>NW_004955481.1:2951213-3050755 GCF_000276665.1 Chinchilla lanigera
CAGCACCCACAGCGGCCGGCCCTCCACCGAGCGGCCGATGCTGAAGAGGCGGGCCAGGCCGGGGGGCCCCGCGGCCGCCGCCTCCCTCAGCGCCTTGCCCAGCTCCTCTTCGTGATAGTAGCGGTCGAACTGGCCCTCGGCGCCCGCACTCGTTGTCGTGGTCGCCTCCGCCTTCTTGATGTGCGCCGCCCAGGCCGGGCTCCTCAGAAGCAGCAGCAAGCATAGCAGAAGCGGGAAGCGCCCCGGCCGCCAAGCCAGCCGCGCGTCCCAACCGCTCGCCATCTTCCAGCGGCTCCGCTAACCCCGGCTCCGCTGCCGCGGCTCCGAGCTCCAGGAGGCCGGGGCCAGCCGGATCCGCTCCGCGCCTAGCAACCCCATCCCGCCCTCCGACCGCAGCCAATCGCGAACGATCCTGCTGTGGCGTCACGCCAGGGGGCGGGGCCGTCCTTAAAGCGGCCGATTCCCTCTGGGCGTGCCTCCCCTTTTCCAGTCGGAGAGCAGTTTGGTCGCTGTCTTCCTTCACTGAGTTCACCTTCCCTTCTCCGCCTCCCGGTTTCCTCTTCTAACGTTTGCTTTTTTTCTTCTCATCTCTCAGTTCCTCCGTTATGGCCTCTCTCCTTAAATTGTTCTTTTTCTAGTACTCAGTTCCCTTTCCCATCTTTGTTGCAGCTTTTCTCAGCTGCGTTTTAACGCTTAGAGATGAGAATCAGAAGGCTCCAAGGAAATCAAAGGACTCGAAAAAATCAATAGTTTTGAAATACGTATATTCAGTATTCGAAGAATCAAAAGATGCCTAATCCACAGCACCGTCTGCACCCTTTCCTCCCATGTGTCCTGCCTCTGCCTGAGCCCAGCTGCCTGCATGAGCCTGAAGAGAGTATGATGCCTGGAGCAGCGGACTGCTAGCTACCTTACAGGCAGTCCCTTCCGTTTTCAGTTGCTGTGTGGAAAGGTGTCTCCTAAATTTATGTTAAGCCATGCAGTGAGCCCCCTTTGTATTCATATTATTTATTTCTTTGGAGTTACCCCGCGTTGTTTCACTGCAACTAATTCCTTGTGTGTGCTGGTCTAAGTCCTCCATGGGCCCATTTCATTTCGTAATTTACCTGTCCACCTCTCACACCTCTTCTGAAACACACACACACACATACACACACACACACACACACACACACATATTCACGTGCAATATTCTTCATTGTTTGGCCAAGGCTGGGAAAATACAATCTTCCATCAAATCTAAAGAGGCCTTCTAAACTGTTTTCTATGTTTGAATCACTTCAGCTTGAGGAAACAAAACTTGACAATCCTTTTATCAGTGTGAAATTCCACCCATCCGAGAACGTTAATGGCTATCACGCTTGTATTTTCTTCTGTCAGACGAGATGTTTCAGCCTGGTCCCTGAACTATAGGTGAATTCTAATATGACTAGTAGAGTTGATTCATTAACTCATCAAAATATTTATTGAGCAACTGTTGTATGCCAAAGCTAGATGCTGGGAAGCAAGTCATTCTGTCTAGTCCGAAATTCATGGTATTTATGATAAAGGCTACAGTAGAGGTGTGAGGGTACAGATAAGGGAAACAACATTCAACCTGAGGAGAAGGGAGTGAGAAAAGAAACGAGGGTAAGGGAGGAATTCTGGGCAGAAGGAGGGCAAGCACAGAAGGCTGCAAGGTTTGCAGCAAATACTCCATCTTCTGAAATTGAGTACGGGTTAGGACTACTAGTGTGAAGGAAGTCATAGATACGGAGGTGACAAGAAGCCAGAGATACAAGCACAGACCCCAAAAGCACACTTGCTTTAGAAGGCCAGAGAAAGCCATAGATGGATTTTAAGCTAATTTAGAAAAATCCCTCTAGCAATAACATGAGAATAAAAAGGGACGTAGGTCCAAGACATGAGGCTTAGATTCCTGTAAGGAAGATATAATCCAAGAAGACACACTAAGTCCGTGACAAGGTGTGGGCAATGCCAGTGGAGGTAGAGAGAAGAGAATGGATTCAGATGACCTTTAGGAGGTAACATTGGTGAGGGGCAGGATGACAGGCTGCCCCGGAGTTACAGCCTAAGCAACTTGCAGGTGTTAGCTGAGGTGCAGGACAGGAGAAAGCACAGGTGTAGATGGGGATAATGAGGTGGCACTCTACACTGGGAGCGTGCATGGTCCTGTGATCTCTTCTACGCCCCGTTTGGTCTAGTCTTAATATGCAGAGCAGCTGTAACTCATCAGAAACAAAGCTCCAACTCAGTGCAGAAACCACCCCCTCCTGGAAGTCCCTAATCATTAAGCTGCCACCTTTACAATAATGCAAATCAAATGAGCTCTAGGGTACACATTAACTTCTAATCAAGTATTTCCTTTTTTTTCTTCTTTCTTTCTTTTTTTTTTTTTTTTTTTACCATTTTTCGCTCTCCTTTGAATCCTCCTTCTGCCCTCTCCCTCCAGCAGCCTCACCTACTGAGGCCGGCTGAAATATAAATAAACAAGCATAAGCACAGTAGAACAATGTGATGTAACTTGAACCTCTGCTCACTCAGAAATCCTCAGGCCTTCCAAGGTGCAACTGACGCCGCTTTCAGGGCTGAAGCCCTTTTTCTTAGTAGGTACACTGTGCTTGTGGTTGGAAGTAAAACCCAAGCTCCACACCTAGTCACTGCTCACTGCAGGGGAACACCAGCGCAAAAGACTGACTTGTGTTTACTGAGGGCTGAATTCCTCCATCTATGTCAGAGAAGTCTGGAAACTTGTGACAGGTGTCCCTTTCCTACTCCACCCTCCCAAGGAAAGTCTTGGCTCGCAAATGAGGAAACTCTTTAAAGGCTTGAAAGTAGAAAAGGCTTCCTGTTCACAGCAGAGGGATGACAATGACTTGGGCTTCTGAAATTGACAGAAATGATTGAATGGCCAGGCTGATTTAATAACTACTTCCTTTAAAAGATGCATAGACTGTGAACTTGTAAATGTCTTTTTGTCTAGCACAAACACCCACAGACTTACAAACCTAATTGGACAAACATTTACAGAACACCCAAGATGATGAATGGTCTGGTGTGCTGTGTACAGCAAGTTTGGAAGGTGAACAAGATCTCTCCCCTCCCAGGGGCCAGAATCTAATGAGATATAAGGAATCTAGTGAGGTACACAGGAACTCAGATATGACAAAAGTGAGAGTGTGTCTGTGGGACCAAGACTATGTAACATTCACTGTGCTGAACTACATAGATTGAACTTATTTAAGCCTCACAATGGTCTAATAAAAAATAGGAACTATTATTATTCCCATTTCAAAACTGAAGAGATTGAGATATAAGCTCACACAGCAAGTTCCAGAAGTCTGGCTTCAGAGTGTGTGTGTTTAAACTTCACTTCTATGTAATGAACTTAAAAACAAAAGGCTACTTTTAGAACACAAAAGAAAAAAGCAATTACAATTAGAAGTCAGAGAAAACTATTATGTTTATAAGGTTTGATGTCAGAAGCCAGTTTGAATCCTGGATCAATCATTTTCTAGTTGTTTTAATTTTTTTGTTTTGGACCAGGAATTAAACCTCAGGACCTTGAGCTTGCCAGGCAAGTACTGTGCCACTGAGCTATATCCCAGGCTCTAGCTGCTTTAAATTGGGCAAATTATTGCATTTTTCTAAGAATTAAGTGAGATAGCATATAGCATATGTAATACTTGGCATATATAAATCATTATTTTTTGTGTGTGTATGTGTGCATAGTTGAACCCAGGGCCTTACTACTGAACTATATCCCCCAGCCTTATTTTTTCTTTTAATATTGTTAATAATTCTCAAACAGAAAAAAAAGGAAAAAGAACACATCAGAAAGAGGGACCATCAAGGACAGAGGCAACAGGTGTGCAGTGAGAGGTAGCAGGAATGTAAATGTGTTGGGAGGATTAGTAGGAGCCAAAGCTCTAAAGGTTGGATAGTGCCAGATGATGAAAGGCCTGGAATCCCATGCCAAGGGACTTTTGCTATATTCTACAGCAAAGGAAAGCTTGCAGGGCTGCTTATGAGGAAGAATGACATGGATCATATTTGTGTTTTGCCAAGAGAATTTCAGGGGCTTGTGTGGGACAGGCAAAAATTGGTTACCATGCAGATAAGAACTAATTCTGGTAAATTCACAAAGACAGAAAAGTATAAATTTGAGAAATAAATGTTTAGGTTGTTGGTTTGACAAGATTTTAGCAATTGCCAGAGTAAGACAGGATGAAGAAGGGAGAGGAGGAGGAGATGTGAAAGATGACTGCAAGCTAGTGAGAATGGCAAGATAGGTGGTCTTGCCATTATCTGGAAAAAAGAAAAGAAGCTAGCAGGGAGGGGCTTTAAGTATGTGGGAAAAGAGATTAGGTATTGAGTTGGCACCTTTTCGTTTGAGATACTTGTATGAAATCCAGCGGTGGATATGTCTAGTAGACAGTAGGAACAGTAACGCTAAAGCAATAACCTCGGAGCCTGTCTCAGGTGAGTTGAATAGGCAAAGTGATGCATAACCTCCATAGGTTAGGTGATGAAGAGAAGCAGAAAGGTCCACACAGATCAGCAACCATATGTGTAGTTTCCCTCACAGATCAGAAATTTGACCATTAGAGAAACTTCCTTCAGATTTAGGCTTTGCACCTCTTAGAGTTCTCAATGTAAATGTGTATGCAGTATACTATAGCAGTGAACAAAAGAAGAAAATTCCTGGGGCTGGGAATGTAGTGTGTGTGAAGCCCTGGGTTTGATCCCCAGTGCCACAAAAAGAGAAAAAAAAAGTAAAAGAAAATTATTTCCTTGAAGAGGGCTTATGATAGGAGGAGACAAATGGAAAGTGAATATTCAAAATAAATTGAGTTTTAGTTGGTGGTAAGTACTGTGTGCAAAAATAAAGCATAGAAAAGGAATAGAGAGAGTGGAACATAATTTTAAACAAGGCAGTCAAAGAAGGGCTCACTGAGGAGGGGATATTCAAGACCTATGGATAACTGGGACATAAAAAAAAGGCCTTGAGGTGGGAATATGTCTAAAGTGTTGGACTGGGGCAGAAGAATCTACTGTCTGAGTATAAGCAGGCCAGTGGGGAGAGGTGAGATGTGTGAAATGGGGAGCGGTAGAAGATGGATCACAGAGTAAAGGGCAGGGTAGAGGTGAAGGTGGTTAGAGATCATTCAGGTCTATAGACTCTGGGGGTGGGTGACTTAGTGAGTTCCTGTTCCAGAGAAAGAGACAGAGACAGAGACAGAGACACAGAGAGGCCCAGAGACAGAGACAGAGAAAGAGATAGAGAGAAAGTAGAGATGTAGCACAGTGCAAAGGCCCTGGGTTCAATCCCCAGTACCATGGGGAAAAAAAGTGAAGTTGAGTTGGTGAAATCATTCTTTTGAGAAGTTCTGCTATTTAAAAAGCAATACATGGGCTGGGGATTTAGCTCAGCAGCACAGCGTCTGCCTGGCAAGCATAAGGTTGTGAGTTAGATTCCTGGTACTGGAAAAAAAAAACAAAAAACAAACAAACAAAAAAAAGCAATACAAAAATGGAACAAAGGGGCAGGCTCCCTGCCTCCTAGGTGCCCAGAAGGAGGGACCCTGGTGCATGGGAAGCCACACTGCGGGGAGCGCCAATCTTCGGGCCAGCTCCCTGCCTCATAGGCACCCGGGAGGAGGGCCCCCGGCGCATGAGAAGCCACACAGCAGTGAGCGCTGTTGCGCGCCAGCCCTCAGGCCAGCTGCCGCTGCTCAGTTGAGAACTACCATGACACAGAAAAAAAGTGACACAATTGGCCCACCATGCACTGGCTGCAGATGCCTACCCGCGGACATGTGTGAATCATTCAAACATGGAGAAACCCCTGGGAATACATGCCACACAACCGGTCACTCTTGCTCCTGCCATTGAGAACCAGAAAGGTCCAGAGTCAGTGGAGGAGCAGCTGCTGAACAAGGACTTGGAGAACATGAGAATGCAGACTAAGCCTGAGGAGTCAGAGGTCCTGTGGACTGGAGTCATGAGAGCCGTTTGGAAGCTGTAAACCAGGAAGACCTTGCACAATACCTGCCGAGACTCCCTGGAAGCCATTCTTCCTCTGACAGTACAGGCTGTGGTGGAGCTCCAGAGAGGTCTGCAGCAAGATTCCTGCTGCCTGTGTTGACAGTTGGGGAGAGGACACTAACTGGTTGTGGGGTCCCAATGTGATGGGAGGCTGGAGAGAAAATGCTACAAAGAATGGCTTTTGCCCCAGACGGCTCACTTGAGATGTTAGTAAGAACTGCCTTCTCAGTATTCTATAGCCATGACAAGGAGGAGGCTAAGGAGAGAAAACAAAGAGACTGAGAAAAAGCAGCTGCTTTTGCTGCAGCACTAAGAGAAACAGATCCCAAGTCTGATTCCTGGGGCCCCAAGAAGAACTCGACAACTGCATTCATCGGCTACCACTGTTAAAAGCCAGGCCACCTCAAGAGGAACTGCCCTAAGAGGCTCTATGAGCCATGCCCTGAATGCAAAGGTGACCACTGGAGATCGGTCTGCCCTCTGAAGCGGAGGCCCCAGAGCTCAGACCCATCCTACCAGTTAGTCCAACAGGAATGAGAGGGCCCAGGGCATACTCTGCCTTCTCCCTCTGGCCAGACTGTCATCTCCATGGAGGAGCCCTGGGTAATCATGACTATGGAGGAACAAGAAAACAGCCTGTTGCTACACACAGGTGCAAGTCTCTCGGTCCTTCTTTTCAATCCTGGCCTTCCTTCCAGCCATCACACCTCAGTGACAGGAGTCACTGGTGAGGAGGTAATATGCTATTTTTGACAACTAGGCTGTAACTACTTGTTAGATCCTTCTTGCATATCTCTGTCTTCCTGAGAAACCACTTTGAAGATACCACCATGTATTACAGCAGCCATTGATATTTTCCTACTAATCTATCCATAACTCTGTAATGTTTGTATTGTTCCTATCCTATCATAAATGGATGCATGTCCATTATTATGTGTTTCCTACAACAACCATTGAGAATAGTTAATGATTATTCAACTGGTCACTCATGTATAGCTCTATTTATTTTCTTTAGAAGCCACTTTGAAGATACCAAAGTATAGTACAAGAACTATTGATAATCTCCTACCTCTTTTGTCTGTAACTCACTATTATTTGTCCATTTGTTTTCCTGAGAAACTATCTTGTAGATAACAATATGTAAAACAATAATTATTGATAATTTCCTACCACTTTGTCTGAAATTTGGTAAACCCCCCTATTATTATGTTATCCTTCTTTGACTCTTTAAAATAAAAAACAAAAAACAAAAAACAAAAATGGAACAAAGAAGGAAGGCCAAGAGACAATTTTGTTTTGTTTGTGATAGTAGAAATATCAGATTTTTCGTATACTGATGAGAATGATTTAGTAATGAGAGAAATTTGGGGCTGGGATGTAGCTCAGTTAGAGAATACTTGCCTAGCACACATGAATCCATGGGTTCGCTCTGTAGGACTGCAACTAAGCAAATAGGTAATTCAAGGAGAAAATCTGATGATACATTAGAGAAAATGGAGAATTGCTGGAGCCCTGCCTTAGAATATGAGTAGTTGAGAAGGACATTTGTTCCAATAGACCACCAGAATGATCGGTTTTAAGTAAGTGCACAGACATTCAAATATAGTCACAAATGGGAAGGCAGAATCTATGGATGCAGGTATAAGTGCAATTAAGTGGGTAAGTGAGGTGTTGAGAACTGGTGGATGTTCTTCTCTGTTTTTATTTTCTTAATAAAATGGGAAGCTAGACCATCAGCTGAGAATAAGGATGTGGGAGTAGGTGTTGGAGCTTTGGAGAAGTGTTAAAAGGGCTGGGGATGTAGCTCATCCTGAAAGCTAATGGCACACACAACAGAAACTTTTCTATTTGTTTGTTGAGGAGCTCATCTGGAACTATAAAAAGGGTAGTCATAGTCCCATGAATTGGGTTCTGAAAATCCAGTATGCCACCCTGAAGGGTTGGGAGGCCTCTAAGACATGAACATAGAGAAGTGAGAGGAAAGAGTGGATTACAGCTAAAACCTCCATTTCAATTTTGTGCCATGCATGGGTCCCCATAGTGTTAGCACGCAAGTGGCCACTTGTTTCACATTCACCTGAGCAAGAGGACATCAAATTTTAATAACTTGCAGCCCAAGAAACTAGTAATGATGAAGTCATCTCAGAATCCAAAGGCACCATCTGCAAACTTAGGATTTTCAAATACATCTTAATAGCAGCATAATATCATGTCCTTGTATTTCTGTGTGCACTTATGTATTTTTTATTTTATATTGTTATTTTTTATTTATTTTTAGTACTGGGGTTTGAACCCAGAGGCACTCTACCTGGGGATGAGCTACATCCCCAGCACTTTTTACATTTTGAGACAAGGGCTCACTAAGTTGCCTAGGCTGGCCTTGAACTTGCAAGTCTCCTGCCTCAACCTTCCAAGTAGCTGGGATTACAGGTGTGTGACACCATGCCCAGCTCTTTGCCCCTTTGTGCATGTTGTCTTACTGAATGCTCACAACAAATATGTGAGCTGGCAGGACAGTTTGGAAAGATTCTAATTTTAAGGTGCCACTAACCAATTCAAACAAGGACAATAGCAGGACACAGAGCAGAACTGGAAACTTCAGCCCTATCTATAAAATCTCTTCAGGACTCCTACCATCATACCCTGGAGTTCATTACCTTTCACTCAGCCTGGGGTATAGATACACTGTATGCACATCTAACTTATGAGCAGAAATAATGGGAGAAAGAAAGTAACAAGCAAGCCGAAATAAAAGTACATATTGGTGAAACTGGAAAAGATATGTGAATTGTTTTAAAGGTTTACTGAGCATTAACAAAGACATGAAATGCAATACCTTCTTCACCTGACCAGGCATGTGGTTAGTACACGTGGAAGAAGAAATCAAGATTAACTGAGGGCCATAGAGACCCATTAACTTAAAGGGACTGACAGAAAGGATGATGAAAATAGGAAGCAGCATCCAATTAGAATCTTCTTACACTTGCTGCTGTGTTGCAAGCAGCAAAAAAAAAGAATGATTTTAACCCTGTAGAAAAACTTTTTAAGTAATAGCCTTTTATTAGCAGCCATAGTAATAGTTTAATGATTAGAATTAAGGTGGATTTAAGTGTTTATATCTTAACATAGTTAACATATACACAATCTGACTGTGCCAGGTGCCTTAGTAATCTGGACAGAGGTAGGTGTTGGGTGAGGTATTGAACATTATGGTCTTCTCTTATTTAAAGTATGAATTTTAGGAAATTCACTCTCATTTAAGGTTTTTTTTTTCTTTCTTTCTTTCTTTCTTTTTTTTTTTTTTTTTTTTTTTTTTTTTGAGACAGGGTCTCACTCTACAGCTCAGGGTAGCTTTGAACTCACTTTGTAGCCCAGGCTGGCCCCGAACCTGCAGCAATCCTCCTGCCTCAGCCTCCCGAGCCCTGGGACCATAGGCATACAGCACCGAACCCAGCTCACTTAAAGTTTTCATAACAAGGCTGGGTATGGTGGCGCACGCCTGCAATCCCAGCACTCAGGAGGCTGAGGCAGGAGGATCACTGCAAGCCTGAGACCAGCCTGGGCCACAAAGTGAGTCAGCTTAAGGCCTAAACTGCATAGCAAGACCCCGCCTCAAAAAGACCAACAAAAAAATGTTTTCAAAAATTTTTAAATGGAATGAAACCTCCAAATGAATAAATGAAGCAAATTTTCAGGAGAAACTCAAGTCACATCAATTCTTGCAGATGCTATGATTTAAGCATCCAAATTCTTTCTGCCACATCACTGTACCTACCTCCTAGCTGCACAGTACACCTGCACCCTTCTTGGAAAGATTTCACCTAACAGGAGCTGCTTTGCCTAGAAGCCCTGAGAAGTTACAGGCTGCCTGCACCCCACCCTTTGCCAGGATATAATAGACCCCCTTTCCTCTGGATAGGACAAACTTTGGTGCAATTCACATTCCAGAGCTTTGCATGGAATCAGGCTGAGGTTAGAGTTCTTCCATCCTGGCTTAGCATCCTCCTTTATCTTGCTTCCCTTAATCCTTTATAGATTATTCCTAAAGGCACTCCCTCAATGAATCTCACATACAAGCATTCCCATCTCAGGCTAGTCTTCTGAGGAGCTCGGTTTAAGGCAGCTAAGTAGATGAAACTCCCTGGTACTTCTCTCTGAATTAAATGGAACACATGTTATTTTCTTTATACTTTATTATTATTTGCTTTTGTTTCTATTTCAAATAGAGTTTGCTCTTAATTCCTTGGAGTTTTTATCTTTGTAAGCTAGAGGGAAATGAAATGTGTTTATTGAAATTTCTTGAGATTTGTACTTAGGTAGGGCCATTCTATTAAAAAAAATTTTTTTCAGGGCTGAGGATGGAACCCAGAGCCCTGCACATGTGAGGCAAGTGTTCTACCACTGATCTACTCCTAGCTTTATTTTAAATTTTAGTTTGATCTAACTTCTAAGGCATAGATATGCTGCTGTCCAGTCATGAAGCCAGGATGGTGATTTTCATCTGTATTTCCAAAAAATAGTAGCCAACGTAAAACAGATAGATAGCACTTCTATTCCCATGAGGCAGGCAGGGTGGGAAACAGATACTTTCGCTTGTACATATCAGAAAACCTGACTCATTCTGGTTTAAACAATAAATGGAATTTCTTGGCTTGTATAACTGAGAAGGCCAAAGGAGAGAAGTCTGGATTCAGGCATAGCTTTTCCTGTGGGTCACCAAGCTCCTGCTTTCCTTTTATCCTTTGGCCCTGATTTTCACAATGTTTACTTTATTCTAAGTCTGACTCCCCTCGTGATTCCAAGAGGGATGCCAGGAGCTCCCAAAGCTACATACTTTCTCATTCACAATCAGCAAAGAAAACAGAGGATGTCCTTGTCCTGGCAAAATTGCCTAGTCTCACTCAGATTGGAGCAGTTTAGATTACATATCTACGCCTGAACAGATCACTATCGCTAGGGAAATGGAATATGCTGATTGGCAAGGCTTAGGATGGGAGCACTATTGCTGGGGCCAGGGATAAAACCTGATTTTCATGAACTACCTGGATCCACAAATGAAGATCAGGGCTTTTGGCAAGAGGGGCGTGAGGAATGGAAGCAGAGGAGACCATACTTTTTAAGGGTATATGTGTCATGTATAGGTAACGAGTAACTGGGATAGATTACTTCATTTCCAAATAACAGTCTTTCCCTCTTCCCATCTTTCTATTGCCTAAAATGCACAGAAAGGGAATCTTTGACTCTTAGGCTTTTCCCTCAATTAAAAGACAAATTCTCCAGAGAACTTGAGAATGTGACAGCTGATATTTAGAAATGGGGTGAGAAAGATGAGGATCCTCATCTTAGAGAACTCTTTTTCTTTTCATGGTACTAGAGATTGAACCAAAGGATAGCACTGTGCTATGTTCCCAGCCCTTTTTTATTTTCATCCTGAGACAAGAGTCTCACTAACCTGTCCCGGTTGGGTTTGAACTTTTGATCCTCCTGCCTTAGCCTCCAGAGTAGCTGGAGTTAGAGATGTGTGCCATCACATCCAACTCAAGAGCTTGCTTAACAGGTTGCTTGGGAATGAGGGCCCAGACAATTTCCATTTAGCAATGGAAAGCAGGTGAGGTGGGCAAAGAAACTAAAAGGGGAGGAGCCAGGTTGTCAAAATCAATAGTTCTAATGTGACTAAGGCAACAAGCAGAAGTCCCCCCTATGCAAACACAAAAAGGGGATCTTTGGCTTTGTTGCTTGGCTTCCAGAGAAAGAATGGAGCTCTAAGTAGTGCAAGTTCCAAGGAAGACTATACTGCTTGATATGGATGGTTCTCAGCCCTGGATACCTCTTAGAATAACCCAAGGAGTTTTCAAAAATACTGGTCCAATAGGAGATGGGGAATGGATGCCTAATGGGTATTGCCATCCTTCCATCCTTGAGGGATGTGTTCCAAGGCCCCCAGTGGATATCGGAAGCCATGGATAATACCAAGCTCTATTCACACTAATTTTTCCTATACATATATACCTATAATAAAGTTTAATGTTTAAGCACAGCAATAGATTAACAATAACAAAAAATAAAATGATTATAATAATGTGCCATAATAAAAGTTATACAAATGTGGCCTGTCTCTCAAACTATTGGCAAGTTTCCTTTACAAGCCACGACTTTTTTTTCAGTTTGAGGTACAACTGTGAAACTAGCATGAATTTTTCCCAGAGCTTCATACATGCTAGGTAGGTGCTCTATCATTGAGCTATACTCCAGCCCCAAAAGATTTCTTCTTACTATGCAATTTAGCAACCTCAGCATGTGGTTTCTTTTTTTTTTTCTTTCCTTAATAGAGAATTTTCACCATTTCACTTAAGGGAAGCAGTTTACTGATTCTCTTTAGCATATTTGAGTTGCCAGCATCCCTACTCTTCAGCTTTGGGGCCATTATTAAAAAATAGTAATAATAAGGTTTACTGAACACAAGTACTGTTTACTGCAACAGTGGATCTTATAATTCAGCTACTAAGTGACTAAAAGGTAGGTAATGTACACAACATGGATACACTGGAAAATGAATAATTCATGTCCCAGGTCTGATGAAGAAGGACAGTGTAAGATTCTATCACACTATTCAGAATGGTACCCAATTTAAAACTTACATATTGCTTGTTTCTAGAATTGTTCATCCTTGAGCTTGGCATGGTGGTTCATGACTATAATGCTAGCACCGTAGGAGGCTGGGGCAGAAGGATCACAGTTCGAGCCCACCCTGGGCAACTTGGTGACTTAGCAAGAACTTGCTGGAAAATAAAAAATAAAATAAAGAACCAGGGGTGTAACTCAGGAAAAAGGATCTAATTCAATTCCTAGTACAGTATCTCACACACAAAAAAGTTTTTTGGACCTTGGTTGACCATGACACTGGGAAGTGAAACCAGGATAAGGGAAGGAATTATCATATAGGGTTTTCTCTTAGGGTGAAAAGAATGTTGTGGAGCCAGATAGAACTAAATGCACAATACTGTGAATTTATCATTAAATTGTACACTATGAAATGTTTATTTATTTATTTTTTTTTGTGCTGGAGATTGAACCTGGGGCCTCACACATGCTAAGCCTGTGCTCTATCACTGAGCTATACCCCAGCTCTTAAAATAATGTTATGTCATGTGAATTTATCTCAAATTGAAGACAATAAATACTGGCTCCCTACATTCCCTGACAGGAGAGAGGGTAATAAAATGCACAGGTGAGTGTGAAGAATGTTAGGGAAAAAAAAGAAGATTGTAGGCAACTCTTGAGAAGTTAAGAAAATTTAAGAGAGTGTGTGTGTGTTTTGCAATGGGCTCAGCAACTTCCTCCTCAAAATGACATCAGTGAAATTTTACTATACCTTGCTTCTTAAAGCTTTTGTAGGAGTTGGGTTGGGGTTTCTTCTGGATGTGACTCTGTGAAGAGATGGGTTAAATACAGTTCACTTTTCCATGGGTTATACCTTATACCTATTTTACAGAATTGCCTAAGGCTGGCTTTAGAATCTAGCAACAAATTCAAATGGAGCCAACAATCTCTTGCCCAGCTGTAGAAAGGTATGCCCAGATCTAAAGATGTCTTCTAATAAAATTACAAGGAATTAGGACTGTGGACACTTGCATAAAAGACTCAAAACACAACTCATCCTCCCCAAAGCAGAAAAATTTTCAGTTGCTAGTGCTGTTCTGGCAGCCAGCAATTTCAGCCTGCAATTTTGATGAAAACACTTGCCCAGACTGAACTGGCATAAACAAAGTATATTTACATCCAGCCTGCTGGACTCCCTCTCAAGATCTACAAGCTAGCGCACCAGAGGGTGAAGAGACTGATGTATTTATAGGAACAGTCTATAGCCACCTCTCTTTTATAGGTCTGGGGGAAAATGATGCAAAGGGAATTACAGCCACGGAGAAAGCAGCAACGAAAATACTGCAACCCCATCCTAGAGCCAAAGTCCCTAAGAACCCTTGAGGGTCAGGGACACAGAACAAGGAAGTGGGTTTGCAAAATGATCCCCCACTCCTCAAGAAGCAATTACTACCTCATATGCTTAGTATAGAAAGGAAACACTCCAAGGAAGGAAGGAGCAGAGAATGAAGTCAGATAAAATAGTGTGAACTGGTGCAACCAACGGTAAGACGGAACTGGTAGAAATTACAGCAAATCTCTAGGGGCACCATCCCAGATTTTCTAGGCAAGTCTTCTAATGCATCTTCTTAACCCTGCCTCCATCCCTTACTTTTATTCCTTTCCCAGTGCTTCGTTCTGCTCTGCAAGGCCTTCTTTCCACGAGGTAATTTATCTAATAGGTCTTGATTAATCACAGTTTTTATACCGAGCCAAGTACAAGGCTCTGAGCATATAGCAGTGAAGAAAACAAAATTAAGAACAAATTAAGAAGACCCTTACCAGGTATTAAGCACTAAAAAGATTACAATATTCTCTTTCCAGAGAAAAATTCAAAATAAAATATTATTTTTAATGCCATAAACCCTTACCTACATGCTATCATTAAAATATTCTTTTTAGACTTAATGAGTATAAAATTCAGACTTCATTAACTAAAGATGAACATTTCTCTTGCTTTTATTCTCTCCATTCATGGGTGACCCAGCTACGGTCACTTACCACTTTAAAAAGTTGGGAGCGTAGCTCAGTGGTAGGGTGCTTTCTGCCATTTGTGAGGCCCTGGCTTTAACCCTTAACATTAAAAACAGCGACAACAAAACTTGTGGGAGGATGACTTATATTTCTGGCTACTATGGCCACTCTTCTCTTTCCTAATTTCTGATAGTCCCAATGGCGGTTTATGAGTGAAAGGAGGCTGAAACAGATATTGGGGGAGGAATTAGTAATTTTGAAAAGTGGCCACAGCCTGCTCACTATCGGTTTCTGTAGTGTAGTGGTTATCACGTTCGCCTCACACAGTCTCCTCACTGACCAGATCATTGTGTTATCCCACCAGGATGCGGAAGGAACTTTTGGTGGCTGTGTTTCAAGATGTGAAGAAAGTTTTGAGAACATCAAGATATCAGGCAGGCAGAATGGCTTTCATTTTAGGATGGATTACATAATCTTATACTACTGATACTGTCCAAAAATACAAAAATTGGGAGCAATATGACCCAAATCATGAAGATACATAGTTTCAGCAAACATGCCCTTACCACCCATATCCTTGAGTGCTAGAATTAGAAGTGCTTATTATTATTTTTTTTTTCTGGTACCCGGAATCAAACTCATGACCTTGTGCTTGCCAGGCAGGCGCTGTGCCGCTGAGCTAAATCCCACTTTTGTGTCTCTCGGGTATTAATTTACCTAAGCCATCCTCAAACCCATTCAGTCTAGGTTTTGACCAGAGTGACCTCTCAGACTAACTTCAGAAAGGGGAAGGGAGTACCTTTCTCAAGCAGGATTTTGTTGGGCCTCTTACTCAAAATCTCATCTAGGCTGCCTAGCAGGCCGACTCACCTTGCTAACTTGTTCACATTCTCTTTCTGTATTCTCCTTAGGTTACTTAATCTTTGCCTTTGGAATCCAACTCTGTTCAGTAAATCATTTTCTTAACTCTTCTGTCATTGTCCAGCTTTTAGTTTTGGAAGCTTTGTCTGTTTCTCTGCGATTCTCAAGATCTAAATCTAACTATTTTGACCAGTGGGAGCCATCTCAGAAACTCTCTTTTCCTTCCTGGACTTCACTAATTCCAGTATGGCTTTTCTCTGGATCTGCCACCCACCAAATCCTACCTGGTTTAACATTACTCATAGAGTTTATACTCTCTCGATTCTACTGATTCTGCTTCTTAAAATTGAATTCAGGTATCAGTAGAATCAAGAGACTATAAACTCTATGAGTAATGTTAAACCAGGTAGGATTTGTGTTTCCTTAACTTCTATCCAAAGAGCTATTCAGCAATATTCCCTGAAATTAACTGACCTGGAAATTTGTAAAATAGTTTTACATATATGATCACAAACTCACTCAAATGGTTAAAATGCTAAAACTGACTATCGAATGGTGAAAATGTGAAAAACAAAAACAAAAGCAGGGACTCTCATACATAGCTGGGGAGGAGGGAAGAGAGAATAAAATGGTAAAAACAAAACAGTGTAGAAAATCATTAAGCATTTTAAAATAAAGTCACACATATAACTCTCTGATGAGAACAATTCCACTGCTCATTTACCCAAGAAAAATGAAGATATATGTCTACAAAAAGATATATAGGAATGTTCAGGGGTCTGTGATGTAGTTCAGTGGTGAAGCATTCTCAGCATACACAAGGCCTTGGATTCAATCCCCAATACCCCTGTCCCCCAAAGTTTATAACCGCTTTATTAATAATAGTCCAAAACTGGAGGCAAACCAAATGTGATTTGATTTTTTAAATTGTGTATGTAATACAATGGTATAATATTTAGCAATAAAAAGAAATGAATTATGACAATGTGGCTGAATCCCAAACACATATTGAGCCAAAGGAGCCAGACACAGAAGAGTTCACATATTCCGTAGAATTCCATTTATAATAGGTATACCACGCAAAACTAATTTATGGCGATAAGAAAGAAATTCTAACAGTAATTGTTCGAGAGGACAGATTGACTGAAAGGAGGAATAAAGGAACTTTCTGGGATAATAAAAATATTCTATATTTCAATTAGGGTGCAAATACATTGATCAATATATTTGCCAAAATGCAACAAACTGCTCACTTAAAATCTGTGCATTTTACTGTAGATGAATCATCCCTCAATTTTTTAAAACAAAAAAAGATATGGGTACTCCCTCGCTCCTAGTAATCATTCAGAATGGTCAAGAGTGGCAGCAACACGAGTGTCTATAGACAGATAAGTGGATAAACAAAGTGTTTTACATACATACAATGGAGTATTGTTCAGCCTCAAAAAGGAAGAAAAATTCTAACATATGCTACAATAGGAATGAAGCATGAGGATGTTGTGCTCACTAAAAGAAAAATATTGTAAAACAAAATATTATATGCCACCCCTTCTGTGAGTTACCTGGTGGAGTTAAATTCATACAGAGAGTGGAATGATGGCAGCCAGGGACTAGAGGGAACAGGGAGTGAGGGCTAGGGAGTTACTGTTTAGTGATTATGGAATTTCAGTTTTGCAAGATGACCAGGGTTCTGGAGATGGTGAAGGTTACACAACAATGACTGTACTTAATACCACTGAACTGTATACTTAAAAGTGGTAGGGGCTGGGGATTTAGCTCAGTGGCACAACGCCTGCTTAGCAAATGCAAGGTTGTGAGTTCGATTCTTGGTACCAGAAAAAAAAAATTTAAAAAAAAAACAAAAAGTGGTTGAGACAGCAAATTTTAAGTTACCGCAGTAAAAAAAAAAAAAAAAAAAAGAGTATTGAAAAGAGTTGCATAGAGACTGACATTAAGTTACCCACTCTTTACTTTACCAAATAAGGACACTGAAAAACAGCAAACCACTCACCATCTACTACCACTTGCATGGTAGGATATTTTTTTAAACTAATAAAGTGTGAGGGACAGTCTCAGGATTAAAACAGTTTCTTCCCCCAGTAACATTGCACATGATCTCCTTTGCTGGTTTGTTTATTTGTCTTGAGACAGGGTCTTGTTATATTTACTCAGGCGGGTCTTGAACTTGCAATTCTCCTGCCTCAGCTTCCTTCCTAGCTGGGATTACAAGCATGCTCCACCACACCCAGCTATTCTTACTGTTCCTTTTTTCATCAGAGACTAATGATTAAAAAATTCTTTCCAATTAGCACCAGTTAAACTCCAGTACAAAATGGGCTGCTGATAGCACAGTGATAAAAGCCCTGCGCTCATTAGACCATTATTTTGATCCAATATGACACTTCCTGTATCCTTAAAGCAAGCTTTCATTTAAGTGTAGAAGTGCAAAATGTTCCACAGACCGTTACTGAAATAAGGACTCACCACTCAGCAGAGAATGGGTGATGGGTGGGGAAAGATGACATCCTCACCCTGACATACATTCAGATAGTGCACTTGTGGCTCCCCGCACCTATGTTCTAATGTGCATGGCTTTAATAAAACACAGCTTCGCCACCAATAGCTTATGCAACTGTGGCTTCCCAGCAGGCAGGAAGTGAAGAAACCCAAGCTTGATACAACTCAGAGACTGAGTCTGTGTAGTGGTGGGAAGATAGCAAGGTAGTAAGGGGACTGGGGGCATGGCTCAGTGGTAGAGTGCTTGCTTTGCATGTGGGAGGCCTTGGGTTCAATTCAAGTATACCCCTCCTCTCCCCAGTTAATAACTATGAGAGCACAAAGAAATTTCAAGTTGGTCCCAAGGCTCGACCTTTGCTGTGGAGTCCCAGAACATTCTAGAAATCTATGCAGTGACTAAGCCTCATATGTCTGTTAAGTAGTAGTGAGGAACAAGTATACAGACATTGCAATTTAAGGTGGCTTAAGAGTTCTCAGGATCTACAGAGTCTTCTCACTGTATATTCTTTAAGTAGCGTTAAAATTCTTTGTTAAATTAATATGACAAAATTCCTTAATGGTATATCAAAATTATATATTTGAAATGCAAGACATAGTTGAATGAAATCAGAGTCATATGGCTAATATGATACTTCAGGTATCTATCTATCTACCTATCTATCTGATATCTATCTAATATCTAGCTATCTTCAAATATATTTTCTATGTTGTTCCTCTCCCAGGTAATTATTTGTAATATCAGGGAGTATTTGATGGGTTGAGACATTTTTAAAGACAACTACATACTTTCAGAAAAATGGCCAAGAAGTCCAAAAAAACCTATGTGTGTTACTAGAGATTGAACTCAGGACTTTGTACATGCTAGGTAAATGCTCTTTCACTGAGTTACACCTTTGGCTGATATACACAAGAAGACTTTTTATGTCCCTCCATGGGCATTTTCTTTTCACTGTGCTCAAGTTCTTTTACCCTATACCAAGTTGTGCGCTCATGCAGATACCCTCTTCATCCTGCTTGGGCTCTGACACTAGCACTTGGATACCCTTATGCATGGACACCTTCTTCATCTGGCTCAAACTCTTGCACTCTGCACTAAGCCACTGCCACTCCCTCACGTGAACATCCTCCTTCCCCTGATCAGCCTCCCACTTTTGCACTGAGGCAGCCCTCCAACACAGGTACTGTATTCTGCTCAGATTCTGGGATGACATGCTTGGTTACTCCCCTGCATGGATGCCCTCTCTGTACTATTTAACACTGGTAGATTCTAACATCTTGTGCTGGGCCACACCACCACATGCATGTTTACCTTAGTTTGCTTGGCAGCTCTTCTTCCTTATTTAAATATGTGAGTCTGTTATGGTTTGTGTCTGTGTGTCCCCCCAAAGCCTGCCCCCATGTGGCCATGGGGCAGGCTTTTAGAGTTTGGTTGATTATGGGTATGAGAGCTACACCAGCCCTGGGGTGGATAGTTTGCATATGTAAGGGAGAGGAAGAGGCTGCTTGTGGCCATTCCTCCCTTTTAGTGCTTGTTGCTTTTGCTGTGTTCTGCTGCCATGAGCTGTAGCCCTCTGCCATGTGCCACTCTGCCTTGTAACCTGCCAAGTATGGACTGAAACCTCTACAAACTGTAAGTGAAATAAACCTTTCCTTCCTTAATTTTGGGTGTAAAGTATTTTGTCCCAGCAACGAGAGAAAAGTAACCAAGACAGAGTCCTAACTTGTAATATCTGTAATTGTTTTGCCTCATGCCTGGATTTATTCCTTACTTCATGAGTGAGTATATTTTGTCCATTCCCTAATTTTTCACTGGACTACATAATCAGGCAACTTTTCTAAAAAGTGTTTCTTTTCTAAAAAGTGCGCTTGACCTGAGGTAAACTTTTGCATGTTTGAGGTTATTTTTTATTGCCTTTATACACAAGTGGAAATTTAGCTGGGTATAAAATTGTTGGCTCACACTTTTTCTCCTTTGAACTCTGTAAACACATTGCTCTGTAATCTTCTGGCATAGACCACTGCTGTGAATTGTTTGAATCCAGCTTTATCTTATTACAAATGACTTGGGTTTTCCTACAGTCTCCTGTAGGGTCATTTACCTAGCTTTAATCATTTCACGTAGCTATGTCATGTTTCTATATCTCTTTGCTAACTTTTCACATAATTCAATGTATCCTTTAAATTCATAGATGCTTCATTTCATGGAAGTGAACATTCATCTTCAAATACTCTTATCCTTCATTTGCTTTATTCTGCACCTCAAAGACATTGAATATATATGATGAATTTCTGTTGTTGTTATCAATGTGTATTATTTCTGTGACTGCAAAATTTTATATAGATGTAAGATAATAATAATTATTATAGGTATTATTATCCAACTATAGGAATTTTTTTTAGTATAGATCTCAGGTAACAAAATCTTTGTGAATGATCTTTACTGTGTGCGTGCGTGCACATGCATGTGAATGTGTAGACTCTGATATAGGAGGTTGAGATGAAAGAAAACTCAGTAACTAATTTATTTTCCAAGAAATACAGTGATCAGGCAATAATTAGAACTAATATTTATTTATTTATTTATTTAATTTTCTGACAGTGCTAGGGATTGAACCCAGGGCTTTGTGCAAGCTGGGTAAGTGTTCTACCACTGAGATACATACCCTGCCATAGAACTTGTTTTTTTGGTTTTGTTTTGTTTTTGTTTTTGTTTTTTTGGTTTTTTCTCCGGTACCGGGAACCGAACTCACGACCTTGCGCCTGCCAGGCAGGCGCTTTGCCGCTGAGCTAAATCCCCAGCCCCAGAACTTGTTTTTTTGGGATTAAGCCTAGGGGAACTTGACCACTAAGCTACAGTCCACCCTGAGATACATACCCTGCCATAGAACTTGTTTTTTGGGGATCAAGCCTAGGGGAACCTGACCACTAAGCTACAGCCCAGCCTTTTTTATTTTGAGACAGGTTATTGCCAAATTTTTCAGACTGGCCTTCAACCTGCGATCCTCCTGACTCAGCCTACTGAGTAGCTGGAATTACAGGCATAAGCCACCGAACCAGATCATAGAACAAATTTATATGTAATACTTAGTTATACAAAGCAAATCCATAGGCACTTTCCATATACTGGCTCACTTAATTCTCACAATAACTATATAAAATAAGTGTTATGCCATCCTTTATAGTGAGGGGACTAAGTTACTCTCAAGTTGCATTAGTACTAAATAGTAGAGTACATTTGGAACTTGAATTTCCAAAATGATGTTCACACAGTAGTCCACTGTATTTTCTTTTACTCATTTTCTGTCATGATAGGGAGTCCTAAGGAAAAAAAGAAATGTATATGGCTCCAAATGGTATTCACATTTTAAGAAGTCAAACCTGTTGGTTCTTAAATGGCTGGACTACATAATCAGATAACTTTTCTAGAAAGTGTTTCTTTTCTAGGGTCTCCAACAATAATTACCTTTACAATAATGTATATTAAAATTGTAAAATATATGTGCTGCAAGCCTTCTCTGAAAAGTACTTTTTCTTTTTTTTTGTCTTTTTGAGACAGGGACTCACTCTGCAGTTCAGGCTGGCCTTGAGCTCACTTTGCAGCCCAGGCTGGTCTCGAACTTGCAACGATCCTCCTGCCTTAGCCTCCCGAGTGCTGGGGTTACAGGAGTGTGCCACCACGCCCGGCTTCCAAAAAGCAATTTTTAGCTACTGTCATCAGTTTCTTTTTTCAACTTCACCTTAGTTCTTTTTGCTGAATGCACCAAAAGGCACTTTGGCTCGGTATATATAAAGCAAAATGCATTGTTGTATCCTGTAATAACATTTTCTTCCCCTCGCTTCAGTAATTGACACTTCTGTGCTCCCTTGCTTTCTAGACACCATCACTTGTCAAGGCTTCCTGTATCTGTCTTCTGTTACATCATTCTTCTGCCTCTGCTCCTTTCCCTTCACAATTTCCCTACCCCAGTTCAATCTCTTAGTACCACTGGCCTGGACTGTTACATTGCAGGGATAACTGACTGCTCTCCTTTTCCTCATCTTTCTACCCTCTTTTCTCCTTTTATCTCATATATAGGCCCAGGTTTGTCCTTCTAAACTAGTTGTTCTCCAATCCCTTTGGAAAGCACACTCTTCTCAATAAAAAATGCTTGGGCCTCAACTACTAGTATATGTATTTATTTCTGGATCACGTGAACATATGACTGAATGTATATGTACATTGCAAATTGTGTACATATAAAAACATGAAATTAAAAAGAAGTAGAAATGAAAATAACTTTAATTTAAATTTTTATTTGGTTTCTTAGAGGTCTAAACATTTTTGTTCTCCCTAGAATTGGACACGTTCCACTGTTTTTTAAAAATATTGGTTGAACAATTAGTCATGTAGTGATTCACAAGCATGTTCTAATTTCAGTTTATTTTGAAAATAAGTTTTAATTACCATCATGCTGACAAAGACATTCTCAAAGTTACAAGTACCAAATGCTCCATAAGTGTATTACTAAATCCTAATACCCATTTCCACCTGACAGATTACTAAAATTGTAATATTCAATTTCTTTGGAAATTCAGCCAATAAGTTCAGTGATGTTAAAGAGGTATTCTTGCAAGCTAATAGAAATCTATCGTAAATCTGTGTCTGAAATACTAATAAGTTAAAACCTCCAAGGTTTTAAAAGTATATGGATATAAATGTTTCATAAGTAATGATACAGTTATATAATTTTGAGGAAGAAACTAGTGATAGAAACATTTTCAGGCATCCATTTTTAAAATGCTTTCTCATTGTCAATGAGTCCTTGGTTGATCAGCATTGCATGTCTATATCTGTTTTCATGAGAAGCCACTTTGAAGATATCAATATGTAATACAACAAGCATGTTAATTCCCTACCACTTTGTTTGTAACTCCATACTGTCTGTACTGTTCCTTTGCTATTTTGTAAAATGTTGCCTGTCTGTTAATATTTTCCTCCTTTTATTTTTAAAATTAAAAAAAATAAATAAATAAAATGCTTTCTCAATAAAAAGAATTTCTTTGTAAAAGCAGCTACTTTTTGTTCACTGTGGAACACTGTCTTTTCCTAAAATGTACTGATGATATGTATTTATTATTTTAAGATCTAGTAATATCATAGTTTGTTGTTGGTGTTGGCGGCAGTATTGGGGATCAAACCCAAAGCTTGATGTATGCTAGGTAAGTGCACTGCTGCTGAGCTGCAACCCTAGCCCAGTAGCAGTTTTTTCATTAAAAAGTCATTTGTCTTAACAGAAAAAGGTCAAAAACTTTGGAACACTAGTATTTTTGTGAGAGAAAAAAATGTATAATTTGCCTTTAACCCGACAATTCTCTTAAATCTTTCATCTCCAAATGACTTGTGAACCTGTTGATAAAATTGATTTTTCAGGGTATCTCCCCATCTCCTAACACAGTATAAAGAGCCTGCTGTGTGTGTGTGTGTGTGTGTGTGTGTGTGTGTGTGTGTGTTGGGGGGTGCCAGGAATTGAAACCAAGGCCTTGCAAATGCTAAGCGTGGACTCCATCACTGAGCTATGTCTTCAGGCCCTGCCTCTAGTATTTAAAGGTCCTTTTATGTGTTTTTCTTTATTTGCTTGTCTTTATAAATGTAATCTGAATGACACTCTGCGGCACACAAATTCAAGAGCCTCCTCTTACCGTTTATGATGCTTAACCTCATGGACAGACAAGCGAGGATACAAATATTACTCCAAATAGCAGCTATCAGTAAAGTTCAATTATTTTGAAAAAATAAATAGAAAATATAGTATTTTTTATGTAGCCCAGAGCGGCATCTTATACATTTCCAGGAAAGAGCACATACACCCTCTTCAAAGACCACTGTTCTACAGCACCACTTAGGTTGCTCTACCCTCCTGCCAGCAAACCCTCCTGATCTAGCTGTTGTCCATTTATCCACTGATAAACCCAAACTCTTTCTTGATAGCACCACTGCCCCAGTCCCTACAGCCTTCTCCTTGGCACTGTTGAGCCCTTCATAACCACCCATCCTGTACGCATGGGGGTGCCTCTGCTCCTGCGCTGAAGGAGCAACCTTGGCCTCAGACAGCCTTTCTGCTGGGCACAGGCTGACCTCAGGATCTTATTTCTGTGTTGTGGTTTTTCTTCTTTGTGTCTTCATTTCTCAACACTTTGGTTGAATCCAGAATGAAAAATAATAAGAGCAAGTCCTACAGAGCTCACTCCTTGCCTACTGGGTCCAATAAATGTTAATTCATTTCATCCTCATAACTCTGTGAAATAATACTATTAACATCCCCATTTTACAAAAGATGAAACTGAGACAGAGGTTAGTATCATAACATCTCCAAAGTCACTAACTGCAGGAGGTAGAAGTGAATAGGTTTGACCCTAGACAGTCTAATTCCAGGGACAATTGGCCCTGCCTCAGGCCAGCTTGTCATGGCTAATTGTGGTAAGGGTGGATATGCATTTCTAAACCAGCTTGCAGCCAACAGCATGGCAAGTTAAATACATCATATTACAGTGATACATGCATACCCATGTCTATAGTAATGGCTTTATAATAGCTAAATCCTTGAAGCAGCCTGAACATCCATCAACAGATGAATGGGTAAAGAAAATATGGTATTTACACACATTGGCGTACTACTCTGCCACAAAGAAAGATAAACTTGAGTCATTTGTAGGAAAACAGATGGACCTCGAGACCATAATGTTGAGTGTAATAAATCAGGCACATGAACTTAAATATTGCATTTTCTTGTACGAGAAACCCAAAGTAGAAATAAATGAATGAAATAAAAGACACAACAGGAGGTAGGGAAATAGATCTTTTTCAAATGGGAAGGGGACCAAGAGGTGAAGGAAGTGGGGAGGGAGGGAAGGGAGAAGGAACATAAAGAGAATTAAGATGTGTCATGTGCATATACCAACTCCCCATGATGAATGTAATCATTCTGGACTGCAAACATGTACTAATAAAAATAAAAAATGAATAAATAAAAAAGGAACAGGATGGGGACCAGCTATAGGTCCTAAGCACATGCCCTCATGACCCACTCCCTTCAAACAGGCCTCACCTTCTATTTCCATCCCCTTCCTCAACAATGCCCTCGATTATGATCTCCTTAATGGACTACTCCACTGATGAAGTTAGAACTCTCATACACCAATCACTTTACAAAAGGTCATCCAGCAACCAAACCTTCAACACAGTAGCCTTTTGGGGGGACATCATATCCAAACTATAGATCAATGTAATGGAACTGAGTCTCTAGAACTGAGCTCTCCCATTGTTTTTTTAGTTGATTCATTTCAACAAGAGTGCCAAAACCTTCAGTGGGGGAAAAGGGGTGTTTTCAACAAATTCTGATGGGTGAACTTGATAGTCATATGCAAGGAATGGATTGGACTCCTATCTCAGAGTGTTACGGGAACAAAAGGGTCATATCCCATGGTGACAGAGAAGGAAGCAGACAGAGGAGGTAGGGTGCAACCAAATTTATTTAAAAGATATAAAGGCAAGGAAGTAAAGTTCCCACTAGCTGGGCGGGGGTTCTAAGAAGGATACCCACAAGGGCTTTTTGTCTAGGGACTTTAAAGGGATTTTTAGAAGGCAGCTAGGGCTGTTGTGTAGGTAATATAATCTCTACCCTGTAAGTTGATTATATATTTTTTAATGTCGAATCTATGTAATGTTCCTTTGGCGCTGTTATGGTTGATACATTGTGTCAACTTGGGGAGTCTAGAGGTTTGGCTAAGTGACTCAGCAGGAAGCCAGGGTGCTTACTTTGTATACATCCTGAACCCGTGGAAGAGGAGGGCAGGGAAATTGTGTGAGAGCTACACTCCCCTTAGGTGGGGGTAGCCTGTTTACAACGTAAGGGAGGGAAAGAAGCTGCTTGCCAGGTTCCTCCCTTTTGCTCTGGCTGTTTGCTGTTCGGCTGCCATTCCCCCCTTTGCTGTTGTTGCTTTGCTATCTTCTGCCTCGGAGCCAGCCAAGTACGGACTGAAACCTCCACAAACTGTAAGCTAAATAAACCTTTCCTTCCTTAATTTTGGGCGTTGGGTATTTTGTCTCAGCAACGAGAGAAGAGTAACCAAGACAGGCGCCCATTCAGGGACCATGCATCCTTGAGCCAGTGGCCTGCCTGATCATTCTCTGAGGAGGTCTCAGACAGGGGAAGGACACCTAGCAGATGTTTTTATAAGATCTCTGGTGGGTTGTGGCTCAGCAGATTCTATTTTGGGCTTCCTGACTCCATTTGGGGGCGGCTGTCCTTACTGTCTAATAGAATCTTAACTCCTGTCTCACTGATTCCTGTTACAAAACTATATGCCACAAAATGGATACTAATGGTTCCTGAGGCTTTGGGGGTTTTATCCCCAGCACTGAGAGAAAAAAAATACTGATGAGCACCAGATTAAGAGATGGATAAGGCAAAGTATGGGGCAAGGGATACAGAGCTTCCACAAGTGTCACCCTCCAGGAACTGCCACATGCTCAGCTATCTAGAAGGTCTCAAAACCTTGTCCTGGTCCTTTTGGGGTTTTATGGAGGCTTTTTATGTGGGCACAACTGATGAAATCACTGACCACTGATGACTGACCTATCTTTCAGTCCTTTTTGCCTACCTTCATCCATGGAGGTGGGATGGGGGATTGAGGCCAAGAAGTCCCAACCTCTGATCCTGCTTTGGTCCTTCCTGTGACCCGCCTCCATCGTGAAGGTAACTAGACTTTCTAGATACCAGTCATTTCATTAGTACATAATGGATATTTATCACTTTGAAGATTCCAGGGATTTTAGGAGTTGTATGTGAGGAAACAGGGAGGAAGACCAAATATGCATTTCATAATATCACGAAAAACAGCTGCTATTATGTGTACATCCTAGAAGATACTTCCTTTTTGCATATGATATGCTGAGTGTAAATCTGCTTTTGGAATGTGTGTTTTACAAATATGAGGAAAAAGTATACAGTGACACTTTATTCCATTTATCATTGCAGACGTGTGCTATCGGAGAAGATATTTTTCATCTACAATGATTATAGTGTGAGAAAAAAGTATGTTAAAGGCAATACTGACAGAACCTGGCCATATATTTATTTTATTTATTTATTTTTTTTAAAATGTATTTATTTATTTATTTTCCAGTACCAGAAATCAAACTTACAATGTCGCACTTGCCAGGCAGGCACTGTGCCACTGAGCTAAACCCCCAGCCCTTTTATATTTTTGTGGTTCTGGGGATGAAACCCAGGGCCTTATGAATGCCAAGCAAGCACTCTACCACTAACCTACATGCCCAGTTCAGCCCATAAGTTCAGCAAAGAGCCGTGTTACTACAGAAGTAAAATGTCAAGCCACATGCTGCTTCCTTTACAGAGAACAAATAACAGACAGCATGTGCCCTGACCCTGAACTGGAATTGACATTTGTATATATCATCAGCATAACTATGAGACGTCTTCTCAGCATGTTGTAAGAATAAATGGGCAATGAGAACAATACCGTGCTTTCTACAAGGAGGCCTACTGTCTATTGGGGTACTCTCGTCAAGTTTTTTTAGAGGAAGTGACTTAGAGTATTTCTTCATTGATCTTGAAATGCCTGTAGGAAGGAAGGGAGGGAGGAAGGAAGGAAGGAAGGGAGGTCCCGGGGCGGGGGGGAGGAAGGAAGGAATGAAGGAAGGAAAGGAAGGAAGGAAGGAAGGAAGGAAGGAAGAAAGAAAGAAAGAAAGAAAGAAAGAAAGAAAGAAAGAAAGAAAGAAAGAAAGAAAGGGAAGAAAGGCCTGTAGAGCTATTTCTCTCTTCTCAAGTGGATTATTGCAGGTCTCCGTTCACATTCTGGCATGGCCTGAACTTACACTTCAGGATGATGGAGTAACAAATTTTATAATTTGAGAGTGGGAATAAACTAGCAAAATTTCTTAGGAAGATGCAAACTGGGGAGGAATGGGGGCAGAGGGGGCAGGTGCCTGTGTGGTGGGTGTCAGAGTTCAGCTCCTTGAAGGGGTTAGGAGGGACGTCCCAAGGAAGGGTTGAGGAGGAAAGAGTGGGGGATGACATCAGGAGAAAGCTGCCCCAGGCTGTCTCACGGGATCAAAGGTTTGTGGGGGCGGGGGAACAGCTGGGTCTCCAATAGGTAGACCACTGTGCTGGCTGGGGAGGTGGCTGTTGGCACCAGGCCTTGGTAGGCAGGAGGTGAAGTCCTCACAGAAGTAAGGGGAGGCTGGACTTGGCACTGTGCCTGACACAAGGCTTGGTGCATCTCCCCAGCCTTCAGCTTTGCCTTTTTTTCTTTTTGTGGTATTGGGGGTCAAACCCAAGGCCTTGTGCATGAGAGGCAAGAGCAGCTTTGCTTTCTGAGTCCACTTCTTGGGGTAGGGACCCTCCTCCCCTCCAACTTTAGTGTTCTCTGACACACCTACCTGTGGCCAGGAAGGGAAGACGAATCAGTGCCTGAGCCTAGGAGAACCTAAACACTGGAGAGAGTTCATCTTAGTTTCTGGGACTTGCATTCATTTCCCTTGTATCCACATAGGGGTAGCACGGAACTCCCATTACATTATCTTTCCATCTGTGAATTATTGGTTGGGGGTCAGCCTGCCTTTCAGACCGACTGCTGACTGTCAAGGAATTCCTGAGCTTTCTACAGTTCTGTAGTGGCTGCACCCTCACTGGCTCCTGTGACATAGATAATTCGTTTACAGAAAGTTCAGGAGCCCTGGAAAAGAGAAGGAATAAGACGACAGGAGGAAGACAGAGACGGTAGAATGGAAGAATCTCACTTCAATTCTAATCCGTACTTCTGTCCTTCTATCCCCACAGTCTCAGGACAGATCGAGAACACAATGTTCATCAACAAAATGAAAGATCAGCTGTTGCCAGAGAAGGGCTGTGGGCTGGCCCCACCTCACTACCCCACCTTGCTTACAATGCCTGCCTCAGTGTCTCTGCTCTCAGGCATCAGCGTGGACATGGAGTCCCCATAAAAGTAAAATGTGCCTTTTGTTTGTGCTGTTCTGTCTGTGTAGTAGTCAGCTTTGCTTTCTTTTCCTGGGGCTGCTTTGCCTATAGGGCAACCAGTTGTGCTCCTTTCCCATAATAAACTTTCATTGTATTTTTGTTTTAGAACTATTTCTTGTCTAATTTCCATCTTACCTGAGGTAATGACCCACTCTAGCTGGCAATAAAGCCACAGGCCAGGGATACATTCATCTCAGGGATTGATGAGAGATGGGCTGGTTTCCAAGCTCACTCAGGTGGCCTCAGTCATCCTCAGCTGTTGTCTGGAGACTTCCGTCCTTTCCATGTGTGCCTGTCCTCTAGGGCATCATACAACATAGCCAGCTGGCTTCCCCCAGAGCAAGTGAGAGAGAGAGAAAGAGAGGGTGAAGAAGATTGCGGCCACAGTCTTTTTATAACCTAATCTCAAAAGTGACATCTCACTGCATCTGTCCTATTCTGTTTGTTAGGAATAAGTCATAAAGTCCAGCCCACACAGAAATGGAGAAGATTACACAAGAGCATTATGAGAGAGTAAAATATCCTACCTCAAAGAGATTTCTTGGGCATATTTGTAGTTGGTTATTTAGAGAAACTGAAGACATAGCAACAGCTCTGAAAACTCTGTCCTTTTATTTAAAAGAAACTTACATCTGTGTACACTAGTAAATAACAAATATAAGCAGAGACTTTTCTGTCTGATACTCTTTCTGCCTAGGAAAAATATTTCCATAGGAAGAAGAGATTGACAGTCTGACACTTGGCCTACAAGACAACCACAGGGGGACTCCATTTACATAACAAGGCAACCTCCGCTTATTGTGTGCAACCTTACTCCCACACTCCAGCCGTCAGTTACTTTCCCCTTAGAAGCCCAAGGCCTCATTCCTTTGTTAAGCTCCGTGTGAGGATCAACCAGCTCGCCCCGTCTTGAGTCTCACACAGAATGTGTGTGTGACTCTTGTGTGAAGGCATGTAATAAGGTTTGCTTGTTCTCCTTCCTGTTATTTGTCTATTTGTCAGTTTATTTGGTAAATTAAAATAACTGAATCTTGTGTAGGGAAAAGAGTAAGTTTAAAACATCCCTGTAGCATGAATATGAGGAAGCAGTGCTCACTAGAGCCCTTTCAGAGATGGCCTGCTATAGTATCCATATAATTCCATAGGCAAAGCCAAAGCTTGCCTGGAGCAAGCAGGCTGTCATAGGATTCACCGGGTCTTGGTCAGTTTAGTTAAGACTCCTCTACCAGTGATAGCCTATTCAATGGTGTCAAACTTACGGCACACATGCCCCAGCAGGCTGTTTGTGTCATTGAAAGCTCTAAAAGGTTCGCTCTGTGATCCAGAAGGCAGAACTTGTCTGGAATTATAGCTCAGTAGCAGAACATGCACTTAATGGGGTAGGATAGAAGAAATAGAGATAGAATGAAAACTGGAAAATGGTAACTTTTATTTTTTTGTTTTTTTGTTTTTTCTTCCAGTACCAGGAATTGAACTCACAACCTTGCCCTTGCCAGGCAGGTGCTGAGCTGCTGAGCTAAATCCCCAGCCCCCAAAATGGTAACTTTTAAATTGTACTTTTAGGAAAAACTGCAACTTCAGGACACAAAGTTACAGGTACAATGCTGTTTTCCCGTCCAGCAAAGTCACTTGAAAAAATTCCTGAGGCTCCTGAAGATACAATAAGCTTTCAGGTTAGGCCCATGCTTTTCACCTGTAAGTTGAGCCTGCATTTTCCCTGACACAAACATATCCTCAACAAACACAGCAGGACTCTTAAATGGGCAGCATATCTCTAAACTTCAAGCACGTGGAAACCTGTTCCACCAAACAGGTGACCTGACAGATGGGAAGAAAAATGACCTAGAGCATCCATCTTGAAGATACCCCCAAAGACCACATAAAAACTCCCAACCCCAGACCATCCTGAAATTATTTTCTGTGACAGACATCACCCCTACTTCCTATTCTGTGGATAGGGTGAGTTGAGGTCCCCATCTCCTCTTTGAGGGGCCTTTCTGATTCGGGTGACACCTAACATAAGCAAGACCCTGGGTGGGTTCAATTCTCAAAACACAACAAAGAACAACCAAAGGTGGATGGGAGACCTAGTAGTGATATTGGAACACCACAGTCGTGTCCCAAGGTGAGGAAGAATGAAACTGCAGATGGAGGTGGCAGAATAAGAGCAAACTTATTTAAAAGATATGGAGGAAGAAAAGATATAAAGGCAAGAAGTAGAACTCCCTCTCACTGGGAGGGTGTCCTGAGTTGGATGTCCTCACAGAACCACAGGGATGGAGTTTGGCCTAGGGCAGAGCAGGGGCTAGTCTTTGGGATTCTAGTACATGCCAGCATTAATAGGAGGCTATAGGGGATCTTAACTTTGTCCTGCTGCCATATGCCTTGAATGCTGCCAAAGTCCAAAGTCCTGATAGGTACAAGACTTGTAGGTCAAGTCTCCCAAAGGCACAGAATTAGTAGGCACCTTTAAGAACAAAGAGTGAAAACTAAAGTCAAAATGGATCAAAGATCTAAATATTAAAATAGAAACACTAGATCTACTGGAAGACGAAGTAGGTAGAAATCTTGAAGACATAAGGGTAGGCAGAGAGTTCATGAACAAAACTCAAACAACACAAGAAATACTTCAGAGAATCAACAACTAGGATCCCATCCAATTAAACAGTTTTTGCACATCAAAAGAAATCATCAACAGAGTGAAAAGAACATCCATAGAGTGGGAAAAAATTTAGTCAATGATCTCTCAGACAAAGGACTTCTATCTAGAACATAAAAAGAACTGAAAAAAAATCAGGCCCCCAAATTCAAAGACCCAATCCAAAAATAGGCATCTGAGATGCATACATACTTCTCAGATGAAGAAATACAAATGCCAAATAAATATATGAAAAAATGTTCAACATCATTGGACATTCGAGAAATGCAAATTAAAACAACACTGAGATTCCATCTCACCCCAGAAAGAATGGCTGTCATCAAGAAATCAACCAATAACAAATGCTGGAGGCTTTGTGGGGAGAAAGGAACCACCCTTCTCCACTGTTGGTGGGAGTGTAGATTGGTGCAACCACTGTGGAAATCAGTGTGGCGATTCCTCAAAAAACTAGGATTAGAGATCCCATTCAACTCAACTATTCCCCTTCTGGGTATTTTCCCAGAAGAATTAAAAGCATTATACCACAAAGGTATATGTGTACCCATGTTTATAGTAGCACAATTTATAATAACTAAATCTTGGAAACAACTCAAATGCGGTCAACCAAGGAATGGATAAAAAAGATGTAATATTTTTGCAGACTGGAGTACTACTCAGCTATAAAGGATAAATTCAAGGCTTTTATAAGTAAATGGATGCAACTTGAGACCATATTCTAGGTAAAATAAATCAGACTCACATGTGTAAACCTCATATTGTCTCCCTAATGTAAGAAACTAAAAGAGTAAATAAGATCCAAAATATACCGTAGATATTGTGAAAGGGGAGGAAATTGCTCAAAAGGAAAGAACAACTGGGATAGGGGAAAGGAAAACAGAAGGAAGGGAAAAGAAAAAATACCTATCCATACACAGATATATATATATATGTGTGTGTATATATATATATATATATATATATACACACACACACACATATATATACACAAGATCACTAAGATAATTATACTACTAATTTCTATTAGTTCATGAAAAAGAATGGTTTGTATTTATATTGCTTGATTAATTTTTCATGCCTATATCCTGTAATCTAAGCAACTACTTTGGAGATAACAATATGCAATATAGTAACTATTGTTAATCTCCTATTATTGTGTTTTGAAATCTGTATCATTGTTTTCTTCTCTTTAAAATGAAAAAAAAAAAAAAAAGAATAAAGAGTGAGAGTGGCCATAGACAAGGAAGTACAGATAAAGGACAAGCAAAGCTTGTCTACTTCTGGAAGTAGGCAGAGAAAGAACACAAACAAAACATCTCTATAAGACACTGACGTGGACAGTGTTTGCCTTGTGTGTGCAATGCCAGCCAGTGGCTCTTGGGAAACAAGGGCCCTGCCTGTTTTCCTTTCATGTCCTTTGATCCAGGCTGTCAGTGACTTTCTTTAGTGTAACCCACACCCAGGCTTATGCCAGGGCTGAGCTCGGCTCCCACTCTCCCTTTCACAGCATGCCAAGGAACTAACTTTTTCTGGGGACTTTTGGAGCTGACAGCAGCAATGAAGAACATGCGGGTATCTACCAGTTTCTTAGGTCCAAAGTATTCTTTTTGTAAAATGCAAGTCCCATGTTGTGGAAAGGGCAGAAACTCACCTCAGAGAGCAGGAGATTGTCAGTAAAAGTCTATACTGTGGGTATTTTTTCAAGTGCTTCCAAACTACATCTAATGTGATTCTGGGGGTTAAACCCAGGACCTCATGTTAGGCAAGTGCTCTATAACTGAGCCACATCTCTAGCCCCAGTGCTTAATTTTAAGAAACTAGCTAGATTCACTCTATTACTTTTAATCCATTCTCCATTAGTACACGCTGACCCAAGGGGACCTCTAGTTCAAATTCATTTCCCTGTGCCTATTACTTTTAAAGATATTTCTCCAAATTAGGCAGACAGACCTTGATCCAGAAGTGGTCCTGTGGGAGACTCAGTGTGGAGGGGAAGTGCACGGGCCCTTGGGTGTGGCAGACCTACTCTGAAATCAAGATCCTCCCACTGAAGTCCAAAGATAATCATCTGTGGTTGTGGAACAGGAAATAGATGTTTATGTGTGTCTCAAAGGTAAAGCTGGGGAGCTAAAAATATTGACAAAACCTTCGTGGGAAGCAGTTGGAGAAGTAAAAGGGAAATGGAAAAGAGGTCAATTGCTTCAATCCCTAGTACTGAAAGGGGGAAAAAAAGCACTTTCCAACAGTTACCATGGACCAAGCACTTTTGTAGACCTTGAGGAGACAACCATAAAATAAAACAAAGTTGTTGCCATCATTGTTATAATAATAAACCTATTGGTTAAGGACAGAGACATCAAAGTGACTACCAGAAGAAACAGTTGGAAGTCTTAAAAGAGCTGTGTTGGGGTTTAGGAGAGGAGCGACCTGGAGAGAATCACAGCAGGGATTCCTGTTAAGTCCCGCTGTTATTTGATTTAGAATTTTTAAATTTAAGTTGTTATAAACTGTCTGTTCTTTGCTAGCTATATATCCTTAAATTCCCTGGACCACAATTCCTTCATCTGGAAATTGGGGATGATACTGTCTAACATTTTGTGAGTATAGTACTGGGAATTGAACCTAGGACTTCACACTGAACCACATCCCTAGGCTTTTTCTAAAATTTTAAGACAGGGTTTTGCTAAATTACCCAATCCCTCCTAAGCCTTCCAGAATGCTGGGATTACAGCTATGTGCCATCATACCCAGCTTTTTTCTTTTTTGGTTCTGAGGATCAAACCAAGTGTCTGGTGCATGCTAGAGAAGTCTAGCTGGGTGCGGTGGTGCACGCCTATAATCTCAGCATCTGAGAGGCTGATATAGGAGAATTGCCACGAGTTCAAGGCCAGCCTGGGCCACACAGTGAGTTCAAAGCCAGCCTGAACCACACAGTGAGTTCAAAGCCAGCCTGAACCACATAATGAGTTCAAAGCCAGCCTGAATTACACACTAAGACTCTGTTCAAAAAACAAAGAACAAAACAAAAAAAGGAACAACAAAAGACAAGGGCTGTACCACGTAGCTCCATCCTCAGTCCTCTTGAACTCTACAGCAGTACCTAGCATGAAGTAGTTGCACAAATGTCAGTCCCTTCCACATATCTCCCACATAATATTTTGCAGCCTAGGGTCTTCGGGCTGAGATGTAACATCTACTGTTGGGTCTGGCCTGAGCAAGTCACATGACTTTTTTGTCTGTTTCTGTCTATTTGCCCCCAAAATGCTCATCGCAAATTTTTCCACGTGCTAGAGATACAGGATACACATTGGTAAGAATACAGGAAAGTCTTCAAGCTTCTTAAAGAACACTTACCAGGGCTGGGGGGTATAACTTAGTGACACAGGGCTTGCTTATCATGTGTGAGACTCTGGGTTCAATCCAACAAAAACAAAGCGAAAAACCAAAGAACTAAACACTGGCCAAGTCTTAATACAGTTTCCACTTGGATGATATTCTTTTATCTTCTGAGAAGACAGGGTAACCTGATGTCCTGTATTACTGCCTTAGAAGGTTTCACATTTGGATACTTACTCCCTAGGGTACTGAGGGCCTCCTGATGTAAGACCTCCTGATGTCTACCCTGGAAAGACAGGGTAATCTGCAGTCCTGTATTACTGCCTCAGAAGGTTTCACAATCTGATACTTAATCCCTGGGGTACTGAGGGCCTCCTGATGCAAGGCCAAGAACAATTGTGAATTCAGGAAAGAGAGAGATCACTGTCTGGGATCAGGATGTAACTGGTAGAAAAACACTGAAGATGTCAAAGTGACAGAACAAGGGAGATTGCTGAGATCCAGCTGGTCATAAAGAGGACCTTATACCTATGGGCTCCTTTGTGTGTTTGTGCAAACACAAATATACAGGAGTGCTTGCAGGTTCTGTGGTGTGTGTGTGTGTGTGTGTGTGTGTGTATTGGGGTGTGGTGTGGGCAATGCTGTGCTGGTAAATGTCAAACAGTTCTGGGGAGAGCCTTGATTTTTAATGGTAGCCAATCTGAATGATATTGTCACTATGGCCAGTGTAAGGCTATGAAGTTAAAGGCATTGAATACAGGATTGGGGAGAGATACACAGTCAGTTCTCACCAGTAGTTGTAATCAGTTCATGTACATTGTGGGTTGTAAGTTTCCAGCTCCTCTGTTTTTCAAAAACAGGTAACCTCCCTTCTCGCTAGAGTATCTGCTTCTCAAGTTATGGCTATTGCTTTAGGCTTTATTCAGGTTCCCGTTCATATCTCCCAAACAGAATTAATTACTTATTCTGTTACCAAACCAAGCCTGCTTTGCCTGCTAAGCATTGGTCTAGCCACTGAAATAACACATTTTACTAAAGAGAAAAATTCTATTTATAAAGTAGCCAACCACAGGGAGACCAGGGTGCAGATCGCAAATCTGCCTCCCCAGGAATGAAGTTTGAGGAGACTTATGAGCTGAAGGTAGATAAAGCTGATGGAGTTTAATTCCATCAGGGGGTTAATTCTAGAACTAAGGGCAGATAGTTTGCTTAGATTTTCCCTCAGTTTCAATTCCACCCTAACCATTTATTCTTTTGCAAAAGTTCATAGCTCACCACAACTCATAGGAACTCTGTAATGGTCGTTTTGATGTTTTGTTTTTTTTTTCTTTAAAATATACACAGTCACTAGCAAGGCCATTTGTTTATTCAGAAAGCAGTGAACAGGATACTACAGGCCAGTCACTCAACCACCTGCCCTTAAAGATTGGGCAAACTCTGCTGGCTGCATAAAACTGGGCAGGCAAGAGAAGGCAGGCACCCTCAGTTCTTGCCCTTTAAGAATTAATTGGCTGCCAGGTTCTCTGGCATGTGCATGAATACCTTTCTCATCCTGCAGGAAACCCTCTTTTATTAGTTGCGGGGGGGCTTTCCTTTGAAACGCCCCACTCTCTTTCCTCTCTTATGAAATCCTGTATCCTGGAGTCAGTCCAGACTAGATTCAGGACTCATGGAGCCTGACACTATATTTATATACTTTGGTGGTAGGGGGGTGTGGGTGTGAGAGGGGTATTTAGAAAAATAATTCAAAACTACAAACATACAATGACTAGGGTCAGAACCTTTGGAAGGAGTCTGTGGAAACGAAGGTCTCTAAAGCTGAAGCTTCATTAGCTTCCAGTAAATACGTCCCTGTAGCCAGACACAGACTATAATCAGAAGGAAACTGGACATTTGCCTGGTGATGGTAGGTAGTATAAATGTCCTGATTGTTTTCCTTTTGGGTAAGGAGGAAGATTTGGAATTCTGCCCCACCTGCAAACTCTGCCTTCAAAAATGATGCTGGAGGTCATCACCTACCTTCCAAGGAAGCCACTTTATTTTGCCTCATTCCTGCTGTCCCCTGTGGCTTCTCGCCTATCTCTTGGTACGGAACAGACTTGTCATGCCTGTAACTGGCATACCTGCTTCAAGGAAGTAGCTCCTCTAAGCTCTACTTCCAGAAGCATTGTGGGTGAGAAGGGACCTCTAGTGGTCGGTCGTGCAGGTCACCTCACGCCACCTCCTACCTGTTCTCTTAAAGGTGTTCTGGCTTGTTGGAGTTCCAATTGGACGAAGCTCTGGAATAACTGCCCACAGACATATTTTCTGGTTTGCTATCCATCTGGAGTCACAGGGCTTTGTGAAAAGATGTTGGAACATTCACACTTAGGTTACTGTCTCAGTCTTCCCATCTTTCCCCCAAGGCCTGCTAAGCCTTAAAATCCTCACCCCCCAAAAGGTGATAATCTTTAATCTAGGTAGAGGGGAAGATTGAATGGAAGAGCATGTATAAAGAGTGAGCTTGTAATAGGTACTCAATAAAAATTTAGTTCTCTTACTCTTCCCTTCAAGTTAAAATTTCATGGAGGGCAAAGAAGGGAGGAGAATATAGATCAGAGGAATTTTTGTTTTGACATTATGTAGATGGATTATGGAGGGTAAGATAATGTCTTAGTCTGTTCAGGGTCCTTATAAAAATACACATGTATGTGCATGTGCACACGCATGAGCACACACAATTTTTGCCCACACTTTCAGCAGTTTTTCTGATGCTCTAAAAATCATTTACAGCTCGAGAAGCCAAATTAAGAAACTCTGAAGTAAGATATCTGGAAAAGGATGCAACCAACAGTTGAACGGATTCTGAGCCCTCATCTGTCACTAAAGAACAATGTCATTTTAGATAAGTCCTTTTACCTATCTGTATTTCATTTCCCTATTATATAAAACAAAGGTTAGGCAGATGTAGGGTTGCTAGATACAACATAGGATGCCTACTGAAACAGGAATTTGAAAGCAACAATATTTTTAAAAATAGAAGTACATACCAAATATTGTCTTTGTCATTAATGCATATTAATAGTTGCACAGGACTATGCTCCAAAAGTATTCTTTTTTAAAAAAAAAAAACAGGGTCAATTTTGAGACTATGTAGTTCAGGCAGTTTTGAACTCACTATGTATCCCAGGATGGTCTCAAACTTACAGTAATCCTCCTGCCTCCGCCTCCCAAGTGCTGGGATTACAGCCATGTGCCACCACGTCCAGTTCAGTATTCATTATTTAGCTGAAATTTAAAATGAATGCAATGACCTGTATTTTTACTTGCTAAATCTGGCAACCCTAGACAGGTAGCAACTCAGACCTTTTTTTAATGCAAGAAATTGAACCCAGGGCCTCACACATGATAAGCTCTACCATGGAGCTTTACCTCCATCTCAATTCAGGTGTGATTTAAGGTCTAAGATTTTTGGTGAGGAGGGATGGGAAGTTAGAAGATTACTGATCACTGTTTAAGCAGAAAATTCTGAAGTCCTATAACCAGTCTTTTTTTTTTTTTTTTTTGAGATAGGTTTCCACTCCGGTTCAGTCTACCCTGGGCCTTCTATGTAGCTCTGACTGGCCTCAAATTCCCAATCCTCCTGGCTCTCCCTCCTGAGTGCTAGGATTACAGGCATGCAACATCACACTTGGCCTGAGGTGACCAATTTTAAGCAGGTCAATGGATCCTGTGTTGTATTTTAAATGGAAAAGACAGCACACTGTGTTGTTGAATTAACCTAAGAACCACTCTATTACCACTAAGCTGCAACCTCCAGATTTCTAGCTTTTCTGTCACTCTAAAAGCTTCAGTGGCATTTCTAGCGACCTGGCCAGATGACCCAGCAGGCTTGTGGCCCTCCAGCCATTTTCTGAGTTGCTGATCTGTCACATTTAACGTTGGCTGGAAGGCCCAAAGCCTGTGTTGCTCATCAGTCAGCTGCCCCTTCCCTCAAGCCTCTTCTGCCTTCTGGTTGCTTCTCTCTTCCACTCTTCATCCCTATAAAATTGAAAGTATGGTGAGGCCTATTGAACCTGTGAAGCCAGTCTCTGACAGGGCAACCCTAGGAACATATCCTTTTCTGGGGCAGAGCACCGAGCTTATGCCTCTGTTTTGTTTCAGAGTAGGCATCCTGCTCGTCTTTCCCTCCCTTTATTCCTTCAGCTCATGGCTCCTGAGTATCCATCATGCAATAGGCACTGTGCGAGATATTTCCCCTTTGCTAAGAACTTTCATTTTCGTCACCTCAGCCAGTGTCTAGTCCTATAGTCTATGGTTCTCAAAGAGAAATTTATAAGTTACTGTATCAGAGTCACATGGGAGTCTTATTAATGGTGAGATTATCAAACTAATAGAGGAAAGTACCTTGAAATTCCCTGAAGTGATTGTGTGTGTGTGTGTGTGTGTGTGTGTGTGTGTGTGTGTGTGTGTGTGTGTTTTGCTGGGTACCAAATCCAGGGCCTTGTGCATGCTAAGCACATACTCTATTACTGAACTACATCCTCAGCCCCTCATAATTCTTTTTTGTAAAGAGGCACTGAAAGGGTTTATTAGGCAGAAATTAAAAAGTACAGACTTGAAGAAATAGAGTGCAGGACCCCTGAGAGCTGGGGCCATCACCATGGAGGAAGGGAGAGAGAGAGGGAAAGAGAGAAAAAGAGAAAGAGAGAAAGAGAGACAGAGACAGAGAGAGAGAGAGAGAGAGAGAGAGAGAGAGAGAGAGAGAGAGAGAGAGAGGTCTTATTTCCTGGAACGGGGAAAAGTTCATGCTTCTCTCTTCTCTTCAGGGGTGGAAATCCCAGGAAAAGGCCCTCCCCAAGAGCACTGGCCCGCTTTACAGGGGATGGTGGGCCTGATTTGTTTGTTTTAGGGGAGGTGGTTCAAAATTTCTTTGGGTTCTCTCAACCTGCTCCTTCCTCGTGGGACTGGGCTGCTGCTCTCTGCTCTGTCCCTTCAGTTCCTAAGTGTGGCTGTTAGGAAGGATCCTGATTTAACCAGAGGGACGCGGACCTGGACATTGGGTGACTGGCTGGGTCTGCGAGTTGCACTCTTCTTAAAACTATGATTTTTGGCTATGGTTTCCTTGTCTTGTTTATGCATATACTGCTTCCCTCCCACCTGGCTGCGCTACACATTCCAGAGTGGAGCTGGGGTCATCACCATGGAGGGCAGGGCAGTGGTGACACAGGAGAGCCTGGCTTGCCTGTGGGAGTTTCCTCATAATTTTTATACTCATCTTAACCACAAAGTCATGGGTGCCAGTTCCTAGACGCCCTTCCCAGTTACCTTTCCAGAAGTGCCAGGGCCTGGAGAATGTGGAGCATATGGGTGTCTGTTGCTGGAATTTTCAGACTCAAGGCTGCTCTTCCTCTCCCACTCTGAGCTTAAGCTACTTGTAGAAGATATGGAGTATTGAACTCTATTTTGTTTTGTTTTTGTGATGCCAGGATTCAACCTAGGACCTGGTGCATGCTACGTAAGCACTCTAGCACTGAGATATACCCCCAGCCCTGAACTCTATTAATATTTCAACCAGCCAAGCTACTTAAGTTTAATAGTTAACTACTATGCTTAATTACTTATAGAAAAATGATGTGCTCTGTCTGTCAGTTATAGGAAAGAGGAATGTTCTAGGGATGTGCTTAGACAGGCATATCACTTATTTATCTCTCTAAAAGTGATACCATGTTGCTATTCTTTTTTAGCTAGAAATCCTTCTATAGCACCTGAGGACACTCTGCAATGCTACTGACTGTCATTATTAATTTTTCACTCTAGAACCTAAGACACCTGAAGGCCAGGAGCTTTATTTTACTCACTTGTGTCTCTCCCAGGGTACCTATTTTATGTGTGGAATCTATGGAGCACCATTCATCTTGTAGATATAATAGTTTGGTAGAGTTATTACAACAATTTTCCACAGGTGGCAGTAGAGTAACTTTAGAAGCCTCCTTCCCTAATTCAAGACAAAGCCACCATATTGGCTTAGATGGGACTGGCATCCCCAATATTTAGAATACTTAGCACATAGTAAATACACAATAAAAATCTGCTAAGTACATTTCTTTAACATTTTAGTTATAAAAAGTCAGACATACAGAAAATATAGTACAGTGAAATACTATATACAGAAAAAAATATAGTACTATTCATACAGAAAGAATAGTACAAGGAAGAACTATATGTTCCTGTGTAGATTAAGTAAATTTTAGTTAATTTCTGTCATATTTTGTGTTTATTGATTATGATTATGATTAAACACAGGGCCTTGTGCATGCTACGTACACACTATACCACTGAACTAGATTTCTAGCCCTATTTTTGCTAAATCATTTGAAAGTTAGTTGCAATTGTCATACCACTCACCCTCAAACATTTCAGTAGGCCTCTCCAGAGAATTAGGACATTCTCCTATATAACTTCAAAACCATTATCCCATTTACAAATAATTGACCATTATTTTTTAGTATCACCTAGAAAATTGTGGAAGTTGCTATTGGTGTCCTACTGACATCTCCTTGTGCTACATAGAGATTATCCCCTAACAGTTTCCATATATCAAGTAACTTCCTGTATGTCTTTCTCTGGACATTGTTGGCTGGCTTGAGTGAGTGTGCTCTGCCCTCACAGGGCAGGCTAGAAGTGCTAAGGAGCCAAAGTGTCCCTCAAATGGTAAAGGTGAGAAGTTGATTGATAAATACTCAAGCTTGCTTCCCCATAATGAATTGATCATGAGGAGTGTTCACCGAATTTCTCAAAGGTTCCACGGCACAGTTTCCCATAGCAGTAACTTGTTCATTAACATATCCTGTATTAATATTCCTCCCTCCCCTATCTTACTTTCTATGCTTCCTGAGACTGTCTTTAAATAAATTGTTTGCACTCAAAGTTTTGTCTGAGGGTCTTCTTTGGAGGTACCCAGAACCAAGACATCAGTCTAGTGCTAAATTTATTTTAAAATGATAATAGCAAAACAGTCATCCTTTCTTAGGCAGAAATTAAAGGATGACTGATAGGACTGATTTCCTATAGCTCTTGGATCCACAGAGAAGTAAACTCAAAACCTGCTTGGGGGAGATTGTACCCAGCCAATAGGAGTGGCTCTCAGTGATGATCCTTACTTGAACAATGTGATAGTGAGGCTGTGCTTGTTCACTATACCCAACCCAGCCTATCTTAATAATAATAATAAATAATTACTGCTTAATAAGGGCTTGCTGTGCAGCAGTCTTACATACTCCATTTCATTTACTACTCACAGTGACTCTGTAGGGAGGGAACTATTATTATTCCTATTGCATTGATCAAGAACCTGAACTTCAATAGAAGTTAAGCAACCTTTCAAGTCACGTAGCTAGTAAGAGACAGATCTCTGGTGTATTTCACCAATGTGTTAAAATGTACAGGCAACCATAAATATTCTTCTATTTTCACACACAGGGGAACAATAGCACTTGTCAGGTAAAATTTTGCATTGGTAATAACACCATAACACACAGTTTTTTAAATCAATAAAACAAGTTATTACCAATTGCTAATTCTTGGGAGTGTAATGCAAGGATTTCCCAATTAGACGAGAATCTAAAGGATCCCCTAAAATGATCCCCTACCATACCTGGCTTGGCACAGTTTACACACTGGGCTCCCTTTTCCAGCATTATTTAAGTTGTGTGGAGCCTTCGATTATTTTGATTGTTGTGAAAGTCAAATCTCTCCTTAGACTTGTCCTATCACAGTCCCCAAGCTATCAGATTGTCAAAACACATTCATCTCACTTGAATATGACTAAATTAAGCAAGATGTGCTACACACTTTTGCATAATTTCAGGCTTCCATGGAACATTACATCCTTGTTAGTAATATCCAGCCCCACCTAGTAACCTAGGTACACAGGAAAACTCAGATCTTCAGAAGATGTCTTTCCCAATTACTGTCTTCTCTAAGAATCCATAAAGAGAAATAGACTTTGAACCCAATTTATCTTATTTACTTGACCCTACTGTCATAAAGTGTTCAAATTCAAGTATTATAAAGGATAGTAACAAGGACAGAATTCAGGGTCCCAGGCAGAGGAACAGAAGGCCAAGGAAGTCAGCCTTTCAGAGCTCAGCAGGTAAGTGGTGAGTCTCTTGTAGAGAACGTAAAGAGTCAAGTGAGGGAAATTCATTATGAAAGTTGATGTTTTTTGGGAGGAAGGAAAGAGAAGACATCAATTTTCTTGTTTTACAAGGGGATGACTGTGGGGTGAGGTTTGTCAAGAAGCCCATATCCCAGTTTTTGTTGAGTAAACTGTAGTGGAGAATCTTTGAAATGATTATAACAAATTCTGAAATGGTTATAGCAGTGTGATAGAAATATCTTAGGCAAAAAATTTAAATTACGAAAGAATCAATATTAGTACTAATTGCATTTTATGAGAAGACCGATGCAGGCTTGCCAACCGGAGGAGGTGAGCCTGGCAGGACTAAAACTTGCTACTAACTGGACAGGCCTGGGACAGGGGAGGCACAGAGGAGACCTGGAGTAGTTCTAGATATATTCTGGGTCTTGACAGTTAATACCCATGTTAAAGGGATAATACTCCAAGTTGTAAAGTCAATGGAGTAGCCAGGGAGTGGAAAGGATGACTGATATAAAGGGAGAGAATATTAATTTAGGCAAGAGGGTGAGTAAGAGCCTCACCTTGGAAGTCCTGGGGTTTGAATATTCACTCTGACTTTTATCATTTTTAGGATCTTGGGCAAATTGCATCAGCTCTCTAAACCTCTAGAAACTACCTCAACAGGGTGGTTCTAGGGCTTAACTATGATTGAAAGGACATATGTGACAGGCCATTACATAGTATGTGTTTCTACTATATTTATAGAAGTACTCTTTTTTATTTTTTTAGTGCTGGAGAGTAAACCCAGGACCTTGCACATGATTTGCAAGAGCTTTACCCCTAAGCTAAATCTTTGGCTTAGTAGTATTCTTGAAAGGAAGTAAAGAAGACATATTTTTTTTTCCAGATTGAGGTAGAGAATATCTTAAGGAGAGGTATATAGAAGAAAAGGCACAAAAAAGGGAGAAAGAAGGCCTTGATTATTTATTATTTTTAGTCCATACTGAGTCAAAGGAAAGGAATATTAAGAAGTACAAAAATGTTAGCAAGTTTTAAAACTAGAACCTATGTTTCCACTGGGTCCTTCCTGAGTACACACCATTTGAACCTATGGGATTTGATTCTCTATTATCACAGCAACTTTCCAAAAATGACCAGAGAGAGTCTTTCAAAACAAGAATTACTTTGGTTAGTAAAGACTGAGAATAAAGTCAGTTTCATTTCTTTTCCCATTAAAATGACATTCTATTCTATCTTCCCTAGTTTTTCTAGGGAAAACTGATTTTATCTTACCCAGATTGTCCTGTATCTTATAGCCTACTGTATTTCCTTGTGTTTTTCTTTTTGTTACCTTAAAAGAGTTCTTAATACTACAAGTACTTTGAACTTATTCAGATCAGAGTTGTTTAATTAAAAACTAGAAGTAGTACCGTTATAGCTGGGATGACTCATCTGGGACTTTATTTTAAATACCAAATAGACAGGGAAAAGTTCATAAACTCATTGTAGTACAAAGTGCAAAACCAACTGCACTGTTTCCCCCCAGCAGGTTTAACTTCAATTCATTAAAAATGGCATGGGAGAGCAGAAGTCTATTGCAAATGTGCAGATTTCTTCTTGTGGTGATTTTATTTTTGCCATCCAAGACAACAAGTAAGTTAATACTCTCTTTGGCCTCTTTGTAGATAAAGAAACATTTTGCATTTTAAAAAATGATCAAGGGCTGGGGATGTAGCTTAGTGGTAGATCACTTACCTAGTATGTGCAAGGCTAGGTTCAATCCCCAGCACTGAAAAAAAAAAAAAAAAGAAAGGAAGGAAGAGTAATCCCAGCACTCAGAAGGCTGAGTCAGGAGGATCGTTATGAGTTCGAGACCAGCCCAGGCTATAAAGTGAGCTCAAGACCAGCCTGCACTGCACGGCAAGACCCTATCTCAAAAAGAAAAAAAAAAACAAAACCCCCAAAAAAAAAAAAAAAAAGAAGGAAGGAAGAATGGAAGAAAAATCAAGACTGTAATCTTAAATACTTGGGAGGCCGAGACAGGAGGATCATGAGTTCAAAGCTCACCTGCATAGCTTCTTTTTTTTTTTTTTTTTTTTTTTTTTTGGTTTTTCTCCGGTACCGGGAACCGAACTCACGACCTTGCGCTTGCCAGGCAGGCGCTTTTGCCGCTGAGCTAAATCCCCAGCCCCCACACCTGCATAGCTTCTAATGTGGCCTCAAAAAAAGAAAGAAAGAAAAGGAAAAAGAAATTCCAATTTGGAATGGCTGCACAGTTGGTATGGCTCAGAGTATCGGAGTTACTAATACAATAAAAAATTAAATGGAAAATTGTTTTCATGATTCTGATAATACAAGAAGGGTTAAGCATACTATTCTTTCACGAGCAACAGCCAGCATTCTCATACAGTTTAATGCATTTCAATACTAATCTTACCCAAAATAATCTGCTTACTTGAACATACCACACTCACATGAAAATCTTTCCTGCATGTCTCTGCTCCTACCTGAAAGTAGTTTTTCCCCCTCCTGGATTTTAAAAGCAGTACATAGTCATGTTAAAATAAATTAGGCAAGAGGCTAAGGATCAGTACTACAGCATGTACTTAGCACATGCAGAGCCCTGGGTTCAATCTCTAGCACTATGGAAAGAAAAGTTCTATAAAAGAATAAGGAAGGGAAGAAGGCTGGGGTTGTAGCTCCCCAAGGTAGAACAGGTGGCTACCATGTATGAGGCTCGGGCCTAGATCCTCAAGATCACAAAAAACAAAACAAGCAAACAAACAAAAACTATCACAAAATAAAAACTCTTCCAAATCCTGTCATCCATAGGTAACCACTCAATGTTTTGGCATATACTATCCCAAATTTTTAGAAACTAGTAGGCAGTAATCCCACCACCTTTATCAGCAGATTTTTTAAAAGCAAGTTTAAACCTGGGGTTTTGCCAGGGATATAGCTCAGTGGCACAAGCACCTACCTGGCAAGTGCAAGGTCCTGAGTTTGATTCCTGGTATCAAAAAAACCCAAAAAACAAAGTTAAACCTGGGGTTTTAGCTCAATGGTTAGTGTACTTGTCTAGCACATTTTCTAAAATTCAGAGCCCCAAAGCAAACAAACACCTGAGGTATATCTTGATCATCCACTCCATGAATATTTGTCTATTCCACAAACCATAACTATTTAAACATCTTTTGATTTTACTATACTTCTGAAACTATTAAAACACCAGAAATGCAAGATCAAATTAGGCCATAATCAATCATCTAGTCAGAAAAGTGTTTTCAAATCAGTTTTGCCCCATTTGCATTTTGCTTTGATACACATAGTAATTATGAGATGTAATTTATATTCTGCCTTTTCATCTAATGTTATGTCTTAAATAATTTTCAACTTCGCTATAATTCTTTTTTTTAAATTTTCCTATCCCTACTGCTTTGCCTTCCTACTTTTAACCCCTTAACATAAGCAAATGAAGTCTGATATTTCTCCACTTTTGTCTCTATTTTTTACCAATCCCAGCTAATATATAAAGAACTTTTCTGCAATCATTCTGGAACTGTTCTGTACATTTTTGTTTTTAATCCAGTGGTTCTCAAAGTTTACTGTGCATTAGAACCACCAGAGAGGCTTTTAAAAAGCCTAAGGCTTCTGGGCATGGTGGCACACCCTTGTAATTCCAGCACTTGGGAGGCTGAAGCAGGAAGATCGCCGCAAGTTCAAAGCAGCTTGAGCTATACAGTGAGTTTAAGGTTGGTCTGGACTACATGGCAAGACCCTGTCTCAAAAACCAAACCAAAACAAAAATGCCCAAGTCTGAGGTTACATTCATATCAGTCAATCAGATACCTGGGGGTGAGATCCTGGTATCAGGACTTTAAAAAAATCTCCAGGTATTTCCAATGTGCAGCAAAATTTAGTAACTACTAATTGCATCCTTTTCCATTTTTAGTTGAAAATACATTATGGATCTATTTCCTTGTAAAATCATACTGCTCTATAGGACTATTTTTGCACTGATGAAACATAATTAATTTAACTAACTCCCTATTAATAGATATCTAGCTCATTCAACTCTGTATATCTTAATAGTTTCTCTCTATATTTCCAGGTTCTGTTTTAACTGTGAATGGTAAAACTGAGAACTATATCCTGGACACTCAACCTGGTGTTGATGAATCTCTAGAATGTGCCGTTCATAACCATACCACAGATGAAGAACTCCTGTGGTACCGAGAAGAGGGAAGAGTGGGTTTGAAATCTGGAAACAAAATCAACTCCAGCTCTGTCTGTGTCTCTTCCATTAGTGAAAATGACAACGGAGTCAGCTTTACCTGCAAGCTGCAGAGCGATCAGACAGTGTCCATCTCAGTGGTGCTGAACGTCACTTGTGAGTGAAGGGAATAGAAGCGGTCGGTCAGTCTGTAATGTCTGCGCTATATTAAGTGGCAGTTGCAGTCTAGGCATTGGTTTGCCCTGCTTACACTCCCACAGTAAAGCATCTACCCCAGACCCCATACCCTTTCCAGCACTGAGTATCTGCTACCTGCATTTGAAATTTTATTTTCATCTTTAAAATTAAGAATTAAGGCATTCACCTTCTCATAAATGTATTGGCTATTCATATTTATTTCCTGTGAAATAACTTAATCATGGCCTTACCGTTTCTCTATTGGGATATTGGCTGTTTTCTCATTAATTTGTATAAAGGATTTATAAGTTGAGGAAATTAGCTCTTTGGCATTTTGAATTGCAAGTATCTCTTCTATTTATTTTTATAGTACTGGGGATGGAGACCAAGGAGGACTGAGCTCAGTTCTTTTTATTATTTTGAGAAGAGGGTCTGACTAAGCTGCCCAGGCTGGCCTTAAACTGGTGATCTTCCTGCCTCAGCCTTCCATGAGGCTGGGGTTAGTCGTGAGCCATCATGCCTGGATCTCCTGTTTGTTTTGTTTTTATTTGTTTTGTTTTGTTTTGTTTTTTGCGGGGGTTGTTTTTGAGACAGAGTCAAACTATGTAGTTCAGACTGACCTTGAACTCACTATGTAGTCCAAGCTGGCCTCGAACTCACAGTGATCCTCCTACCTCAGCCTCCTGAGAGCTGGGGTTACAGGTGTGCACCATCATGCCTAGCTCCTATTTGTTTTTGAAAAAAAATTTCTTTTTCAGTGTTAGGGATTGATCTCAGGCTCTGAAGCATACTAGACAAGTACTCTACCACTGAGCTACATCTTACTGCTGGACACTTTTATAGTTTTTTTGTGGGGGGAATGCCATCCGTATTGAATACTTTAATGTTCACATATTTAATATTATCAATCTTCCCTTTGCTGTTCCTAGCTTTTGTATTCTGTTTAGGAAGACCTGCATTGGGAATAATTTAATATCACTCTAAAACCTAAAAAGGTGAAGCTCTTCAAATATTCAGTTACAGGTCTCCCACTGATGGAATTATATACATAAATTAAAGATTGTGAAATGATACTACAGGTGTGATCATGTGGATTGTCGGGGTAGAAAGCTGGTTCTGTATGAGGGAGGTGTGGATGGGGGAGGCAGAAGGTGGAATAAGGTGAAGGGTGATATGATTTAGTAGGAAGGGCTCTGGACTTGGAACATGGTAATAAAATCAAAGCCACTTGAGTCAGTGAGCTCAGCCAACTTTTCAATGAAAAACTGATGAGATACATATGTGGAGCAAATACTGAGTGACTGAGCTCTGGAAAATCCTCACATCCTGCCTTTTGAAATTTCGAAGTGAATAATTCACATGTTCCCAAGCAAATGAGCTTTGTTTTCCATTTTAAATGAGCTGATAAAATGTGATTTTTAACATGGTATCTCTTGGGTATTTTGATAGAATCCAAGACTATCAGAGGACCTTGGCTGTTCTGTAATCCAGCCAAGTGAGGAAGTTGAGGCTCAGATTGGGAGCCCAAATCATAGCTAGAACCGAGACTAGAACAGCCCCCCACACCCCAGTCTCTTAATGTAGTATTCCTCCCATGGTATCTTCTTAAGAGAGACATGGCGTAAATACCAAGAATATGAGTTGGTGACCTAATGAATTTTTTTTCAGTTTTCCAGCCTCAAATCATTTTTAAAATCATCTTTATAATAGCCCTCTAAATATAATTGTTAAATGTGTATGTCTGATATATATATATACATCCAATTAGTCAGTGATTCATTGAGACAGTAACCGACACAAACTCATCAACTAATAAATCAAAATGAGCCTATAAAAGTGACAGGAATGTCATGTACAATCCAAAGGAATTATTATGAGTGTTATAAAGAGCAGATCTAGAACTAAGAAGAGGGCTGGGGTGCAGCTCAATGGTGCTTAATATGTGCAAGAGCCTGGGCTAAATCTGTAATGTATGTGCACAAACACACAGGTACACCCACAAAACAACTAATGGGACCCTGGTAATGTGCAAGATGGAGGAGGGTGGGAAGAAACAGATTCTTTTATACACTCTTGTTCAATATCTAAAGTGAAACCACCTGTTTTGCAATATTTATCAAAATTTAAATGAGCCTTTTGCATGATCCAGGATTTCTCCTTCTAACCTTGGAGAAATGCATGCACAGGCATATATAGGCATGTGTAAAAATATTTATTGTAGTATTGTTTAACACATTTGAAATTAAAATAATCATAAGGTAAGTGAAATAAATCAGACTCACATATGTAAGTATTGTATTGTCTCCCTGGTGTGAGAAACTGAAAGAGTAAATAAGATCCAAAATGTGCAACAGATATTGTGAAATGGGAAGAAACTGTTCAAAAGGATAAAGGAACTAGGATTGGGGGAAGGGAAAAGGAAGGAAGGGAAAATTTTAAAAAATACAAGATAGTTATCCTACTAGTTTCTCTTAGTTCATCGAAAAGAAAGGTTTGTGTAATACCATTTGGAGAATTTTTTTAAAGCCCATATCTTGTACTCTAACTACTTTAAAGATAACAATATTCAATGTACCAATTATTGTCATTTTCCTATTATTTTGTTATGAAATTTTGGTTTTTTTCCATAAAATAAAAAAACCAAAAACAACAAAAAACCTTAAACATTATTTTTTTTAAAAAACATATGCATTAAATCCCAGCACTTGGGATTATTTTTTAAAAAGTAAAATAATATGCCCACCAAACTAAAATAAGGTATCCTACATTATACTACAGTACTTCAAGCCAGTGAGCTAGATCTTTATGGTTCAATATGACTATATTTCAGAAATGTGCAAGTTATGAAGTCTCTTATGTAAAACCTTCCTGTGCTCCTAAAACAATACAATATTTTTGTGGATATACTCTCTGCATATAAAATTGTTTTTAGAAGATCTGCAAGGATTTACCCCAAACTTATAGCAGCAGGTATCTCTGGGGAATTAGGATGAGATCAGGCTAGAGTCAAAGAGGACCTGAAATGTATAGAGTTTTTAAAAAAGGGAACATTCCCATGTATCTGACATGCTTAAACATTGTTTTAAATAGCTAACATGAATAGCTAATAAGATCTGCCCACAAATGGAACTGTTCTATTTGGCATGTTCTCCACCCGAGTAGCTTTCTATATATCTGAATACCATATAACATCCTTGTTGGATATGGATACAGAATTCAAGCTCATTCCAAAGAGCAACAAAATGTCATTCTTCTGAGAAAGTTATTAATAGTGCAGCCTACTCAGGGTCTAATTATTCAGTGTGCAGATTATACAAGTTCCTTTTTTCTCCCTCACATCCACCTCCTTCCTACTGCCCACTCACTCTTCAACCACTTTATTGATCTTCTGCATCTTTACCTAAAAATGCAAGGGACATAGACAAGAAGGGGCAGTTAGCTCAGCCATTTCTCCCCCTAGACACTGGAAAGTCTTGCTGGAGAGTAAGAGCTGGAATTATTTGGCAAAGGTGAATGTGTCTGACTATCTATGGATTTACAACTCTTTTTATCCTGGAGAGAATAGGGAGTTGTTTACAGGGATGAGAGGGACTCACTGTCCTTCTGTAGGTGCTAGAATTGCCATAATTGGAATACTTCCTGGGAACAGGCCTTTATTTCCAGAAGATCATGGAAGAAATGCAAATGTGCATTATCAAATATGTGGCTATGGCAAACGTGGTTTAGATAAGATGCAAAAATAGGATGTATGAGTAGCCTTCAAAAGCACCACCACCTCAATGATAATAGTAGCTAGTACTATACTAAATTCTTCACAGGGATTACTCCATTTGATCATCACAGCAGTTCCTGAAGTCAGTATTATTCCCTCCCCGCCTCTCTCTCGCTTTTTGTCTTTTTGACACAGGGTCTTGCTATGCAGTTCTGGCTGAACTTGAGCTCACTTTGTAGCCCAGGCTGGTCTTGAACTTGTAATGATCTTCCTGCCTCAGCCTCCCAAGTGCTGGGAATACAGAAATGTGTCACCATGTCTGGCTTATTATCTCAGTTTTTGAAGCTGGGGAATCTGAGAGCTTAACAGTTATTTGGCTGTCTAAAGGTCACACTAAGTGGTGCAGATGGAATTAAAGCTGACTGCAGTGCCTATTTTCTTCGTATTGACTATTTTATTCAACCCTACATAGATTGGTTTATTATGCTAACTCTTTGAAATCAAAGAAACAAATCTTATACTCTTGGGTAGTTTTACATTGTCTATTTGGCCAGGTGTGATGGCACACGCCTGTAATCCCAGCACTTGGGAGGCTGAAGCAGGAGGATTATTGCGAGTTTGAGGCCAGCCTGGGCTACAAAGTGAGTTCAAGACCAGCCTGAACTGCATAGTGAAATTCTGTCTCAAAAAGCCCAAAACAAAATTGTCTCTTTGTTACAGATTCATTATCATATATATTATGTTCATAATCACGTACTGTTTTATGGTTTATCATCTCCATGTTAAGTTTTCTATGAGGTTTGGAACTGGAGTTTGTTATTTACCATTTTATCCCTAGTTCCTAGCCCAGTACTTGGCACACAGTACGTACCCAGTACATTTTTGTCAAATGAGTGAATAACTACATGAGACAGACTGAAGGAAGACCTTGACAGGGAATGACTCTTTCTCTGTTAACTAAACCTAAATGCTTGAGTCTTGCAGATCCACCTTTCCTGAGTGGAAACAACTTCCAAACAGCTGAAGAAGACAGTGATGTGAAGTTGGTTTGCAATGTGAAATCTAACCCTCAAGCTCAAATGATATGGCACAAAAACAATAGCGTCCTGATATTAGAGAAAGATCGCCACACAATCCAACAGACAAGTGAATCTTTTCAGCTGTCAATCACCAAAGTCAAGAAATCTGACCATGGAACCTACAGCTGCATTGCAAGCTCCCCTCTGAAAATGGAGACCATGGACTTCCAACTGGTTGTTAGCGGTAACTCTCTTTTAAAATAATACCCAGCACAAGGTAAAATTCAGACTACAAGCTCAGTAAATATTTTTGGTGACCATAAATTATAACTACAATTATGATTAGTAGCTGTGATTTTCTTTGGCCCACTATCCTTATTTAGAGAGCTTCCTACTAAAAATTATAGTCTATCCCTATAGAGGAATTATTCTACATAGAACATTAGAATACTGTCCTCTGAGCAAAAGTCCTTTCTAGAACCTGGTCTAGAAGGCAGTACTGGTTGGTATTTAGGGAGGAATATTCCCACAAATTCTCTTGGGCAACAAACTGTATAGGAAGTGAACTTTTAAGCTCACAGCCTGATGAGTAAACAGAAGAGATTTCAGAAACACACTGACTAGATTTTAAAACCAGATCTCTAAAATCACTCCTCTTGTATTCGAACCTGTAGGTTAAGTAGAAGAGAAGGTAGGGAAAATGATGGGGAATAAAAACCCCCACAAAACTCTTTCTCCTGGCTTTAGGTGTCATCTCCCTAGCTTTAGCAATAGAAATAGACATAGAAAACAAATGGAGTTCTGTGTGTTTTCCCTTATCATGTTTCTTTGCGCAGACAAAAAGAAAAAGCTACCTGGTATAGCAGGTGCAGAAAGTGCTTGTGCACACATTTTCTGGTCTTGAGCCAGTATGTAAGGAGCAGCCAAACGAGCTGAGGCTCCTGCATCTTGTCAGAACATTATTCACTTCGTCATTTGCCTCCCTGTACCCACTCCTTGCCATTCTTGCCAGTCCTCAGGAAACCCGTTGAAACCCTGCCAGAAATGATGAGCTGATATGCCTGTGGGATGTCTTACTTCCTCTCCTGGCCCACCCAGAGGGATCCGGGACATGAGCAGAGTGCCTGGTGTAGAGGAAGAGTTGCTGTGGGGTGATTTTCCGTCCCTAGGACTAGTGTCTTGTTCAGTGCTTTGTTCTGCAGAGCACCAATAGTACGCATAGGGACTACTTCCTTTAAAAACCAAACCACCAATAACCTAAGAATCCATGGGACAAAAGCAGTGCAAGGGACATCACCTAGAAGCTTGTGGCTTTTTACTCTCCCCAGATCCATAAATGCATGGTCGGACAGCATCACACCATGCTATCCTAACTGGCTGTAAGACCACACTTGGAAACTAGGGAATTACATCATTCCTCTTGTTAAGAAGAAATTATAATTGCTTTATGCCTTTCAGGTGGGCAGAAACTTATTTTGGGTGGAGCTCTTCCAAGCCAACTTGTTTTTCTTACTTCTTGCTTTGTTATTTCCCTTGCTGTTGGCTGCCTTCATAACATAAGCACTCTACTTTCTGGTGCTTAGGCTCACAGCCAAGTTTTCCACAAGGCTCTCTCTCCCAGCTTCACTGCTCAGCGGGGAAGTTTCTAAATGAGGCCCTGCAAAGCTGGAAATGACATCATGGAGCTTTTCTTGAGCACAAGCTTTAGCCCATGGGTTGGAATTATTTTGTCGTAATGGATAAGGGGGAGGAGACACCACGTCTGGTTACAATTGAGAGTGTAAACACAGAAAAGAGGAGAGAAGTGCGGTTAGTTACATTTTCCAACAGAAACTTGGAATCCAAGTGATCCAGTGGGTCATTTTATCTCAGCTTGTTTATGAAATAAAAGCTGTCACGTGTGTCTTCATTTTATTTGGCCAGGTAAAAGTATTCCAGCTTGTGACTGAATTCTGATTTCTTTTCCTATTCATCCCAGCTGTGCTTCCCCTTGTTTTGATGTCTTTCCATGGCATGCAAGTGGAGGGGTCCCTGATAAGGTCCTTGGTGTACCCCAGAGCTGGCTATGATAGAGCCAGAGCTTCTAGCAAGCTCATTGAGCAAAGTCTCTCCAGAGGGCTGATATAACCCACACTTTCCTGAGAATAGTTTTTAGGAATAGCCAAGAGAGGATAAAAATGAAAATGAAAGCTATTTTTCAGTACAGTGGTAGAGCTGGTTCTTAGCATGTATGAGACCTTGGGTTTAATTCCCAGCCCCAAAAGAAAAAAAAAGAGGAAGAGGAAAAGGAAGAGGAGGTGAGGGGAAAGGAAGAGAGAAGCAGAGAGGAAGGAGAAAGTAGGGAAGGGAAGGGAGAAAGAGAAAAAAAGAGGAAAATAATAAAAAGCAAAATATAAAGGATGCTTCATCCATTAATCCCAAAAATTAATTGTGAGGAATTGACAGCTAATGGGAAGAAAGTAATAAAAACATAACTGGTTAGTGTGTCACACAGTTATAGGGGGATGAGTACATCATAATCTTGAGGCATGTAGGCCCTTGGCTTTGAAATGAGATTTATCTAAAGTCCCCTTCTTCCCTTCTTCCATGTTGCACTCTTCATAGGCCATCTCATGACCCTTTCTTCTTTATAGCACTTATCTCAATCTGTAGTTTTTGCTGATTTAGTGTCCATCTCTCCCACCAGAATAGCAGGGCAGAAGCCTTCTGTGTCTGTCCTATTCTTTGGTAGGGTCAAGCATAGCACCTTATACACATTAGTCACTCAGTACCTCCACAAACTCCACTTCGATACACAAGCTCAGTTGTACAATTAGTAGCACATTCTAACTCCCTTAAATTCCTAAAATTTTGTCTAAGCCACAATTGGAGCCCATTTCATTCCTCTGGTGGCATTAGACTCCTGGGTCAGACAAGTTCATTGAAAAACTTTTGTGGGCCCTTGGCAAATTTACTTTTGAGAATTTCATCCCATATCCTATGAAACATGTTAAAATAAAGCACATTACATGTGGATTTTTGCAGTAAACATTTTGAAAGGCATGTTAGAATTTATATAAGTTTTGAATTTTACTATAAATAAGTTGAGGTTGTAATATTATTATTTGGCAAGGGTTATAGTCAATGTACAGTTACATTTTATTGATTTTTTATTTTAAAGAGAAAAGAAAACAAAATAATAACAACCAAGACAAAAACAAAGCCGACACAAAAACAATAAAAATGATACAGAATTTCAAAACAAGGCGATAGGAGGTTAACCATGGGTGTTATATTACATATTGTTATCTTCAATGAAGTTGCTCAGATTATTACTAGATGTAAGAATGCAAGATTGATCAAGCAATTAAACAAAATAAAAACCAATTAGAAAAACATTAGAAATGATTCAGAGTTTCACTAATCAAGGTAGTAGGGATTCAACAATAGTTCTTATATAGCATATTGTCATCAAATTAGTTGTTCACATTTACAGCATATAATCATGCAAAATTGGTCAGAAAAAGAAAAATTTAAGCAGTAACTATTCCTTTCAGTAAATCAATAGATATCAGCAGTACAGTGTGCATTCACTTTAATTAATTTTGTTACTTTCTTTTTGTATTTTGGAGCCAATAATTTTTTCCAGGCTCTGAGTTTACCTGGTAGTCAGAAAATAAGGAAGTAGGCTTCATTTCCAAGCTGTCTTCCTGGTCCACAATGGATATGGACACCCTGAGACTGGCACAGTGGTGCACACCTATAGTCCTAATACTGTGAGAGGCTGAGGCAGGAGGATAACAAGTTCAAGTCCAGTCTGAGAAACTTAGCAACTTAGTGAGACTATCTCAAAATAAAAAATGGAAGAGCTGTAGATGTAGCTCAGTGTGAAGGCCCTGAGTTTAATTTTTAGTATTGAAAAAAAAATAGATACTTCCACGATCATTTAAAATATATGGGAAATCTTTGCCAACGTTGGGGAGGCTAATGCTGGAAGTCCTATTTCCCTTAGGGGGACCATGCAGTCACCTTCTAAAACGTCTTGCCACTGGGCTGGAACACTGCCTCAGTAAGGTACAATCGCTGGTTGTGCCTACTGTTCCGAGAACTCATAGATCTCTCCTTCTTACTCCAGAGAGCTCTCCATCTTTTCTCTTTTTGCTCTGAAAGCTGTTCCCCTTCTCTTTCTCCCTTTAGGATACCTCTTCATATCTTGTGGGGCTTTCAAAAACCAGGAAATACCATTGACTTCAGCCTGCTTCTGTTTTCTGTGTAGCAAATATGGTGGATAAAGAAAGCACAAAAGTGTCTACTTTCTTTGAGGGGGTTATTCATAATGCAATAAACTGTTCCTTCACAAAGGAATGAATTCAAAGCCTGCCTCTGTACTGTGTCTGAGACTTTGGACAAGTAACTTAACCTCGCAAAGCCCCTAATTCCTCACCTGTAAGCTGAGGACAATGCCATCCGCCCTTTGAGATCGTTGGTAGGGTTTAGTGAAGTGCAAGGCATCTCATCTAAGACATATTAGAAGTACATAACTCAGAAGCTTCTAAATGTTCATTCCCCGCCCACCTGTTTTTGCAGATAAAAGAACGCCTGTACCAACAGAAGCTATTATTGCTGCATGTGTCGTAGTCTTTCTAACATTGTGCTTTGGAGTGTTTGCGCGAAGGGAAAGAATAATAAAGGTATCTTAAGTGTTCTGGGAATTTGTGGTACAAAGTCATCTAAAGGGATGGGAATACAGCTCAGTGATAGGGTGCATGCTTCACATGCAAAAGCCATGAGTTTTAAGTACTGCAAATAAAATAAAATAAAGTTGCTCATGAGAATAAAAGTTATATACATATTATAAGTATAGCTTTTCAAAGAATAGAAGTAAATACAAGCAAGGCCTGAATAAAAATAGCTCTTGTGTTAGGGGTAGGGAATTGGGAGTTGATTTTTCTTCCTTTAAAATTTCTCTTTATGTTGCTATGTTGTCTGTGATTCAATAAGTAAACAGGAAGAGCATGTCTCTGAACATGTCTGCATGCACACCTCTTGAGTACAGCCACATGCCCTGGCTGGAGTGGGCTGCAGTTTGAGTTGTTGAGTGGTTAAGCTCACTGTGAAAGGTGACTCAGTATAGGTGCATGTGTAGATTAATGCCACATGTTTGACTCTGCCAATGAATTCAGCGCTAAAGAAGGGCAAATATGGCAGAAACGCCTCTAAAGAAAAGTCACTATGCTGAGTTCATCATTCAGCAAAGGTCATCTTCCTGGCAGTACACAACTAGGTATTATTCAGGGCAACAATGTTTCACAAGAAGTTCAACCTATCCTCTGTTACATTCCAAAGCAAATTTTGCTATTGAAAAAAGAAATATGCAGCTCTCTAAGCTTAAGTTGTGCTGATTAAGAGTTACATCTCCAAGTTCAATACTATTATCATGTGGCCAGAGAAATGAGACCTGAGCCAGTGCAGAGGTAGTTGTATTTCCAAAGCACCTATCCCTAAGCTACTTTGATACATTCCCAATGTTTACCTGTGGCCTTAGAAAATCAGGCAAATTCATTGCTCTTGTTGTGCTTACTTTTAGCTCTGCATAAAGAAGAGAGACCCTGATAGGGATACAGCCCTGTAAGTATTTCTTCAGAGATGGGACATGCAGGAAGGTGGAGGGGTTTAGAGAATAGAAAGCAAAGGAAAATCTGCCTCCACTTTAGAGGAAGGCAGGTTGGAAGTTTGCCTAGAGTTGAAAACACCTTTGGGTCTTACGCCTACTCTCTAAACAAGTTTGGTCAATGCTTATGCAACTGTATTGCCACACAGAGCCCATAAGAGGGCCTACCCTGGAGGGAAGCCACTGCTGTATCACTCATTCCCAGCAAGGTCAGGGCCACATTCTTCAGCCTAAATATTCCTTCTCTTTGGAGCTTTCCTTTAGTCTGTCAGCTCTACATAGCCAACGTATGTGAAGGGGGCAGTAGGTAGCAACAATGAAGGCATCCTGTCTGAGAGGTTGGATTTTGCTCTGAACTTTTTCATATTGTTACGATCATCATTATAATTAATTTCTTGGTTTCATTTCAGATGAAAAAGCTGAGCTGCATTCCAACACAGGAAGAGTTTTACATCAGTTTATGCAGTTCCATCTGTATTTATTGCTATTATTAAATATACACCTGTCAAATTATCAGAGGTTAAGAAGAAGTGTTTCATTAATCATTGAACAGGAGTTGTTATGACTCACATGATATTCTCATGGAACAATTTTGTGGAGAAAGCGGTTTAAAATGCAAAGTAAGATTTTGTTAAGTCTTCTGCTTAAAGAATATATTAATTAATTGAGATTTCTTTCAAATAGATTGGGAACCATTTATTATTTGGTTTGTATTTTTCTAGATCAAATATTAACAGACAATTGGGTTTCACAAATCAGTGCCATATCAAAAAAAAAAACTGTTTTAATTAAAGTGGGGGAACCAAAGAGAGTAATCAATTTTTCCAAGGAAGGACATAAGAAATATCAATTATCACCTTTACTGTCATTCTATACAAAAAATGTTTTAGGACTAAAGAAAGAAAAAGGATAGAATCTCATAGTATAAAACATTCCTTTCCACGGAATAAATTTAGTATTATGAAAATGTCAATATATGTCTCTATTTCTTATCATCATACCATGGTGACACAGCAACAAAATTTGTGAGCTCTGAGTGGTAATGAAGGTGGGAATAAGAAGGGAGCAGGACTGGCCAGCACGTCCTTTGCAAGTATCTTTTGCCTCTTTTTCAACAGCTCCTTTGCATAGATCTAGCTGTAATTATGAGTCAGCCTGTACTTTTCCCATATATATCAACTTTAAATTGCAGCTGGATTATAATTTATCACTGGCTCCCCCTCCAGACCTCCATGCTTTTTTCATGTTTTCCCTCCCTATGAGTCTATGCTTCTCTTTCATACACAACTGGGATGAGCTAAGGAAGAGGCAGAACCACCTCCCTGTGCCCCACCTGGGTCATAGTCTTTTGTTGTGTTTGTTTTGGTGGTGGTGGTGGTGACGGTGGTGCTGGGGATCAAACTCTGGGCCTTGCACATGCTAGGCAAGCATCTTATCATTAAGGTATGCCCACAACCTCCACCCCCAATTTTTTTTAAATCAATATTACAGTAGCTAAATGTGCCACTGTGCAGGACAGCAAAAAAGAGAGAGAGCACAGTGAGGGAAGGAGGGAAAGACAGAAGGAGGGAGAGGCAGAGAGACAGACAGAGACAGAGAGCTAAAGACTGTGGCTTACAGTTTGCTCTGTCTTCTTGGAGGTCCCAGCAAAATTTTCTTGTGGGGAAGCCTCAAGACTATACCTCTTCAATTGAGACTTTTCAAAGTAGAATTTGGAAGCCCTGTAAAATGCTTCAACGATAAAGAAAGAATGATTGTGAAGATCTGAATATTTACGTGACTTAGTAGGAGCACGGGGATTAAAGAAAAAACAGATCTCAGGTAATGACAGGTTAGGGAAAAGGAAACAGAAAAATTTGCATATCAACATAGGCTTAGAATCAGGAAAACTGAATTCCAGTCTTGGCTGGTTTGTCTTGTGTAAGTCCTTTTCCTCTCCTGGGCCTTTGGAAAAGGAAGTGGTTGAGGTAGGAGAAACTTAGAGGACACATGAGCTTGACGTTCTAAGATTTTCAAAAGATTCCCAAATAGTTTGGTGAAATGCAGGAAGGAGTTGGCAAGAAAGACTGAAAATGTAATACCTTTGCCCCACCTAGCAGAATTATGAATCAGCTTTGTTCTAGGACATATAACAATCCTGGAGAATTACAGGTCATCAGTAAAGAGTTTCTTCACCCATATAAAATACAATGACCTTGCCCATAGGCACAAGCAAGAATATTAACTAGTTTAAATAGAGCAAGGCAATATCATAAAGGGTCATTGCACTTCATTTTTGCCTTTCAACTTAGAATAGGCAGAACATGCATCAAAACTCCATCTATTGTTAACTATGTCTGTTGTTAAAATCAAAAGTCCTCCTGCCTTGGAAGTACATAAATTCCAGAGCTCAAAACAGGACCCCAATCATCTTTGTCCATTTTTTTTCTTTTTTTTTTCAGCCTACTATTAGATACCTGAAATCCCAACATTCGTGCTTCTGATTTTGACCTTAGGACTATAAGCCCCAATAAAGAACTAGCAAAGCCAGTGAACCCTTTCTCAATCTTTCTACTAATAAGGACACTTTTCATTATTCTTTTTTTTTTTCCTTTTTGAGCTTCATTTTTTCTTTCTTTCTTCCCCCCCCCCCCCCCGTGGTGCTGAGAATCAAACACAAGACTTTGCACATGGTAGGCAAGTGCTCTGTCACTGAGCTATACCTCCAGTGACCCCATTTTTTTTTTTTTTTATAGAACTGATCCCTCAAAGTTCAGGGTAATCATAAGGAACTAAATCCAAGAACAGTTAGTTAGACCGTGCAGAGGATTTTTACCTGCATTACTTGCCTATAAACAATCCTTTGAAGTAGTCATGATTGTATCAATTTTAAAAATGAGAAAGACTGGGCTCAGAATGCTTAACTAACAAAAAGAGAGTGACTAAGATGGGAATCACACCCAAGCCAATCTAAAGCCTGGGCGCTGGAATAGGGGAGAGGCTATCACAAAAGGAGCAAAGGTTGCATAATAAAGAAAACCCCACCTTCCTCCTAATATGTGGAGAGTGATGTCAGCATCAATTCTACTTTTAATGACCTGTACAGAACTTATTTAAGTAAAAGGAATTTACAGTAATCTTGGTTGGAGAGTCTTCAGGAAATGTTACAACACTCTTTGAGACAGTTTCCCATGTCTGGCAGTGCTGAACTGCCGCCTTAAATATTTGCTTGTCTTCCTTGTGATAATTATCACCAAGTATTATTGTGTCAAAGAGTTTGCAGAGATAATTTCTTATCCTTGCAACAATCCTAAAAGGTGGGTGTTGCTAGCTCCATTTTACAGGTGAAGAAAATAAGATTAGAGAAACAGAATGAAATGACTTGCTCAAAGTCAAGCAGGTAGTCTGAGGCAGAGCTGGGAGTCAAACCCAGGGCAGTCTGATCCCATAGTCTATGCTTGTTCTTATATACTATATGGTCCTGGGCAAGAAGGTAGGTAGTTAAGTCAGTGAGCACATCTTACTCTTTTGGGAACTAGAGCAGAAATATTTATCACTCAACTAATATTTTTGTGTTCTTCATATTTTCCTGTTCTTTGCCATTCAGTTGTCCATGTGACTAGTTTTATTTAAGGGGCTGTGGATAGAATTAATGGTGTCATTTCTAGGATAAAAAAGATGTGATCTTTTTATGCAATGGAGTACTACTCAGCCATAAAGAAGGATTAATTAGAGACTTTTATAGGTAAATGGATGCAACTTGAGACCACAGTCATAAATGAAATAAACCAGACTCATATGCAAACATCATACTGTTTCCCTAATGTGAGAAGCTGAAAGAGTAAATAAGATCTGGAATGTATAATAGATATTGTAAAATGGGAAGAAACTGTTCAAAAGGAAAGAGAAACTGGGATGGGGAAAAGGAGAAAAGAAGGAAAGGAAAAGCAAAGGAAAAAAATATATATACAAGATAGTTAAGACAGTTATGCTACTAATTTCTTTTAGTTCATTGAAAAGATAGGTTTGTGCTAATATTGTCTGGACAATTAAATGCCTATATCTTATACTCTGAGTAACTAATTTAAAGATAACCATATGCAATGTATTAACCATTATTACTCTCCTATTATCTTGTTTTGAAATTTTATTTTTTTGTTTGCTCTTTAAAATAAAATTTTAAAAATTGAGTTCTCATAGATTTGAAGCTCTTACTAGATCTGGAGTTCCTCAAGTGTTGCTGTGGAAACTCATTGTTTATTTGTCCTCATTTCTTCTGACACTCTTGATAGCAACAATAGTGTTACTAATTTAAACAAATTAGTAACAACATCTTCTATTTTCACATTAACGAATAGTTTATAAAACATTTTACACATATCTTTTTGGCCCACACAGCCACTCTTGAGATAGTGCTCTCATTATTCATGATTTACAATGGGAGATGCTAAAGTTCAGAGAAGTTAAGTGATTTGTCCAAGGTCACACAGCCAGGAAGAAGCACCACTCCTCCCATCACTCTGCCTTTTGGCCCTATAACTACTGAGAGCACTCAGTTTTACAGGAAAATTATTTAGCACTTTTGCTGTATAGGCGATTGCTGTGCAATGGGAAGAATGAGACAGGAGATGAGAAATCAAACTGTCACACACAGAAACACCAATTGCTTCCATTAGGCATCGCCAGAAATCATCAAAATGGAGTTCTCTGAGTTACCTGAATATAGTAATGTCACAATAAAGTAGTTATCCTCCTGTAAGGGTTTATATTGTGTTGTCTTCAGGATTTAACTATACCTTATTTAATCTTCATAACAATCACAGAACAAAAGTGCTACTTTTATCATGATCATTTTATAGGGGACAGAACTGAGGCACAGAGGATTTAAGTCATGTGAACTGGGACGCAGAGCATATTAGTGGCTGAACTAGGGTTTGGGATCAGGAAATATGGCTTTTGGGTCCTCTTACATCAAGAATGAACTGTTTTTTGTCTTTTTGAGACAGGGTCTTGCTACGTAGTTCAGGCTGGCCTTGAGCTCACTATGTAGCTCAGGCTGGTCTCGAACTCACAGTGATCCTCCTGCCTCAGCCTCCTAAGTGCTGGGATTACAGGCATGTGCCACCATACCTATTTAAGAATGAACATTTATAAGGTATTTTCTATATGTTAGAGCATACATATATTGATTAAATTAACCGCCACTTTTGACATATTTAACATTTTTATCCAAATAGCAGATATAGAGAGACAGGGAGGGAATAGCGGAAAAAGAAAGAGAGAGACAGGAGATCAGAGAAAGAGAACAATTTACAGTGCCATGATGAGACCTGCTGTCTTACTTGATACAAGCCCTGAAGTGAACAGGAAGTGCGGAAGTGGGAAGGTTAGCTCCCCTTGCCAGCCCTATTTCCCTCATGGCTCGCTAAGGGTAACTCATGAGCTAAGGATCACTCTAGTGATTGAGAATTTGCATTTTTGTGGTTGCTGAGGATGTGGCTCATGGTAAGAAGTTTGCTTGGTAGGTATGAGACCCTGTGCTTAATCTCCAGCATTGAAAAAGAAAAAGAAGAAATACAGAAGAACTTGCATTTTTTAAACAACATGGCCCCTACATATAAATCATCTACTTCATTTGGTTCTCAACCAAAAAAAAAAAGCCATTTCTATCCATGCTAAAATAAAAGCTGGCTCTGCTGTGTGCTTGCTAAGAAAAGGTATTTGGGTTTCTGAAGATACTTTCTGCTATAGTTTGGATCTTAAATATCCCCCAAAGCTCATGTGTTAAAAGAATTGGTCACCGCATTACAGTAGAACTTTTAAGAGGTGGGGCCTAGTAGGAGATCTTAGGTCAGCGAGGGTGTGTCCTCAAAGGGAACTGTGGGACACTAGCTGCTTCCTCTCACTCCTCTACTTCTTGGCTACCACGGGGCAACCAGTTCTTCCACAACATACAGCTGCCGTAATGTAGTACATCTCCCTGGGCCTGAAGTAACAGAGCCAATTACCATTACATGGACTGAAAATGTTTCCTGAAATAAACCTTTTCCTCTATGAACTTTATTATCTCCAGTATTTTATCACAGTGATAAAAAGGTGCATGCCTTTCCCAAGACATTTCCAAGGAAACTTCTGACTATGTCGAGTTTTACTTGACTTTGGAGTCTAGTCCTGGAGTAAGTCATAATTCTACTTGTATCTTTGGACAATGTTGAAGTAGATGGATTCCTGTAGTTTGTTAAGCTACTCAGTGTGAATATTTGCCATTGTTCATGTAAACGTCATAGATATCAGACATAATGAAGCTGCCTGATTTATGAACAGTGGCTTTGAAAAACTGTTTTTCAGCTGCTAATGAGCTGCTGAACTCCAGGAAGTTATATAATCTTTGATAGATTCCAAACTGAGGGATTTGATAACTTGTAAGATCCTGTGAACCCTCATACTGCATGATGGAAATTTTAAAATATATTTAACAATAATAAACAATTTATAGGAGGTCTTACTACTCTGTTGCATGTCATTTTGTAAGCTATTTTCTTTTTGAAGTAAATCATCAGCCAATTGTGGTAGCGCATACCTGTAATCTTAGCACTTGGGAGGCTGAGGCAGGAGGATCGTTGTGAGTTCAAGGCCAGTCTAGGCTACATAGTGAGTTCAAGGACAACAGAGCTATATTGCAAGACTCTGTTTCAGAAAGAAAGAAAGAAAGAAAGAAAGAAAGAAAGAAAGAAAGAAAGAAAAAGAGAGAAATCATTAGTCTATAACTGATCATTTTTCACTCCAAATGTCATTTGTAGATTTTACTGACAGTTCAAGGGCATCATTAAACAATTCCACTGTGATGATATAAACTTTGTTGCCACTAAGGAATCATAGCCTTGGGTTCCTGAAATGATTTTATAATTATGGTATTTCATTAAAATATTTAATAACAAAACTTGGCTTACTTGGAAATCACTAGTCTAAAGGACTTTGCTCCAATTTGAGACGTGTCATATTTGCATTACAGAAAATATTTAATGATTTGTTAACAAGTTCATATTTTTATTAAAGAGAGGCACTCTGCCCCCTCTCTCAGTGCTGGGGATTGAATTGAAGGCCTGTACATGTTAGATGCTAAGTAAGTGCTCTACTACTGAGTTATACCCCCAGCCCTTCCGCAATCTATTGTGAGCACTCTAAGTAGGGATAGTGATTTTTTAATTCCACAGTGCTATTAATAATCTAATTAAAAGGCTTCTATTGTTGATTTCTTATTTGTAATGCCGAGTGACTATCATTATTTTCTTCCTATACCAGACAAATTAAAATGGGCTAATGTGAAAACCTAACAGCTGCCCAAGAAAAAAATCTTCATGATGATGTTCCATTTGTCAAAACCTAGAGTAAAAGCACCACTAAGCCTAAATCATACACACATGGTTACTTTGTGGCAAACCACAAAATGACGTACAACAACTCTCAGCAATTCCTATATCTGTAGGCTTGTTATTTAAACTGGCATGTCTAAAGTACTTGAATTTCAGGGTGCTTCACTTACATTATATCTTTTGGTGCTTAGGCCTGGAGAATTTAAGGTCTCAGTCTCTGGAGTCAGACTACCTGGGTTTACATCTGACTACCACATTATTAGCTGTGTAATAATGTTCAAGTTACATTTCCTCTCGCCATTTCCTCATCTGTAAGATGGAGATAACAATAGAATGATGGGGCTGGGGATTTAGCTCAGCGGCACAGCGTCTGCCTGGCAAGTGCAAGGTCATGAGTTCGATTCCCAGTACCAGAAAAAAAAAACAAAAATAAAACAAAATAATAATAGAATGTATTTCCTGATTTAGGATTCTTTTGAAAGCTAAACAAACTAAGACTTACTGAACAATGCTTCTGGCATAGTATAGATTCAATAAATTTTAGCTATTATAGGTAAATATTATATTTTAGCTAGTATAGATAATATTATTATCAACCCTACTTTTCAGAAAGGGAAATGAGGGCTGGGGACTTAGCTCAGCGGCAAAAGCGCTTGCCTGGCAAGCGCAAGGTCGTGAGTTCGGTTCCTGGTACCGGAGAAAAACCAAAAAAAAAAAAGAAAGGGAAATGAGACTCAGATCAAATGACTACACACATCTATAAATAGCATCACTGATATAGGAGAATTATAACTCTCAACCTGCCAGATGTCAGATGTGCCAAATTCATATCCCCTGAAATCAAAGAATAAATTCCAAGGAACAGCGGAGGTTAAGAGTAGGAAAGACATTGAAAGATAGCACCTGAGAGACAGGAGGGATCTCAAAAGTGGGCTGCCACTGAGGCCTTTTGTCAGGGGTAATTCACACAGCAAAGTCACAATGTGGGTATAACATAGGTCAAACTACAATCAACCTATAGGATTACAAGTATACCAGCTGAGCTAATATTGATCCAGTCAGGAAGCAAGTCATGTAGCAAGGGTACATGGGAAGAAAAAAAGGCATTTTAGGGAAGGAATGGATCTGGATACTCTGATCACCTCCCTGAGTGAGTGGGTCCATATGTTCTGGTCACCTATCTCAGTGACTGATGTCTATCTGGACTTTACTGGACCAGATGATACAAAGCACAGTACAATCTCAATTTATTGTTTAGCCCTCATGGAGGCATGGAGGTCTGGTCACTGCATCTTTATATCGAGGCCTGACCTTCAGTGGATGTGCCTCCAGCCACAGTTTTTGTGTACTCTCTCATCTTTTGCACTGACTCTCTAAGAGGGCCTGTCCCTGTCTGCCTATTAGTTTCTATCTAACTTAGCTGCGTATAATACCAGTAGCACTTAAGGTAAGGTCTAATAGAGTTTGTCCTCTCTTCCTAACTCCAAACTGACTTTTTAATTTAATGTACAACGTCAAGACTCCCTCTGCTTCTTGCCCTCCCTCCCTCCATCTCTCTTTCTCCCTCCCTCTCCCTCCCCACCCGCCTCTCTCGGGGAGGGTGCTGTATGGCTCTATCACTGAGCTACCTTTCCATCTGAAATCAGGTGTTTTAACTGAGAGCTTTTAAGGGATGCAATTTTTTTTAGTCTGAACAGGAGAAACTATTTTTTCCATTACTTTCAAGGTGAGATAAATCTTATCTCTTTTTTAGTTTTCATTTGGCTTGTGAATGAGCTCAGTTTTACTTCTATCTGATGAATCATTCTCTTTGGAACATGGAAGGAAGGAAATTAAGGGCAATAAAAATAAGGTGAGAATCAAAAATGGAAATTGGAAGAAAAAAATAGTACAAAGGGTATGCATGTGAAAAGATGGAATTGAGTCACCAGCTCCTGCATGCAGGCTTTATTTTTGAGATTTTTGTGCTTTGTCTCAGAAAAGGAAGAGGATAATAACACCGTAATTATTATATGAAGTATTTGCTTCAGATAGTAAAGAATGTAGACCATAAACAAAAGAAGAATTAAAGAAAGCTCTGGTTTTGCAGCTAAGTAAAGCCAGTCTAACAGCATTCCTAAAATGAAACCAGGGCTTAAGGTCTCCAACACTATTTCATTATTTTTCCGTGGGCTTAATTTTTCCTGTTTCATATACATCGTTTTCCTTTTTTCCCTTTTGTCTTCATTCCAACTTTTCTATACTTTAGTGAAATTTAGGTCTTGGTGATAATGGGTGATCATTTTATAAGGGTCCTTAGTAGAATATTTTCAGAGAAACATTTTCAGACAAAGTCAGAGCCTCTTTATAGCTAGATCTCCTTCTAGTTGAGGATTAGTGCCTTATTTTATTGTTTAAAACAAAGATCTTCTTTTCTCCCTGGCAGAAAGAAAGAAAGGTAGAGGCAGTTTCCCTGCATCTTTCAGAATAATGTTTCAACTCCTTGGTGGGCACAGTTGGCTGGCTCTCGCATGCGTGTTCTCTCTCTCTCTCTCTCTCTCTCTCTCTCTCTGTCTGTCTCTGTCTCTCTCTCTGTCTCTGTCTCTCTCTGTTTTGTTCCTGTTATAGTCAAGTCTGATTTCCGAACCTTAAGATTTCTGCATAAGCTCTTATCTCCAATTAAAATTTCTTCTCCCCAGCCATTATTAAACTCTATAGCTGTGCAGAAACTCAGGTGATCCGTCATCTCGCCCAGGAAGCTTCCTTAACATCCCCATCTGACTTTGAGATTCCTCCTCCATGTTCCACATCATATCAGGCAAACCTCTGCTGCAGTATGACAGGGTTAGACAGCTGCATCTCCACAATATAGCACATATTCATCTACTTTTCCTTTCCACCGCTGTCTTCTTGATCCAGATCATCATTCACCTCTTGCCTAGACAAATTATCATCTCTTAAGATGTTTCCTGCTTACATTTCTTTTTCTTTTTGGTCCATCATTTACACTGCAAGTCATAATGATTTTTTTTTTTTACATACTAGGGATTGAACCTGGGGTTTCTTGAATACAAGGCAAATGCTCTACCGTGTCCTGTCTTTCTTTTTTTCTTTCTTTCTTTCTTTCTTTCTTTCTTTCTTTCTTTCTTTCTTTCTTTCTTTCTCTTCCTTCCTTCCTTCCTTTCTTTCTTTCTTTTCTTTTTCTCCTTCCTTCCTTCCTTCCTTCCTTCCTTCCTTCCTTCCTTCTTTCCTTCCTTCCTTTCCTTGTTTTATTTTGAAACAGGGATTTGCTAAATTGACTGAGCTGACTTTGAACTTGTTGTCCTCCTGCCTCAGCTTCCTGAAGAACTGAGATTACAGAGATTACAGGTGTGTGCCCCTGCACATGGCCACAGTGATCTTTTTAAGAAGAATTATCACGGGCTGGAGATATAGCTCAGTGGCACAGCACCTGCCTGGCAAATGCAAGGTCCTGAGTTTGATTCCCAGTACCAAAAAAAAAAGAAAAAATATTCCATATGTACAAAAAGTAAACAATATATAACCCACCCACCCAACAGTAGTTTAAGAAATAGAGAACTTTAAATACTTTTGAAATTCATACAGGTAAATACTAACTGTATTGAATTTGATGTTTTACATTCTCTTGGACTTTTGTTTTGTTTTTGTTTTATGGTGCTGGAGATCCTTTGTTTTATTTACTTGTGGTATTAGGAATTGAACCCAAGGCCTTTACACTAAGCTATATCCTCAGCCCTTCTTACTTTGAGAAAGAGTCTTATTAAGTCACTAAATGGCCCAAATAGGGCTTGAACATCTGCTCTTCCTGCCTCAGCCTCCTAAAACACTGAGATTATAGGTATGGGGCACCACTTGGCCCTTTGTTTTATTTTTATTTTTTTATTCTTTTACCACTTGTATATGTATTTGTAAACAATACAGGATTGAATTTGCTTTTTTTTAGCCTTTGAAAAGAGGCTGCCCACTATTTGCTTTGCACTAAACATTGTTTCATCCACACAAATTTTCATTTCAGTGTAGTACTCCATTGCATGAATACATCACAATTCATGCAACTATCTCATGATGAACTACTGGAATTTTGAAGTTCTATGAAATGATCAGCAATACTAAAATAAAGTCTTGACCGTAATTTCTAGTGCACGTATACAAGAATTTTTCTAGGGAAGCACTGTTACTGGGACAATGAAAATGTTCTACATCTACCCTGTCCAATACAGTAGCCTCAAGCCACATGGAGCTACTGAGCAGTTGGCATGTAACGACTCCAACAGAAAAACTATAGTTTTTAATTCTCGCTTTTGTTTGTTTTTTTATTTTATGAAAAAATAAAGTAAAACTTCAGAATAAAAGGAGAACAGCAATACTTAATACATTATGTATTTGGTTTTTGGTGCTAAGGGTCAAATAAAAGATCTTGCACATGTTAGGCACATACTCTACCACTGAGCTAATCGCCTAGCCTAAATTTTAATTAATTTAAATTTAAATAGCCCCAATAGCTAGAGGCTACTGGATTGGGCAGACTAGCTCTGGGGTGTACACCCAAGCACAGAGTTGCTGAGTCACAGAGTACGTGCATCTTCAACTTTAGATAGTCATATGTCACAAAGGGAAGGTATCAATGATAACATTATGATGGAGCTTAGGAACTCCTACGGCCCAGTGACCTTGTGTCCTGATGTCATAGCACAACACATTACTCATATGTTTGTAGGGATGCTGGTATAAACTTACTGGTCTGCCAACCACATAAAAGTATAGCACATGCAAATTATGCCCATGATATTTGATAATTAACAACTATATTACTGGTTTCTGTATTTATTATACTTTAAAAAATGTTTACTATAAAAGAGTCTAGGTGTTACACAGGCAGTAGCCTAATCCGTCTCATGTTTACTGCATCTCTTGATTGTATCAAGAGGCCCCATCAAATGACTGACCTATGTGTAAATACAGTCTTTGTTTAAGCAATGAAACAAATGACACGTTTCTCAGAATGCATTCCTATTGTTAAACCTTTCGCAATGCACTGACAGATGCTTTCTAAAGTGGTAATACTAATTTATATTCTCAGCAGTAGATAAGATTACCAACAATATTTTTAATTGTCTTTAAAATTTTTGCTTATGTAGGTATTAAGTGCATTTTATTTTGGTTTTAATTTGCATTTCATCATGACTGGGGTATGTTTCCCATTTATGCTTCCCTTTTTGTGAAACGTCTGTCCCTTCTTCTACTGGTTTGTCTTTTTTTTCCTAGTGATATTTAGAAGTCCCTTATATATTTGTAATATTATTTTCTTGTAAATAAATGCATTGGAAATATCTTCAAATGTAGCTTCAAAAACATAAATGTCCTTCATTCCTTAAAATTCTATGATGGCTTCCCACTGAACTTAGAATAAGCTCTAAACATTGTTCTATGATGTAGTGAACATTAAGGTTGACTCTCAACATCCATCCCATCCCTGCAGCGCTGAGCAGAGGCAATGCCAGTCGGGGAACTGACCCCTGCGCTTGGGACAGGCCTGACTGATGGAGAGGCAATCCCATTCTCCTAGCCAGTGACTGTGGCAGGAAAAGGCAGATGCTTTCAGTTTGGACAATAAAATGCTGAGAGACCTACAAAATGGAGAGAGAGGGAGAGAGAGAGAAAAAAAACTTCCAGGAAAGTTGGTCTTCATTCTTAGGAGGAAATAAGAAAAAGCCAGTCCTTTTTCCATTGGACTTGAAAGAGCAAGCACAAGGGGCTGAGGATTTAGCTCAGGGGCACAGCACCTGCCTGGCAAGCGCAAGGTCAGGAGTTACAGATTCCCAGTACCCGAAAAAAAACAAAACAAAACAAAAAACCACACACACACACACACACACACACACACACACACACACACACAAATGAAAGAGCAAGCACAGGAGAATGAGCCCAAGACAATGCCACGTCTGTGGGTGGCAGATCATTATGCTGGACAGAAGCTGGGTTGTCTTCTGTTTTTGTTTTTGTAGATTGTTTGTTTTGATTTCATGTCCTGTTTTGGGTGCTGGGGATTGAATCTAGGGCCTCACACATGCTAGGCAAGTTTTCTACCACTGTGCTGCATTCCTAGCCTCTCCTCTTCTTTTTATTTTGAGGCAGGGTCTCACTAAGTTGCCCAGGCTAGCCTTGACTTGAAATCCAGCTGTGTCAGCCTCCTGAGTAGCTAGGACTACAGGCATGCTTCACCATGCCCAGCTTGGGTTCTTTTTTTTTTTTTTTTTTTTTTTCTGGGTTTTTTTTTTCCAGTACGGGGAATCGAACTCGTGACCTTGCGCTTGCCAGGCAGGCGCTGTGCCACTGAGCTAAATACCCAGCCCTCTAAGCTTGGGTTCTTTATGACTCTGTTGAGCACTGCTTGTTTCTATGCTAAGGCCTTTGCACTTGCTTCTCCTCTTCTTGCAGCTTTCTTCTACAGATTCTCACAAGGCTAGATCCTTATTGCTATTCGGCTAGATCCTTGTCACTGTTTGTCTCGGCCTGAATGGTCACCTCCCTAAAGAGGCTTTTATGTCACCAGTGCCCCAGCCAGTCACTATCATCTCGTCCTGTTTTATTTTCTTTATACCACTATTTGAAATCATCTTCATTTGTTTACTTACTATCTGGCTCCTTCCCACTAGAACGTAAGCATCTGGAGTATGGAGACCTTGTCTGTTTGGTTGTCTTGTTTTTCTGTCTAATAGTGTCAACACAAAGTAATGTTCAATGCAAGGTTTCAGTATTAATCAAAAAACAATGGTTACATTTGTTGATTTTCCCCCTTACCCCCTTCCCACTAAATTGAAGCTCTGTGAATTTAGGGGCTGAAGTCTTACTCATTTTTTTTTACTTCAAGCGCATATCCTAGTACAGTTGCTTCCAAATAGTAAGTGCTCAATAGGTAGTTGAATGAATGAACATGGGGTTGATTTTAGAGAAATATAATGCCAACTTGAATAAACCCTTGAGACTTAACCCACTTCACCTGTTCTTGGTTATTTGCTTCCTAGACTTAGCCTACTTTTCTTGCTTTTAGTTGACTTTTCTTAACCTTTAGAAATACTATTTCATTTGATTAATTTGTGTAGATAAACCACTCTCTCACTAACCCACTGCATTTGTTCATTCTTCTACCAAAAATGTTAGATTGTTCCATTTATCTTCTCCTACATAAATTAGCACAATGGATATTTCTGTATATCACTTCTTTGTGCAGAACTAAGAGGAATTATGTGAAGAATATGTGATCTCTAAAATAATTAGATGTTCCCAAATTACTCTTTCAAGTTGTTGCTCAATGCATAGTACATAAAACTTTTTTTCTATTGTCTATTTTTTATTTTGCACTTTATTTATATTTTAGGTTTCTCATATAAGAGAAACCATGTGATATTTAAGTTGGCATGTCTGATTTAATTCACTTAACATGGTCTCAAGGTGCACCCATTTTCCTACGAATGCCTCCAGTTTATTCTTCTTTACGGCAGAGTAGTACTCCATTGTGTATAAATACCACATTTTCTTTATCTATTCATCTGTTGATCGACAAATAGGCTGCTTCTAAGATTATAAATTTTGCTGCTATAAACATGTGTGGTTGTATCACTGTCATATGATGGCTTTAACTCTTTCCAGAAGATGCCTAGAAGGGAGGTAGCTAGGTTGAATGGAATTTGTATTTTTAGTGTTTTGAAGAATCTCCATACTGATTTATTTCCATAGTGGCTGTCCCAGTTTACACTCATGCCAGCAATGAAGATGGGTTCCTCTTTCCCTGAAGCCACTCCAGCATTTGTTATTTGGTTTCTTGAACATAGTCATTTTTTCTGCAGTGAGATGGAGTCTCAGTGTGGTTTTAATTTGCACTTTGCAAATGGCCTGAGATGCTAAACATTTTTCATGTATTTACTGGTCACTTTTACTTCTTCTGAGAAGTGTCTATTCATTTCATATTGGGTTATTTCATTTTGACTGGGTCTTTAAATTTGGGGGGGTCTTTTTTTTTTTTTAGTTCTTTATATATTCTATTAGTCCTTTGAGGAATAGTTGGCAAAAATTTTCCTGCTCTGTAAGTCATCTGTTCATTCCATTGGTTGTTTCCTTTGCTGTACAGAAGCTTTTTAATTTTTTGGTATTGTTTCTTGTGCAGCGGGGTTCTGTTCAGAAAGTCCTTGCCTATGTCTGTCTTCAAGAGTTTTACCTTTTTAGGATTGGGTGTTGTGGCACTTGCCTGTAATCCCAGAACTCAGGAGGCTGAGGCAGGAAGATTGCTACAAGTTTGAGGCCACCTAGAGTACACAGTAAATTCAAGGCCAGTCTGAACTACATAGTGAGACTTTGTCTCAAAACAAAACAAAACAAAACAAAACAAAAACTGTCTTCCAGCAGTATTTCTATTTTAATATTTAGATCTTTGATCCATTTTGATTTTAACTTAATGCATGCTGAGAGATATGGGTGGTTCAATCTTCAGAATGTGGATACCCAGTTTTCCCAGCATCATTTGTTAAAAAGGCTATCTTTCCTCCAGCGAAAATATTTAGCCCCCTTGTCAAAGATAAGATAGCTGAGTGTGTCTGGAAGAGTTGTTTCTGCACCCCCTTTCCTGTTCCATTGGACCATAAGTCCGTTTTTTGGCCAATACCATACCATTTTTGTCACTGTGGCTTTGTAATATACCTTCGGATCTGGGATTGTAATGTCTGCCATTTTGCCCTTGTTGCCCAGAATTGCTTTTGCTATCTAAGTCTCTTCTGGTTCTGTATGAATTTTAGGATTGTTTTCTCTAGTTCTGTGTGGAATGCTATTAGTATTTTGATTGGGATTGTATTAAACCTGTTTAACAGTTTTCAAAGTATGGCCATATCAACTATATTGGTTCTGCCTATCCTGGGACAGAGAATATCTTTCCATTTTCTGATTTCCTCTGAGGTCTCATTTTTCAGAGTACTGCAGTTTTCATTGAAGATGTCTTTCACTTCCTTAGTTAGGTTAATTCATACTCAGTATTTAGTACTCGATAGTATTTTATAGTATTTAATACTTAGTATCTAACTTTTCTTGATGCTATTGTGAAAGGCATTGTTTCCCTAATTTCTTTCTCGGCAAGCTTATTATTGGTGTACAAGAATGCTACTGATTTTTGAATGCTGATTTTGTATCCTGCTGTGCTACTCACTTTAGTTAACTTTTGAAATCATTCATTTTAGAAGTATGGATAGCATCTCTGATATGTGGATCGGGGCAGTAAGGTTGAAGTCTGACTACATATGTGCAGGGCACCAAATACTCCATTCATGTTTCCCTACTCCTCTGCACGTAAGTACCTCCAATCCCGATCTTCAGGGAGGTGGATTTGAGATTTGCTTCTCTGTCTCCACACATGGCCGCTTCATGAGTAAACACTTTCTCTTTTGCAAATCTCATTTCTATAATTGGTGTATTGGTAGCAGGTGAAACAGGCCTGGTTCAATAACATCATTTGAAGATGATTCTCTTCCATTTTATCATTGGGACATTTTGTGCATATGTAATATTCCCATGGATAAAGGATTCGTGTCCTGCAAAGTGCTTTATGATCTGACCTTAATATCTTTTCAATATTATTTTTCACCCCCTATATGCTCACTTTCTCTCACATTTGCTATATACTCCAATCACATAAAATTCTAGAACAATTGGTTTTTATGGGAAAGATAGTCCTAAAACCTACAAATAAAAGTTAAAACCTCCACATTTCAAGATTACTTTTTATCATAGCAATAAGCATAAATTTATTGAAGATACTATTTTTTGCAGTTAAAATGGCTCCGCCATGTGGCAATAATATAAATAGCTTCTAGTTCACCATCACCAGGGGCTGGGGGTTTAGCTCAGTGGCACAGTGCCTGCCTGGCAAGCACAAGGTCATGAGTTCAATTCTTGGTATCGGAAAAAAACAAAACACACACACAAAAAGAAAATTAGTTCACCCTTACCAGTTTTTGTTTTTGTTTTGAGACAGGGTCTCCTTGTGTAATTCAGACTGGCCTTGAACTCACTATGGAGCCCAGGCTGTCTTCAAACTCGTGGCAACCTTCCTGACTCAGCCTCAGTGCGGGATTATAGGCATGCCCGAGTCCCATCACAGGTTTTGAAAGTATACAATTCCTGAAAATTGTTAGGGCTTTACATTGCTTGTGATTTCATGTAGAGAGGTGTTAATAGTTTATAACAAATTATTCCAAATTTGCATAATTCAAATATAGGTGGACCTCTGTATCCATGGGCTCCAATTCCAAAGATTCTACATTGGATAATGTTTCAAAATGAGACAAAATAGAAAACCTTAGACATAATTTACAACTAATGCAGAATGTACTGAAATAGTTAAAATCTGATTCTGAAGCTCTTTAGGCCAAAGGAGGAAGAGACAAGAGTTGGTTCAAGGATGTGTTTAGGAGTGGCAAGGAAAGTAGAAATCAATCCTAAACTGTCAGCTTACCTGTACTCACATAGATATATGCTTCATTCTGGAGAAAAATTGTCGTAAAAGGATACAGGCTCCTTGGGGCCCTGGAAGTCCTAGGATTGAAAATTTAAGTTTCAGCAGGTCAGTTCTGGCTGTCTTTACCCATTCTGAGGATGATGTTAAAGGAGGAGGTAATGGTGAAAGGGGAGATTTAATCTTCCTAAACTCTACATAAGTCACTTTACATAAAGAATTTTAAAACTCAAATATCCACTGGCAATTAATGTAAATGACTGAAACAAACTATAAAGAAAATCACGGGGGAGGGGGCTGCATGTGGTGGCACATGCTTGTAATCCCAGCACTCAGGAGGCTGAGGCAGGAGGATTGCTTCTCGTTCAAGGACAGCCTGGGCTACATAGTGAGGTCAGGACCAGCCTTAACTATAGACAAAGTCCCTGTCTCAAAAAAAAAAAAAAAAAAAGATCACATGGACCTCCTTGACATAGGACCACCCCCTTAGTTTTTGTTTTTGTTTTTGTTTTTTTACTTTTGATGGATAAATTATTATTATGGGAAAATAACAATATTTTTAAGAGAAGCCAGCTATCCAGACTTGTAAAACTTCTAAATTCTAAATATTGGCTCAAAAAATTTAAATCATTTTAAACAAAACATCTAGGAGCTGAATTTGGCCCATTAGGCTACCAATGTGTGCACTCTAAAGTTTACTATAAGGTCTGGTAAAATATCAGGAGGGTTTCTGACCAAAGCAAATCTCAGTTGTGAATGAGTTTTATAGAATTGCAAAATGGTGGTTAGACTCTAGTGCCTTTCTTTTGTATATGGTATTTCCTTTGCCAGACTTCTATCCAACATAAAAACAAACAACAAACTGACCTTTTCCATCAAAGCAGAAGCAGTTGGTCAACATATGTTAAGAACAGCGGGCTGGGGATATAGCTCAGTGGCACAAGCACCTGCCTGGTAAGCGCAAGGTCTTGAGTTAATTTCTGGTATCAAAAAAAAAAAAAAAAAAAAAAAAAGTGAACAGCAAAAGAGGAGAAGCATAGGATGGAAAATTTGCCTTGAGACTGGCCCTGTTTGCTTCAACTGGATGGAACCCCATAGAAGCAATAGGTCAATTGCTTGTGTGCAGTGGCAGGTGGTGCTGCTTCATAGGTTTATTAAAGGTTTTCTTTTCTAATATTGTGGATTTTGTACTAGAGCTGTGTTCCTACTTGTTTTGTTCTGTAAGGGGCCACTGGACCCCACAATATCTCTTCTGCCTTGAGTTAGAGGGATATAGTAGGTTCTAAGAATTGTCTTCTTGGGGGAATGTCTTCCTGGATGGGTCATTGAGGGTGAACCTATTCTGTACCTCCTTTCCATGCCTACCTGGGGGCTGAGTGCATGGGTGTGAATTGCTGGGTGGAAAACTGGTGTAAAGGTTGCCACCCTGAGAATGAGGGCAGAGCAGGAGATCTCGCAAAGAGATGATGATAGGAATCTCTGGGCATGGGGTGGAGAAATATAATCACTGACATGAAAAGGTTGGCAATAGTTGTAAAACTGGTCCCCTCCACCTTGCCCACTGATTCCATCTCTTCCTATTTTACAAAGTTCTTAATATTAGCAATTGTGCTCTCTCTCACATACACTTAATCTCTTATCTATACTGGTCCCTCCCTTGTACCCTCCAGTAGAAATAAGTTTTCCTTTCCATCTGAAGATCTTCCCTAATACTTACCTCCCTCTCCACTTGCTACTGTGTGGCTTCTGCCTGCCTCGCCCTTCCACTGCAATTGCCCTTCCCAGGCAGTCTCTGACCCAGTTGTCAAATCCAACCTTACTTGATTGGTCTGCAGCTTGCAGCCTCATTCATCATCTTCTTGACTTTCTGGGATTCCAGGACACAAATCCTCAGGTCTTCTTCAACTTCTCTGACTGTTCCTTCTGGGTGTTTGTTTCTGCTGGCTCCTCTGTTTTGAAGCTAATGCTAGCCCCTCAGTGGCATACCATACCCTGGCTGGACACATTCCTGGGTTAGGGCAGCCCTTCCTAAAAGGAACAGAAAGGAAGGACAAAATAAAACTGGTTTCCCAGTGGGTTCCCTCGAAATGACCCACCCAGGAAGACATTTCCCTAAGAATAGAATTCTTGGGACTTACATTCCTCCAACTCAAGGTGAGATAATCAGCTTGATATTCTTACGCCCTGAATACCCTGTGCAACTATATGCTGCAGCCCGGAGTACTACACTGGGTGCTCATCTTTTTCTTGTTCTATCGTCTTTTCCTCTGCAACTTTGTTTGCTTTCATGGTTCTAACTCTAACCTATGTTTTAACTAATCTCTAGAGATCTTTTCACGTGCCTCTTGGACTTCTCTACCTGGGGTCACTGTTGGCACACCAAACTTGCCACTGTTCAAACTGAATTCAGATGTACAACTTGCATGCTCCCAAATACGACTATGTCTCTGCATTTTCCCTACTATCTTCTTGTACAACTGAAAATTTAAAGGTTACCTATGTCTCTTCCCTTTCTGTGGCCTAAAGCTTTTGGACTGGGAATGTAGCTTAGGGGTAGAGAATTTGTGGACTATGTGTGACGCCATGGGTTCAATCCCAAGTATCGAAAGGGAAAGACAAAAAAGCAGCAGCAATAACAGAACAATCCAACACAGTCTATGACTTATGTTATCTTCCAAGATACCGGAATAGCTTTGTAACTGGTTTCCTTCTCCCCAGAATCTCTCCTTTCTCAGTCACCCACCTTGCCTTCCTCCCCTGGCATCAGCTTTTTCTTTACACAGATCTGAGCGTCTTGTTCCTTTGTTTAAAACCCTATTTTGGCTTCTAATTAAGCACAAGATAAACTCCAGATGCTAGGCGTGGCATATAAAACCCTTTATGTCCTGGATCAAACCTACTTTTCCTGTCTTACACCCTGCCTCTGGTCTCAACACATTCCTTTGTTTTAACCACATCAGATTATGATGCACAATGACTTGAACACGATTCTGCCATGTGCTTTCATGTCTCTGCGCTTTATGCTGGTGCCTTCAATGCTCTTCTGGTTTTTGACTTATAAAATCTCATCTGCTGTTCAAGATCACACTATCACTTATTTTTCACCACTGTAATCCTGGGGTTTGAACCCAGGACCTCATGTATGCTAAGTAAACTCTCTCCAAGACTGAGCCAAACTCCCCTTAGTCTGGACACTTTTTTTTTTCAGGTATCCCTATCCTTAATTAACAGCTACCCATTGCTTCTACAGCACTGCTGGTATGTTAGTTTACACTGTCTGAAAGTTGTTTTGTACCGCTTTTCCACTTCTTTATGAGTTTCTTAAGAACAAGTTTAAGCTTTTTCGTCTTCATATCATCAACAGCGTGGTATGTTAGATATGGAATAAAAACATGATTTTAATTAGGCAGGAAGCTTAAACATTGTTTTGTGAAAGAACTGATGGTTTCTTTCAGCATAATTTTTAGCCTGTTCCTTTTTTTTTTTTTTTTTTCAGTTACTGGAAGAATCTCCAAATAAGTTGGTTGCTGGGCTTCCACAGAGCCAGTTGCTATGTCATATTACCATTCTTTAGCAATGTCTCTCTACGGACATAGAAACTCTGATTTCTCAACTGACTGGTGCCTGTGTATGGATTTTTTTTTCACGTATTTCTAAGTACCAGTGATGAGCTTCATTCTAAGACCTATATTCTAGGTTCCACAGAAAACTCTCCTTGTTTCAAATAGCAGGATTTTAGTGTTAAGGCAGTTATATGTGTACTGTGGGTCCCCCAAACCTTGCAATAGTACTGTAATCTTCAAAGCCTGGGGAGGCTAGCATTTATTGGTTTTTCTAGACAGCCTGGCAAAACAGTATTGATGCAGAAGCCTGAGCTGTATCATTCTCTTTAGTATATGCTGGGTTAAGCAGGAGCATTCATGCACTCCACGAAGCCCAGAATGTGTAGTTTTCTTGAAATGAGCAGATGTATATCTGTAGAACCGTGGTAGTAGCTTCTGAGTGGGTGGGAAAGGGATTGACTCCAATTTCCCCTCACATGTAAGAACTTGGTTCTGACTAGAATCCAAGCAACAAGTTGCCGTTGAAAATGCAGTGATTGGCCAGCAAAGGACGCCTACAGGAAGAGCCAGTGGGAGGATTTCTCGGGATATGTCAACCCATCGCAAGCTCTAGGCTTCGCGTTGAGCCCTCAATGCCTTTGGGCCTTTCAGACTTCTTAGAAGATTCATTGAAGTCAATTCCTGATGCTAAAATATTCCGGGTCTGCACAAGGTATGGAAAATCATCAGCCTCCCGCCTCAAAGCGGGACTGGTCCCACGAGGGTGGCCCTGTGACCAAGACTAAGGATCGCAGATGGCCGAAGGCGCCGGCGCCGCCACGACACAAGCGGCCACACACCACGGCGAACCCGGGCGGTACTAACCTTGAGACCCGCCCGTGCGGGGGCACTGGCCACACAGCGCGCGTCAGCGAGGACGCCCCCGTCGGCCCTCCCCCGGGCGGGGCCAACCCCGACGGCGCTGAGTCAGCAACGCGAGGGGGGAGTTTTGTCCCTCCGCGGACCCCGTTTCTCTAGGCCTTAACCTCCTCGCAGCCAGCGAGCTGGTTTCCTTTTTCCGGCGCTCCGGGTGCGAGAGCCGGGTCTGGCCACCCAGGCAGCGGGCTGCAGTGCAACCCCAGCTCTCACCTGAAGACCTTCCAAACTAACGTTATCCCGGCGGGCAGTGTGGGCGCCATGAGCAACGCGGGTGAGGTGCCGCTCTTCCCTGCCGAGCGCCTGCCGGTGTCCTGTCCGGGGGTTCCGCGGCACCCGGGAGGCCCGGCGGCGCCGAAGGCCGGGGAGGTGGGGGGGCGCCGGGACCGGGTCGATGGCGGGGATGGAGTGGCCTGGAGGGAGGCAGCAGCATCTTGGAGGTGGACGCCGGTAAAAGGCTTCCCTGCTTCAGTGGTCACCTCGAAGTTAGACCCGGGATGCGGGAGCCCGGGGGCAGCCCCTTCGCCGTCTTTTCGGTGTTACCATTCTGTTTGGTTCCCCAGCAGGACTCGATTCGGAGAAGGTCGCAACCCTGATCCAGAAACTGAATTCCGACCCTCAGTTTGTGCTCGCCCAGAATGTCGGGACCACACACGACCTGCTGGACATCTGCCTGAGGAGGGCCACGGTCCAGGGCGCGCAGCATGTGTTCCAGCATGTTGTGCCTCAGGAAGGCAAGCCGGTCACCAACCAGAAGAGCTCGGGTGAGACCTGAGACTTCCTGTATACTTTACTTGACTTTTCTGATAGCGATCCACGTTGGTGTGTTACTTAAGAAGGGCCTTAGGGGAACAGAGGTTTTACTGAAAGAGCTTGTGGTAAATCCGTAGAGTTAGGCACAGGTAAAAAGCTGACCTGAGAACATTATCTCTGTGGCTTGTTTTGCTGCTCTGTAGCTTGTTGGTACCTTTATAGGGTGAGCACTAAATTGTCCAGTCCGTCCTTATCTGTTTAAGCTGCGGTTAATTCTGTCCTGTGTTGATGTTACGTGATTGCGGCTCCGTGTCCTGTATACTTGTCAGTGCTCTTGGTCGCAGAACAGACCGTGCAAAAATGTTTATTCTCCAGAAGGTTCCCAGTATTGACCTGAAGGCATATACAAGTGTATGAAATAGAAAAGACAATATAATTACATCAGAATGCCATCAAATGTTATTTTTTAATATACTCCTTGGCTGGAGTTGATGTGCTCAGTTACCACCAATAGGCCAGTTTGTAGTACTAAAATTAAATTCTTGCCTTGCTGATTGGGAGTTCTTGTGTTGCTATCTACTGTCTAGCATTCTAAAATTCTCTACCGTGAAAGATTGGTTATCTGAGAAACTGAGGAGAACATTTTAACAACCAAATTTTTAAATATATATATATTTTTAAAAAGTCTTTCTCCCCAGACGTGGTGGCTCATACGTGTAATCTCAGTACTGAGAGTGCTGAAAAGTTTGAGGCAGACCTGGACTATGTAGGGAGTTTAAGGCCAACCTAGACTAGGTAGGGAGAATTGTTTTAAAAAAAGTCTTTCTCCAGTTAGAAACTCCTCCTAGTGTATCTTTATTGACAAAAAGCACGTTATTGTGTAATTGGAGCCAGTCAGACTCATAAAGTGTACGTTTAACATATATATGTAAATTATGCCTCCATACAATTTACTTTTAAATTTTAAGGGAAAAATTATGAACTTGCAATAATTAATGTATTGGGATGATAGAAGGTGCTTAGGGTAGCATGGGCCATCAGGTTACAGATCATCCAGTTACCTTTGTAATGTCACAGTACTCCTACATAGTTTAGGTTACCGTGACCTCCTAGGGGAAAATCTGGGAATGTTAACCTGGATCAGATTAGGTCTTATACATTGTCTCGCTTTTATTTACAAAAAATACAAATAGCACATGAGCTGTGTGATTTGTTTTAATGCAGTTTTCACATTCACATCCATATCCCTTCTACTAGAAATATATAATGTTTAGGAAAGAGGTGACATACAAATAAGCTTAAGGTCAAGATGAGCCATAGTGAGGCATCTGTGACTTTGAGAGACAATACTGAAGTTTTTTTTTTCTTTTCCTGTTACAAAATTATTTTTGTTCGGGGCTGGGGATTTAGCTCAGTGGCACAGCGCCTGCCTGGCAAGCGCAAGGTCGTGAATTCGATTCCCTGTACTGGAAAAAAAAAAACAAAAAAAATATTTTTGTTCAACATAGAAAATTTGCAAAATATCCACAGGAGATTTATTTGTGTGTGTGTGTGTGTGTGTGTGTGTGTGTGTGTATGTGTATAGTTAAGATGAGTTGATACCTCATACATTTTTAGACAACCTATGTACTTTATTCTCTTGCCTCTATATTGTGAAAATAGTTTCATATGAGTAAAACCATTGTACCCAAGTATAAATAAAAAAATTTTCCTCTAAATTGACCTTCAGAAAAGAGTTGTCCTATCTTCAGGGCTTCACAAAGACTTTCAGAATGGGCATAAGTATGTTAATTTATCTTATAGTACAATTTGGCAGACACTACTCTAAAGTCAGTCCATGCTAGTTTTAGGTGCTTACAGAAAATATTTGATTGAATCATTTTTTTGAAGAGGCAAGAAAAAAAAATTGAATACAGTATATTCCTAGCACATAACCTTGCATAGAAGTATTGGATATCATTGTAAGGCTTTAAATCAGTAAGGAAGTGATGACATTGTAGAGTTTCTGATTATACATTTGCAGGGTAAATGAGGAATGTTGTTGTATAGTTGATGCTGGTATAAAAGTTTCAAAGACAACATCATACATAGATTTAAACATTGCTGTGACTGAAACTTACTTTGTTCCATTTAGTGGAAGAAAGATGATGTGTTCTGATTGAAAGAGTGGATCTAATGGCAAAGGCACTGATGCCAAGATGCTTGTAAAGAGTATGAATCAGTCTGAAAATAAAGTGGGGAAAACAATTTCTAAGTATATGTGTTTATATGATTTTAATAGGTAAACATTTACTGTTTCCTCCCTGTATTTTTTTAAATGCAGTAAATACATACATTTTATGGGGTGGGATGGGATCTCTATGTGTTGCCTAAGCTGGTCTCCATCTCCTGGACTCAAGTGATTCCCCTGCTTCAGCCTCCCAAATATCATCTGTATTTTTAAATACTTATATAATCCAGTTAGCCAAATACTTTTTTTTTACTCATTTTTGGGAGGATAGGGAATTATATTAGGTTCACTTTTTATTGAAGCATATACTATATAATTCTATATTAAAGGGTAAGGACTTTTTAAAGTTTTTACTAGATATTGCCAACTTAGTTCTTCATCCAGAATAACAGTGCTTATTTCCCCAAGTCTTTACTAATGGTGAATATTAGCAATTTTTTTAAAAAGGTGTTTCTTCACTTAACATGTGTTTTATATTTTTTTTATTAAGATGAATGTTAAAAAATAAGTCTCTGCTATTTAAGTCTTTTCTAGCCTCCGAATAATTTAGGATCTCTGTTCATGTTTTTCTAGTGGTGTTTCTTTTCCTAAGGTGGCTTACTTAGGTGATTTGTAATGGATTCTTCATGTGATGTGTAATAAGTTTTTTTAGCCAGGTAGCATGCCCAGCTATAGTCCCAGCTTCTAGATGGGACTGAGATGGTAGGATTGCTTGAGCCCAGTAGTTCAAGATAAGTCTAAGCAACATAGTGAGACCCCAATCTCAAAAAAAAGAGCTTTTTTAAATAGTAAAGATCTTAAACCTATATGAAAAATCTTAAACCTTTGCATGTATATTGCAAATAGTAATTAGTAGTTGTCTAATTTTAATGTATCTGATCTTCCTGACTTAGTTTAAATTTTTCAGATCCTCGCAAAGGTTAAGTATTGGGAAATACATCTGAAGCAATAGTATCTATATGAACACTCATCACAATTTCTTGTTGTGCTTTCTTGTTTTAGGGCGATGCTGGATCTTTTCTTGTCTGAACGTTATGAGACTTCCATTCATGAAAAAACTAAATATTGAAGAATTTGAGTTTAGTCAGTCGTACCTCTTTTTCTGGGATAAGGTATGAGACTGACCTAGCATAATCTTTTTGTTTTGATATCAGCTTTGATAGGAATTGGTTCTTCCTTCCTTGCTTTTCTTTTTTTTTTTTTTTTTTTTTTCTGGTACTAGAAATTGAACTCAGGACCTTATATTTGCCAGGTAGGTGCTGTGCCGCTGAGCTGTCTCCCTGGCCCCTTCCTTGCTTTCTAGTTATAGTTATTGTTTCATTGCAGGGGTGACACTATGTGTTCAAATTTCCAAAGTGTCAAAAGTTGACTCTTTTGAAAGACAAAATTGCTTTTGGTTGTCAGGTGGCTGCTTTTTACAGTAAAATAATGAGTCTACTATTGACTCACCGTGCTGGTTACAACTTTCATTATTTTAAATTCTTAATTTTGTTCTCAATAATTTCCCTTTTTGTCATCTTTACTTAGATTGTTTGGTCTGTCTAGGACCTAATTTCCCTTCTCTGGTTTGTGCTTATCTGAAAAACTGTAAATAAGTTTACTTGGTTTTTAAAATCTTTAAAATGTCTCTTGTAAGTATCTATTAGTTGTTTGTTGATTAAAAACTTGTTTTCATATTGGAATGTTTGTTTTTGTGGTGCTGGGAATTGAACACAGGGTCTCCAGTATGCTAGGCAAAAACTACCACTGAGCTACACTTCCAGCCCAAACTTCAAATATTCTTATGACGCCTGACACAGATATTTAATTGCCAGCTTTAAATTAAAAATACCTGTTATGTTGGGACCATGGTAGTTCCAAAGCTTCTATTCTGTTGTTAAGGCCAACAAAGTTATTGAGTGTCTTTTTAATTTTATTTAACTTTCTCACTCTAGGTTGAACGCTGTTACTTCTTTTTGAATGCTTTTGTGGACACAGCCCAGAAAAAAGAGCCTGAGGATGGGAGGCTAGTGCAGTATTTGCTTATGAACCCAACAAATGATGGTGGGCAATGGGATATGCTTGTCAATATTGTTGGTAAGAACCTTTTTCTAATGGAGCTAAAGGATAAGATGGAGAAGAAATGATAGTATTAAATAAAACTATCCATAAAAAAAGCTTATTTCTTGTCCATTGGTATAATCAAGAATCACATTAAAACTAAACTGTATGAGAACAGCCTCATTCAAAACATTATCTTTTGGGGTAACCTCATCATCCTGTGTACTCCTATTTAATAATGTGAAGCCTAAGATTTTCTGAGTTAAAGCAGCAAAATATGACGTACCTTTTAAAGCAATTAGGTATTTTTGTCAGAGTGTCTAATGCTAGAGTGCACTTTTACCTTAGTGAACAATAAAATTTGTTTTCTTTTAGAAAAATATGGTGTTGTCCCTAAGAAATGCTTCCCTGAATCTCATACAACAGAGGCAAGCAGAAGGATGAATGATATTCTGAATCACAAGGTATAGCATATGGAACGGAATGGGATTGAATTTGGTATACATACCGTAAAACTTCTAAGTAGTTTTTTAAATGGGTTGTTGGGTATTTCCTGGGAATACAGTTTGTAATAACTACTGATGTCAGTGTCTATCAAAAAAGCAGTGTAAAAAAAAAAAAAGCAGTGTAGTTACTTACTAACTTTATGAATAGTTGAAATTAGGGTTTGAGTTTTCTTAATCTTAATATGGTCCACAAGCATACTAGGTGCTGTCCCTTTTTAGTACAGATGGGCTGAAATAGCTTTATGTACTAGTAAGTAAATAAATAATTAAATAAACAAACAAACAGAACCCCAAAACTAATTATAAGGCTTCCTTAAAAAGTATTCTGAGTTTTCATACTTCCCTGGACCACATCAATGAACACACCACTGAAGATTTGCTATAGTCACTAAACTGTTTTTTACTGTTTCAGTTATCTTTATGAATCATTTTCCTGAGTTGGGGATATAGGTCAGCGGCACAAGTGCCTATCTGGCAAGCACAAGGACCTGAGTTCAATTCCCGGTACCAAAAAAAAAAAAAAAAAGAATAATTTTCCTTCTCCACATAACCCATTTTCCCAAGCAGGGTTGTAAAGCCTGTAAGGATGCTACTTTGCTAGCCAAATTTCTTTTTTGAGAACTGGGATTTGCCTGAATCTAAAGTTCTTATCTATGGGGTTAAAACTGGACATGTCATTTCTGGGAGAAAGATTGCATTTTAAAATAAATTTAGGTATGTTTTCCTAATATTAAAAGTAGGTTATTTTCTACCCAGCGACCTTGGGAATCTTATCTAAAGGGTAAAACATTATTAATAGTATAGCTTTGGATTCCCTTGATTTGGAGCCAGATCCTCTTTAGCACTATGATTAAATTTCAGACTGGCCTTTTTGCATGCAACAAAAATGAAAATTATACTGGAAGTTGACATAGCCGTGGTCATAGTTATTTGACAGAGAAAGGTAAAGTAGGCAACTAATAAAATTCTAAGTAAAAATTCTAAAAAAAATCTATTAGAATGATTTAGTGCCTGAAATCATCTTGTCTCCTGCTTTTTCTAAGAGTGATAAGGATTGTGGAATTACTTCTTCTGTGCACTTATGGAGGGCACTGTCAGTTGCAGAACCTGGAGCAGTTTTATGTAGTGTTCTTTGGAAATAATCCACATCTCTCCTTAGACAAAATATTTTTGCTGTATATTAAGTGAACTAATTGGAGGGAAACATACTTTTAAAAATAAATTTTGCCATAGGCTTTGGGTAAGTTATACTTCAAAATAGAACTAGCATTGATTTGTTAGGCTTATTTATAGTTGGGATACCTATTGGAGTGCTGAATTAAGTTTCTGTCATAGATGAGAGAATTCTGTATACGACTACGGAACCTGGTGCACAGTGGAGCAACCAAAGGAGAAATCTCTGCTACACAGGATGCCATGATGGAGGAGGTAGTAACAATTAGTCAATTTTTATGACTCTTTGACTATTCCTATTTGTTAAACCAATTGGGAGCATGTGGAATATTTAATTGAATAAAAACTACTTTTTCACAGCTGAGGCTTAAACTTGTTTTGCATTTTAGTATAGATTTTTAAAAATGTATTGTGTAAATACTGAATACCTTCTGTGGGTTTAGTACTGAAGAAACAAAGATAAGAAAGCCAGTCTCTGCTGTCAAGGATCTCATTCTTGGAGAACATAATACACATGAATAATTATAGTGACTCCTACACAAGATAAGTAAAAATGATTTGGTGATTGTAAAGGAGAAACTGATTTGGTGAGCTGAAGGTTATACAGGGAGGATGTTTAAGTCAGCTGTGAAAAGAGCAATGGGAATTTACCAGGTGGATAATAGGAAAGATCACTGCATGCAAAGGGAATTGTATGAACAGTGGCATTAAATGCCAGAACTTTTATTTTACTCTGTAGGAAAAAAGATGAGCTGTTGATGGTTATATCTGTTAAAGTATGTGAAAACATTTTGAGAAACTTAAAAAGCACCAAATATAAAGTAGTAATAGTACCTTTTTTCTTTTTTTTATTAGTACATTTTAGATATACATAATAACATTTATCATAGGGAATTTGTATCTGTACATGATATATCTTGTTGCTTCTTTTTTTTCCCCATTCTCTTCTCTTCCCTTGTACTCCTCTCACCCTTATTTACAAAAGCTTTGTTTCAATTTTTTCCTTTTTTTTTCTTGTCCCTTCCTTTCTTTCCCCTCCCCCTTCCCTTTTTCCCCTTCTCATTTGAACATTTTCTTCCCATTTCCTGATAGCTGTTACACATTTTCGTCGTTATTTACACTTTTGATTTCTCACACCAGAGAACTACTGCAGTATTTTACACATGCGTGTCCAATTTATTTCCCTTGACTATGATTTCAAAGTACATCCATTTACTAGAAAAGCCTCAAACTTACCTTTTTTATGACAGAGTAGTACTCTATTGTATAAAAAAACTACATCTTTATCCATTCATTGGTTGATAAGCATCTGGGCTGTTTCCAGGATTTAGCTGTTACAAACTATGCTACTATAAACATGGATGTGCATATATCGCTGTGCTATAATGCTTTTAATTCTTTTAGGAAGATACCAAGAAGGGGAATAACTTGGTCAAATAGAACCTGCAGTTTTAGTTTTGAGAGGAATCTCCATACTCATTTCCACAGTGGTGACACTAGTCTATTCTCCCACCAACAGTGAAGCAGTGTTCCTCTTTACAGCACTGCCAGCATTGGTTGTATGTTGATTTCTTGATAATAGCTATTCTTTCTGGAGTGAGATGGAATCTCAAGGTTGTTTTAATTTGCATCTCTCAAATGACCTATAATGTTGAATATTTTTTATATACGTATCTGCTGTTTCTACTTCTTTATCTGAGAAGTGTGTATTCATCTCAGATGCACATTTTTGGATTGGGTCTTTAAATTTGGAGGGTCTGATTTTTTTGAGTTTCTATATATTCTAGATAATAGTTTTTTGTCTGTGGAACAGCTGGCAAAAATTTTTCCTATACTATGGGTTGTCTCTTCACTCTTTTGGTGGTTTCTTTTGCTGTGTAAAAGCTTTTTAATAAGAGGAGATCCCATTTATTGATTCTTTGTGATAGTTCCTGTGTGATTGGAGTTTTGTTCATAAAGTCTATGCCTAAACCAGTGTCTTCAAGAGTTTTACCTATTCTATCTTCCAGCAGATTTAGTATTTTTGTTTTAATATTTAGATCTTTGATCCATTTCAACTTTAGTGCATGGTGAAAGATATGGGTCTGGTTTTAGTGTTTGGCATGTGGAAAACCAGTTTTTCTAGCACTGTTTATTAAAGAGGCTATTTTTCTTCCAGGGAAGGTGCTTGGCTCCTTTATCAAAGATAAGGTGACTTAGTGTGATTTGAGTTGTGTCTGCATCTTCTAATCTGTTCCATTGATTCTGGGGTCTGTGTTTTTGGCCATACCATGCCTTTTTTTTTTTTTTTTTCCCAATCACAGTAGCTTTGTAGTATAGTTTGATGTCAGGGATTGTGATGCCCCCAGCCTTGCCTTTGTAGCCCAGAATTGCTTTTGCTATTCTAGATCTCCTCTGGTTCCAAATTAATTTTAGGATTGTTTTCTCTAATTCTGTGGGGTATGCTTTTGGAATTTTGATTGGGATTATATTAAATCTGTCTAACAATTTTGGAAGTATGGCTGTTTTCTTATATTGGTTCTTCCTACTCAGGAACAAGGGATATCTTTCTATTTTCTAATACCCTCTTTGATCTCCTTTTTCAGAGTACTGTAGTTCAGTATAAAGGTCTTTCACTTCCTTTGTTAGATTGATTCCTACATATTTTTCTTTTTTTGGATGCTATTATGGAAGGTGTGGTTTCCCCAATTTCTCTCTCGGTGAGATTGTTATTTGTTTACAGGGATGCTACTGAGTTTTGAGTGTTGACTTTGTATCCAGCTATGCTACTGAATTTGGTTAGTAAATCTAGAAGTCTTTTGGTGGAGCTTTTGGGATCTTCAATATAGAGTATCATGTCATCTGAAAATAATAATTTAACTTCTTCTTTTCATACTCTTATTCCTTTTATTTCTTACTGTTGTCTAATGTTTCCAGAACTATATTGAATAAGAGTGGACAATCTTTTTTGGTACCGGCAATTGAACTCAGGACCTTGCACTTGTGAAGCAAGGTACTGCGCTGCTGAGCTATATTCCCAGGCCAAGAGTGGACAGTCTTATCTTGTTACTGATTTTAGAATGAAGACTTTCAGTTTTTGTCCACTTGGTATTATGTTGGCTGTTGATTTGTCATAGATGGCTTTTATCAGATTGATTTTTTTTTTTTTTGGTTTTTTTCTGGTACCAGGAATCGAACTCACGACCTTGCGCTTGCCAGGCAGGCGCTGTGCCGCTGAGCTAAATCCCCAGCCCCTATCAGATTGAGATAAAGACCAACTGTCCAATTTTCTGTAGGGTTTTTATCATGAATGGGTGTTGGACATGTCAAGTGGCTTTTCTGCATCTGTTGAGATGATCATACAGTTTTTATCCTTGGCTCTGTTAATATGGTGTATTATGTTTATTGGTTTGTATACATTTAAGCATCCCAGCATCCCTGGGAAGAATCCTACTTGGTCATGGTGAATAATCTTCTTGATGTTTTACTGTGTTTTGTTTGCCAGTATGTCATTGAGGATTTTTGCATCTATGTTCATGAGGGAGATTGACCTATAGTTCTCTTTTTTGGTTGGGCCCTTCTCTGGTTTTGGTGTCAGGGTAATTCTTGGTTCTGGGAATGAATTTGGGAGTATTCCCTTTCAAGTTCATTAAAGAGTTTGAGAAGTAGTAGCATTAGGTCCTCTCTAAATTTCTTGTAGAATTCAGCAGTGAATCTCTCTGGGCCTGAGCTTTTCTTTGTTGGTTGATTTTTAATTACTTCTTCAATTTCATTTACTGATACTGGTTTATTTAGATTTTTTTATATCTTTTTGATTCAGCTTTGGTAATTCATGTGTACCTAGCAATCTGCCTGTTTCTTCTGTGTTTTCCATCTTATTAGAATATAGGTTCTCCAAGTAGGTATGGATGATCTTCTGGATTTCGGCAGGATCTGTTGTGATCTCACCTTTTTCATTCCTAATTGTGTGAATTTGAGGCTTTTCTTTCCTTTTTTTGCCAAGGTTGGCTAAGGGTTTGTCAGTTTTATTTAATCTATCAAAGAACCAGCTCTTTGATTCATTGATTCTTTGTATTGTTTTCTTAGTCTCCATTGCATTAATTTCTAGTTTGATCTTTATAACTTCCTCCCTTGCATGAGCGTAAAAACAGGCAATCGAAAAAGAAAACAAAGCAGAGACAGAAACAAGGTCCACATTCCTCGCAGCCTGCAGGGTTCTGAGTAGGTTGATGGGAGATTAAGAAGAGACAAGACACATGGAAAAGAAAAGCTGGGAATGGGTGGGATGTGACTCTGATGGAGAGGCACAACAGCCCAACTCAGTCTGTATCTTTATTTATACAAAAGTAAAAAGGAGAAGCACGTGGCAGGGTTGAAAGTGCAAGGTCTCAGTGTTTCACTGAGATTGCTGAAAGAGAAACATCCTCAAGAGTTATCTGTGCTGTAGTTAACAGGGAGAAACACCAAGGCTGGACCCCTGTTGATATGCAACTGAGTCTAGAGGTCAGCTTATTTACATGATCTGCCTCTGGCTTTCCAGGTTCCTGGGACTGGCTTTGCTCTAGTGCCAAGGAATTTGCTGACCTCCAGCTCAGCCTTGGCTCAGCCACTCCTCACAAACATAAAAAAGAAGAAAAAAACCTGTCCACTTTAGGGTGTTACTGGTAGACAGAGTGGACAGATGAAACCCAGATCTGTGTTGATTAATCCCAACAAGCCAAAAATGGCAACCTGCAGCAAGCCTAAACTTTATTTTCACTGGTTTCTGGCTGTGAGGCTGGAACCCAATTTATTCAGTTTGCACTACTCACTACACTCTTGCGTGCTTGAACTCACCTCCCTACAGGCTTGAACTCAGCTTCTTGACCTTCTGCCAGCTTAAACTTGGTTCTGCCTCACCCTGACAGTGGGAACCACTAGGTGGAGCCAGCCCACAGCTACTCTGAGTCCTGGGCTCAGTTGACCCCTCTCCAAGATGGCTAACAGCTAATTGCCCTTTCCATGGGGGACATCTGAAACTAAATAATTCACCAGCCACTGCATTGTGCTGTGTCCTCCGCTCCATTCCACTGGTGCATTTCTCTGTGGAGGGCCTTGGGGTCTCCAGTAGTGACTATCCTCCTTCATCTTCGAGTTGTGAGATGGCTCAGGGAGAAAGTGCCCCTTGTCACCTCCTTCTGCACTGAGGTCTGTCTTTCTGCTCTCCTCCATGGGTTTCAGTTCTTGCTTCAGATCCTTGCTGGGTCCCAGGGACCCACTTTCTTCCTTGTCTTCCTCATACTGGTATATTCCAGTGCCTGGACAACAAATCTTGAAGAGGCTGTTTCTCTGCTGTTCACCACTCTGCCATCTTGCTAGAAGTCAGCAGTAATAGTATTTATTATTAAGGCAGTTAAGAATCTTTATTACTTAATGCTGTCCCTACCCAGAATGACTATACATAAAATTTGAGATTGCTTTGAAGGGGAAAAAAAATCCCTTCTTCAGCCAGTGGGCTCATTGGTAGGTTTCCTTTCATGACTGTTAAATTACAGTGGCTCAATTTTATACTGCAGTGGAAAATACTCATGCTTCACTCATGCTCCACTTTCTTTTAAATTTTATTTTTTTTAATTCATTAAATGTGTATTGACTAAGTTCTACATACCAGGACTCTCCTAGGTACTGAGTTTCCTTCGCATTTTAGGGAGGCACTATAGAGGAATAATTCAGAGCATGGTCTCTTGAATCAGATTGAATATTAGTCTTTTCTTAACAGCCACGAGTCCTGGGTCAAGTTCCTTAAACTCTCATCTCAGTTTGTTTATAACATGGTTAGGCCTGTGCTTAACACAATAGCTGTTTCTTATGTATTTGTCAAGTGGGTGAATATAGAGGTTTTGTTTACCAAGTGCATCTAAATATGCACCTTTCTTTACTTCTTAAGTGTTCCTATTGAAGAGGGATGTCTTACGATAGTAGGAAAAAGCAGGCTTGGAGTCAGCACAGATTTAAGTTCCAATTCTTACTACTTAACAGTTTGTGGTCTTGGGTAGCTCACTTAACCTTACTTAAAAGATTTAAAAATTTCTTTCTTGGATTTTGTGGAGATTATATAAAGGATTAAATATGAGATTGCAAATAACAGAATGGCACCAACAGAAATCCAGTAAATTTCAGTTCTCTTCTGTTCAGAATGGTTTCTCTTACAGATGCCAGATTTACCTTCGTTTATGATTAAGTTGTTAGAGTATGGGAGGGATAAATTCTGCATAAGTTATAGAAATTATCCCAGATAATACTTACAGAACATAATCCTATTACTGACGTATAGTGTTTGCTTTAATGATCTTTGAATTAATGGTATAACATCTATGTCCTAACCATGTGGTTAGTAGCAGATAGTGAGCTGTTGATAAGAATTAGAACAGATATATTTACATATTTTTTTCCTCTCCTACTTTTACCTTCAAGAAATAGTAAGACATTATACTGAGCCGGAATATGGACATTCCGACTCTACCCCGTTACTGGAGATTGAATTTAGGGCCTTGGTATTGAGCCATATCCCTAACCCTTTTTATTTTTTGAGATAGGATCTCATTAAGTTGCCAAAGTAGGACTCAAACTTGAGATCCTTCTCCCTCAGTTTCCCTCAGTTCAGGGATTACAGGTGTATGCCACTGCAGCCGGCTTGGATGTTTTGTAGGATTATTTATGTAATGGTTTTACCTAAACTGTTCACTACAGAATTCTGTGTGGTAGGTTTTTAAATTTTTACAATCCCTCAAATGACTCTTCTTTATTGAGGGTGACTCTTTGGTAATGAAGAGTCTGGCTTCATATGAAGCCACAAATTAGTACCTGTGATTTGCCTAGCCTTGTGGGCAAGTCAAAAGGATGACTTAAATGAACAAGCATGAAGCTGTTTGCTTTGAATGAAGTGTTTGTGCTAAAGGCATTCTTTCTGAGAGGAGTGCAGGTTGTGTGTGGAGGTGTAGACAAGGTAGATCTGTTTGGGAAATGTTCAGTCATCTGTACTGCAGTGTTTTCTCAGTGTGTCTACTCTTAGCCTCCAGATTCCTTAAGATTATTAATACATTCTCTACCAAACCCTGTTTGTTAAAAACACATGATAAAACAGAGACCAAAATATTTTTTGTTAGGGCTTTGAGCATAATTTTTTTTCAGACTTTGACATGAAGCCATTTTGATTGGCTTAGGAAATTCTATAGCAGTGGCTCTTGATTCCTAAAAACAAGGTTTATGAGCCGGGAGTGGTGGCACACACCTGTAATTCCAGCACTTGGGAGACTGAGGAAGGAGGGTAGCTGTGAGTTCAAGGCCAGCCTGGACTACATAGTGAATTCAAGGCCAGCCTGAACTACATAGCAAAACCCTGTCTCAAAAAACAACAAAAAAGTGTTTAGTCCTGGGTTTGCCCAGACCTGTAAAATCAGTTTCCCTCAAAATGGAACCTAGTTATCTATATATTTATTTTAAAGACTTCCTTGATTAAAAAATTCATATCATAATATAAAAATTACATAGTGAAAAGTCTTCCCACCCCATTCTTCCTTCTAGTTCCCACTCCGCCCCCAAATTAGCTTTATCAGTTTCTGTTATTAATATTAGCTGTTATCCTTCCAGAAATCTTCCTTTTGCAATCTAATATCGATTTTTTTTACATTTAGTGTATTATTCATATTATTGTACTATGTTTTTTTACTTAATGTTTAGCAGATCTTTCCATATTAATGTATAGTTTCTGCATTTAAAAATACTTCTATAATATTTTATTGTCTGTATGTACCATAGTTAATTTGGTTGATCCCTTACTAATGGACATTCTGTTTCTTTTTAAACTTTTCTGTTAAAAGATAATAATCGTGTGTATGTCATTTTGTATATGTGCCTATATATTCATAGGTTACATTTCTAGAGGCAGAATTTTTGATTCAGAAAGCATATATGATTATAATTTTGGTAGGTAATGCCAAATTATCCTTGGGATTATAACAGTTTACACCTTTATCATCAGTGTTTGTTAGAACCTGTTCCCTTTTAGTTTTATCAGGATAGTATGCTTATCAAACAATTGGATTTTTGCTGATCTGATAGCAGAAACTTTTTTAGGGGGATATTGGAGATTAAACCTAGAGACTGAGCCTGCCAGTGAAGCACTCTACCATTGAGCTACATCCCTAGCCCCTCTATCTAATAAACAGTTGCCTTGAATTTGCAGGAAACAGGTTCTGTCAAACACTGATGATGAGGGTGTAAACTGATATAATTCCCCAGGATAATTTGGCATTACATATCAAAGTTGTAAGTGTACGGTCTTTCTTACTCAAAAATTCTGCTTCTAGAAATGTAACCTATGAATGAATGCCATCTCAATGTAATTTAATATAGTTAACTCTTCCAGAAAGTATCTACTTCTGCCTGTATTTTGCAGGTTTTATTTTGTTTTGTTTTTAAACAAATCCTTTCCCTTCTTTCATTCTCCACCAGAAAGCAGTAGAGAGCTTTCTTCCCATTTTTCTACATATCCACGGTCACCAGCATGCCTTATTCTATACCTGTAGCATGGAACTACCTTCAAAATTCAGCTTTCATTGTGTGACCACTTTAATATCCTGTGGCTACTGTACCACCAATAGGTCATTTTACATTTGAGCTTAGTTTCTTCATCAATAAAACTAAAAAATTGGGGTGATTTCTTAAGAGTATTGTAGCTTTGCATTTTATAATAAGAGAAGTAACTAATATTTTTACAGTGCTTTAGACTTCATTGTATGTAGCTGGCTTTAAACTCTAAGGTTCTCATCCTTCTAAGTATTCACAACTAGGGCTGGGGGATGTAGCTCAGTGTTAAAATGCTTGCCTAGCATGAGTGAAGCCTCAGGTTCAATCCCCAGCAGTGCATAAAAACTAAGTACAGTATTCAGGACTGACTCTCATCTCTAACATCTTTCCTTCTCTCTCTCTTTTTTTTTTTTTTTTTTTTTTTTCTGTCTGCGTGTTTAGCTATGGGTATGGAAATTGACCCAGTCCCATTTCTTTGTCTTTAAATTGAGATCTATATATCTTTTCCCTGTGTTCCATTTTTCATGATGTGTCTTTTTCCCCCCTCTTTTTCCCTGTACTGATTCCATTCTTTACTGCGTTAGAATTCAGCAAGTTGTTTCAAATAAATCTTTGTGCTAGGGGAAAATATTTTTGGAGACCACTTTATAAAAGGGCTCCTTTATAAAACTTATACTCTGCCTTATTACAAGTGACATTTAACTAGAAATAGGAGTTAAAACCTTTCTGATACCAGCTCTAGCTTTTCTGATGGATGGGTTGTAGGTTGGTAGAAAGGGATTACATATATTCATGTAATAAGATTAAATCCCAATTTAATTAGCAAGGATATAAAATTTTAATCAGAAATCAGATGATGCCATGAGGCAGGTATAAATGCAGTATGTCTCGCATGACTCGATATTCCCTCTCCCCTCCAAAGGTATGAGGGAAGGGCTTCAATGAATCAAAAAATTTTGGAGAATTTTCTCTAATGATCTGTATTTAAAGGAATAATTACAGATACTGATTTCTTCTGTTTTTTTAAAACCACATTCAAAATCAGCAAGACCACATCATTATTGGGTTGGAGATTTGGGGAAAAACAGAATCAGTTCCTGGGTATCATTGTATCATGCATGCATCTTCTGCCCTCAGTTTTTCAAGCATTTTGGTAAGCGCATATTTCCTGAGCCCACTCCTTTGATTCTGTTTTAATACTACTTTTTCATCAGGTTGGTTCTGACACCAAGTTTGGTCTGAAATCAAACTTATAAGTCATGTGTTCAGTAAATACTTTTTTTTTTTTTTTTTTTTGAGGCAGGGTCTCATTTTGCAGTTCAGGCTGGTCTGGAACTCACTTTGTAGCCTAGGTTGGCCTTGAACTTGGGGCAGTCCTCCTGCCTCAGTCTCCCAAGTGCTGGGATTACAGGCCTGTGCCACCACGCCCGGTAGTAAATACTTCTTTAACATGTGTACCTGGCACTGTTCCAGACATTGGAGATTCAGCAGTGACCAAAACAGATAAAAATCCTATTCTTCTGTACTGTAGTTTACTTTCTACGAGAGGGAAATAAATAAAATAAGTAAACATGTGAGAAGTATATACCAGTTGATAAGTGGGGGAAAATAAAGGAAAGATTGGGAGTACTGGGATGGAGAGTACACAGTTTCAATTAAAATTACAAATACATTTTCCCCAATGGACAAATTATGGGTTTTTAAAGTGTAATTATATTCTGGGGAATATGACTCTATTACTGTTTTATTGAAGTTCATATAACATAAGGCCTTGTATTCAATGGTCAACATCTTTTCTTTGCCAGGTACATTTTGTGAGAAGCAGGTGACACTCCTGCATTGCCCACCAGAGAGCAGACTTGGATATCCTAAGCTCACTGCCAGTTGTATACCTTTGAGGATAGGAAATGTTATTTCAGAAAACAGAGACTCTTATCAAGAAAATATAGTATCAGGGGCCTTGGAGATTTTTTTAAATTAGACTTTAACTAACTGCTATTGTTTGACTCAGAGCCACATGTTCCTTGGAGAGTGTTACATACTGACTTAAATGTGAATTACTTAAAAAAAAAAAAGAATTACTTTGGCTATTTTATAGTCAATGTATAAAACAAAACTGTATGTTTCAAGTTAGAGTTTTATAGAATCATAAGAATATGTTCTGAGCTTCCATTTATATGAAGTTAAGGAACAGGGAGTATGATCCATAGTTTTAGTCAGAATAGTGGTTTACTGTGGGAAGTTTTGAGTTGTTGAATTGAAAAGGAGCCAAGGAGCCCTTTTCTGTATGTCCCACATATTGATCTAAATGGTGGTTGCATGGGTGTATATGTATGTTTTTAAAAATTTAATTGAGTCATACACTTAAGATTAGTGCACTTTCCATACTAACTAAACGTTACGTCTAAGTAAAAGAAGTAAAAAAAATTAGGTCTTGGAGTTTAAATTTGTTATTGGAGGAAATGGGGAAGCATTGTTGAATTTTCAACAGGGAAGTGACTTGTACAAAGTGGTCCTTCTAAAATGATTTATTCTGTGGTGGTGTGAAGAATGAACCAGATCTACTGGTATATCCAGGTGCTCAGTTCAGTGCTAGATGCTATAGGATACACAAATTATCCAGGATTATGTTCTTATTACTTAAAAATGTGTAATTTATTATAAGGGGCAAGTTGCATGAAACCTAGAAAATTACAGTAAGTGGTAAATTCATAAGGTTTTGGAAATAGTGTTTAAGTCAGACCTGAGTTCAAATTCTAATTTTGTCACTTCCTGGCTTTATGATTTCAGACAAGCTCTTATTTCCTTGAACCCTGGGAAATGAATATCAACCACCTTCATTGAAAGAATTAAAGAGATTTTATATTCAAAGATTATAGTACAGCAAGGGAATATAAATCTTCCCCTTTTAAGACTGGTAGTCAAGGAGCAATAATACTGTCATTTTCTTTTTTGACAGTATGTGACCTCAGTTCAGATTGTGGTCATCCAGTTATCTGCTATCTTCTGCTTATCTTCCAGCTATCTTACGTAGATTACTCATTTTTTTTGAGTCCCAGTCTCTTCTGAGATAATGGGGAGGGAGACTATTCCCTGAAATAATTAAGTAAACTGAGCAGGTATATAGTATCCAGCACAAAATTAGTGCATTTAATAAATATAAAGTAATTTCTCTTTGAGTATAATAGAGTATACAGAAGTATGGTACTGCTAGGCATGGTGGCTCATGCCTAGAATCCTAGCACTCAGGAGGCTGAGGCAGGAGGGTCACTGCGAGTTTGAGGCCAGACTGGGCTGCACAGTAAACTCAAGGCCAGTCTGAACTGTACAGGAAGACCCTGTCTCCAAAAAAAAAGAAGTGTTGTACACAAATAATGCAGATAAATATGGGATGAGATTGGATCAGGGTGGTGACTGGGGTGAAGAAAAAGAAACAAATTATAGCCTTATATTTTTTTAAAAGATAAGAGAATAGAAAAGAAATTACTTTATTCTGATCTTATATGGGGTATGTCTTTATATTCTATTTTTATGATTCTATAAAAAGAAAATAATACAAATATATATTTAGAGTATATTAATGCAATGTGTGTGTATATGTGTGTATGTTGTACTGGCAATTGAGCTCAAGACATTCACACTGAAGCTACATACCCCAGCCGTTTTTTAATTTTGATATAGGATCTTGCTAAGTTGCCCAGGCTCAGCACCATACTACTAAAAGTTATTCCTTTTCTAATAATACTTTTATTTTATTTATTTATTTGTCTTTTTGAGATAGGGTCTCGCTATGCAGTTCAGGCTGGTTTTGAGCTCACTTTATAGTCCAGGCTGGCCTGGAACTCACAAGGATCCTTCTTCCTCAGCCTCCTGAATGCTAGGGTTAGAGGCATGCACACCACCATGCCCAGTTACCTAATGATACTTTTTTTTCCTTGTAGAATTGTAGGATATGTTGTTTTTTTTTTTTTTTTTTTT
>NW_004955481.1:3055375-3060031 GCF_000276665.1 Chinchilla lanigera
AGTTGTTCTTTATCATGAAAATATTTTATTTCTCCATTAAATTTGAAAGATAGTTTTGCAGGGTACATCAATCTGTGTTGGAAGTTGTTTTCTTTCAGTATCTGAAATACTTCACTCCAAGCTCTTCTTGCCCTGATGGTTTGTGTTGAGAAGTCTGCCGTGATTCTGGTAGATTTTCCTTCATAGGTGATCTGTTTCTTAACTCTAACAGCTTTTAATATTCTGAGCTTTTGTTGAATTTCTGGGATCTTGATCACTATATGTCTGGGTGTAGATTTATTTTGGTTATGATTAACTGGAGTTCTATATGCTTCACATATCTGGATGTCTGATTCTTTTACCACGCCTGGGAAATTTTTTCCTATTATTTCTGCAGATAGTCTTGTGTTGACACCTGCTGTTTCATTAATACCTATTAATCTGACATTGTTCTTTCCTTTATCTTGCAGTTGTTGAATTGTTATTTCCTGGTTCCTTGTTGTTTTTAAGAGATCCCTCCTTTCATGTTCATTGGTAGCAATGCTGTCTTCAAGGTCTGAAAGTCTATCTTCAGCCTCATTCGTTTGGTTTTGCAAGCTTTCAATGGAATTTTTAATTCCTGGATATCTGTTTGCATCTGTTTCATACCTTCTAGTTCTTTTCTATATTGTTCACTGAAGGTTTCCATGAGTTGTCTGTGCTCTTCTATTTTCTTGTCCATGTCAATTTTGGATACACTGAGCATTTCTTTCATTATTGTTGTCATTTCTTTTTTCACCAGAGACATTATTTCTGATCTGATGTCTTCTATGGCTTGGTGGAGTTGTTTCTTTACCTCAGCCGCTATCATTTCAGAAATTTCAGGTATATGACTTCCAGGCCCTTCTGTGTTAATGTCTCCTGGACTTGTTTTGGGTGGTGTGGAGGTCTGGGATTACATTTTGCTCGTTCGTTTTGTCATTTTTGAAGATCTAGAGGCTCTCTGGAGTGTGGTGGGTAGCCACTGAGGCCCAAGAGGGTGCCCAAGGTTTTGTCAGCCTTGCATGATGGTCAGGGAGGTGCTGCTGCGACTCACCAGGCTTCGTGAAGATGTCCGGGGTTTAGCCCAGCCTGGGCAGACACCCCTAATAATACTTGTAATGGGTATCATCGCTCAAGTTGCAGTTGAAAAGATAGTGATTGTTTTGAGTAGATTCCTGTCACAATCAAAGCAAACCTTCAAGGCATAAAGGGAAGGAAGTCTGTTTATAAAATGTCATTGTCACTTGAAAAGTTATCATTAGAGTAATAACCCAGATCTTGTTGAGTATCAATGGTGAGCAGTTCCTTCGATAAGGAAGTTTAATTTGTAGGACAAGTACTGAGCACTAAACATTAACATTTCAAAAGTACATTGTTCTGAGTGTTTATCTTAGAATTCAGGAGTTTACTGATACTAGATTCTGGGCATAAATTTTCTAGTTTTTAGAGAAGTACTAGATTTTTTTTTTTTTTTAAATTTATGTCTTGAATTTAGCCACTAATATCTTATGTTTCCCCGACTTGAAGAAAAGTTTTCTCTCCCATTGCTCATTTGTGCTCTTCTCTTGCAGATATTCCGAGTAGTATGCATCTGTTTGGGTAATCCACCAGAGACATTTACCTGGGAGTATCGAGACAAAGATAAAAATTACCACAAGATTGGCCCCATAACACCCTTGAAGTTTTACAAGGAACATGTCAAACCACTCTTCAATATGGAAGATAAGGTTGGAGACTGGCATTCGCAGCACTGGTTATTTACTTTCAAATGTTTGTTGTGCAAGATTCTTGGGTTAACGTGTGATCATCAAACTAAACACCAAATGAACTTTTTATTTCCCATACTCTGAAGTATTTTATACACCTAATCAAGTTGGCATGCAGAATCTTTCACCTTTTCCGGGTGTTCTTCTTCAGAGACTTTTCTGACTTTATGCCACCAGTCAATTTATATGTCTTGTCCCTTGATTTGGGGCCAGAATCATTCTCAGGTGCAAACACGAGGAAGGTATATATTTCTTACCCTGAATTCAGAGCACCATCATACCGTGGGCCCTTCTGGAAACTTTATTGTTGAAGGGAGCATTGCTCCATCTTAATTTTTCCTACTTTCTTCAGTTCTTCCCCATATGCCTAATAGTATGACCTCAACCTCCTTCCTCTTATTGATAATCTTGACTCTCTTCTGAGCAAATGGTATTGCCAGGTGTTGATATTGTCTTATAACTTAAGAGAAGGAACCTTACAGTAATGAGCTCTCTAAAAAACTGAGTACATGCAGTTTTTTAGAACTAATTTTGGGACAGTTCTTACCCATAGGAAAAACAAGTAAATGTCGCTCCCAAACGTGTCCCTTGCACTAATTAGAATATGCGAGGGCCTCCCTCACATGTATTTTGCCACTTTTATTTGTTTGTTACTTTACAGTGTGGCTATATTGCTTATTCTAGGCAGAAGTGATGAGTTCAATGCAAACTTACAAACCTAGAGGAAAAAGACATGTCTTGCTTGATATTCCTGATTTTATGATCTAATCAGCATATTCTCGATTTTAAAAGATTTGTTTTGTGAATGATCCACGGCCCCAGCACAAGTACAATAAACTTTATACTGTAGACTACTTGAGTAATATGGTTGGAGGGAGAAGAACTTTGTATAACAACCAGCCCATTGACTTATTGAAAAAGATGGTTGCCGCTTCCATCAAAGATGGAGAGGTTAGTATTGCTTTTGTGTCTCCCACATTGGGGTTAAAATAACTTATTTTACTTCTTTAAGAAGATAGGGTTTTTGTTGATTGTTCTCCATTCTCTGTTTCTAGGCTGTGTGGTTTGGCTGTGATGTTGGAAAACACTTCAGTGGCAAGCTGGGCCTCAGTGACATGAATGTGTGAGTACAAGAAATTTAAAATAGTCATTTTGGGTTGTTGCTCTTGGAATGCCCTCTTGATACATAATGACTGCTGAGGTTCATCCAAAAAGAGGTTGGCCTAAGGGTGGGTCTCTTTCATTGCATCCTATAGAACATGAAGTCACATAGCAGAAACCACATATTTAACTGCTTAAGCCCAGACATCAAGATCATACTTTAGCAGAAGTCATTAGTCTTCCAAAAAAGCATCCTTAATGAGAAAGACAGTTTAAAAAAATAATTGATTACCATGTTAATCTGTTCAGTGTATTTGGGAGTATAGTGAAAGATTTTCTAGACCTGTTACATGCTATTTGATATTTCTCATACTGCTTACCTTATTTTGATGCCTTATATATTTTGTCTTTATGAGAAGTAGGACTAATTTGCATGCATCCTTGTCCATTATGGTAGTGAACATTCCTTTGCAAACTAAATCATACTAGATTCCTTAACTGTTAATATATACCATTTGAGAGTTATTTATAAGTAACTGGTAAACTACTAGGAAGTTGAGTAAATAACTTGATAGTTAAGAAAAGAAAGAAATTTGCTAAAAGAGAATAGGTTTTTTTAAATTTTGAAAATAATATCCAGGCAGGTGTGGTAGCAATCTGTAATGCCACTGTAATGCCAGTACTCAGTAGGTTGAGGCAGGAGGATTGCTGTGAGTTTGAGGCTAGCCTGGGGCTACAATGTGAGTTCAAGGCCAGCCTGAACTGCATAGTGAAACCCTGCCTCAAAAAGACAAAAAAGAAAACAATGTCCAATGTATTTGGCATCATTTATTTAAATTTCAGTCAGAAGGGTTTTAAATGAATTCAGAAACTGGCTGATTCCAGCTTGAAAGAGACTATTTTTGTAAGAAATTACTTCAGATGCTTTCTTCCATACTTTTTAAGAAGTTTTCTTGCCAAAATGATAATTCAAACTGATTGTGCCAGCTTTTGATATGGTGAATTTAATCTTTAATCATTTCATTTTTTCATGTATACTCTTATAATACAGAAAGAATGGAACCCCATTGAGAAACAAAATTCTGCATGTGCCATGTTTTTTCTGAAGAGCTACAGCTAGAACCCATATTTATTTAGAGCTGTTGAGCCTAATCAGTTGCCTGTGGTCCTTTTATAGTCAGAAGGCAGGATTGTGCTGTCTTTATATTGCACTATCATTCTTTCTACAGCTATGACCATGAGTTGGTGTTTGGTGTCTCCTTGAAGAACATGAATAAAGCTGAGAGGTTGTCTTTTGGTGAGTCACTTATGACCCACGCCATGACCTTCACTGCTGTCTCAGAGAAGGTAAGGACTCCCAACATGACTGCGTTGGTGTTTGCACAGATGGATCCACATTCTCCTGCAGACTGTTAATCCAGCAGAACTTCTTTCATGATGTTTATGATTTCTGTTAAAAGTTAGCTTCTAAGTAAGACATTGTACCTCTATCACTTGGGATTGAGCTGTATGTTCAGCTATAATAAAATTAGGAATTTCCCATGAGGCACAGAATTTGGGTCAGCAGGGAATAAAGAAGTAATGCTTTTTTGTAACTTTGGAAGTCTTAGTATAAAGAGAGGTCAGGAGAGGAATTTAGAAGAAGATAATTTCTGTTTTATAAGGGATGAAAATGTGCCCCAACAGTGTTACTATCTTGGGGGCTGGGGATTTAGCTCAGTGGCAAAAGCGCCTGCCTGGCAAGCGCAAGGTCGTGAGTTCGGTTCCTGGTACCGGAGAAAAACCAAAA
>NW_004955481.1:3060131-3116622 GCF_000276665.1 Chinchilla lanigera
CTTTCACAGAGGGTGAGGCAGGTGGTACCGGAGAAAAACAAAAAAAAAAAAAAAAAAAAAAAAACAGTGTTACTATCTTGATGACCTACTTTCAGACTTACCTTCCTTTGTTTACCATTAACCATTACTTGGATTTATGCAGAGCTGTAGGAGATTGGATATAAAGTATTTTGAACTTGCTGTGAAATACTCTGAATAGTACTGTCACAATTTCTGGGATATATTGTGGTGTTGGAAATTTTATCTTTCACAAATAAACTCTCCACTTTCAGGCTATAGAAGGTTATTTTACTCCCTATGCTTAAGGATCATAAGTAAGAAAAGACTTCAAGCCAGTATAATTCTTTACCATCACCATCAAAAACTTTCTCTCTAGTCTAATCACTGGAAAGAAATCTACAAACTACCTTGCATAAGTTGCTTTAGGGAACAGTTTGATAGAGAACTGTTTTTGCTGCCCAGCCCTCTGGATTTATGATCACTAAAGCACTTACTATCTCAGCGTGTCATTATGTCATGTTTTCCTACCTAGACTACCTAGAAGTCCTGATTGTTTTGTGTACTCTTTAGGCACAGTTATGAGTAGGGTGACATTTTCTCACTGTACCTTTCTCCCATCTCTGCCAGCTCCTTCACTTAACGCCTTTTTGACCTACAGTGTCCTAGATCCTTGTGCTCTCTCCTGTTCAAAACCTGTTCTTAGGGAAGGTTTAATTACGTTTGTACAGATTACAGGGCTAGGACTTTAAGTAGTCTTTAAGTAGTAGAACTCTGAGATATTTCACTTTTACGTGAGATCATCAAACATAGTATGGTATAAAAAGTACCTTCAACTAATTAGGCAGTCCTATATTGATTTCTTGATCTTCATGTAGTTTTCCCAAATAAATGCAAAAGTTGAAGACTTACATGATTTCTATTAAAAGTTAGCTTCAGAAAAATTATATGGAGTATGGTTGATATTACCTTTATAGATTACAAAAAGCCATTTCACAAGAGTAGACAGTGATTTAGTTAATTATTACCACCCTGATTTATAACAAAATTCTCACATTAGAATTATGAACAAAACACAAAATTAAGTGATGTTATTTTAAATAAGAATAGCCCTTTGATATTAGAAGTAAACATTAAGAGAAATTTTTATGAGTAAGTTAGTGCATAATTTATTCATTTCTGCTTGGACCAGCTGTATTATAAAATTATAAGTTATAAATCCTTTTGTAATTTTCAGGAGATCTTTAACATTTTAGATAGGCATGGTGGCTCGTACCTGGGAGGTTGAGGCAGGAGAATTGTAGTCAGTTTGAGGCCAGCTTAGACTACATAGTAGTTTAAGACCAGCCTGAACTATATAGTGAGACCCTGTCTCAAAAAAGAAAAGAGAGAGAGAGGGAAACTTTAGCTTTTTAAAAATCATTTTCCATTTCCAGGAATAAAAATCATTAATACTCTTATGTCATTTTCTCTGGAACTTCTATTTTTGTTTTTTTGTTTTGTTTTGTTTTGTTTTTGTTTTTCTTCCAGTACCAGGAATCGAACTCATGATCTTGCGCTTGCCAGGCAGGCACTGTGCTGCTGAGCTAAATCCCCAGCACGCGGAACTTCTATTTTTGATTGGCATGGTTTATAACTGAAAGTTTATATTGGAACATCCCCCCACTAGGAGTTTTTGCCATTAAAACTAGTTTGAACTACGTTTTAATAATAATACAGAGATAAATGCATTCTGGTTACAATATTTCTGCAGTATTCAATCCTGATGCTGTTCCCATGGCATCCCTGAGAGGAAGGCCCAACTTTTATCATTTATATTTGTAGATGATCCAAAAAACAATTTAGGTCATGCAAGAATTAATTGGCAAAGTAACAGTAAACATTTTCAGACATACAGTAACAAGTAAATAACTTTAGTTGGTGTAGATTCTAGCCATGATATTTAAAAGAAAAGGTGGAGTACAATGAGTGAAATAGAAAACTAAGCAAGCATTTAATATGCTGGCCTCAGAGTATATAATTTAATGTTGCTAGTATAGGTAAGAATACTTAAAAGTTGTGGGTTTGTTAGCTAAATCTGAGACTGAAAATTACTGAGATCTAAGAAAAATGCTAAGAGTAGAATTAGAATGTTCAGGTCAACAGACCCACAGGGAACCAAACCCATGTAGAAGAGACTTATCATCAGTAATAGCAAGTAGGAGTTGACAGATGAGATCATTAGGAGAAACACAAGTGTCAGTGCTCTCTCGTGCTACAGAGATTTAAATTGTTTTGACATCAGCAAATGTCCTGGGTAAACATGACCAAAAAGTCTTTTCTCAAATGGAGCTTTACTTTTGTCCTCTCTGTGTCACTATAATAAATGCTAGAAAGGAAGGTTATTATCATATCATTGCCCCTTTAAGAAGATTATAATAGAGCTTATTTTGTTAATGAAGATAGAAAAGAGAACAAAACTGCCTGGGTTTTGTTTATGAGAATGATCTCTTTATTTTGGCTTTGCCATTCAATCTCTGTTATATTAAATTGAATATTTGTGTAACTGAATCAGTAAAAAAACACATTTGGAGAACATCATTACTTGATTTCCCTAGATAGAAAATCATACATTGTGATGAGAATGTGTTTATTTTGTTTTGTTTTATTTTTCAGAAACTCATAGCCAGGACCTAGAATCGTTCCTATAATAAATGCAATGGGATGCCTTTCCAAAAATTCTGATTGATTAAGGACAAGAATCCCTGGCTTCAAATGATGTTCACTACTTTTAATAATACATTTTATTTTCCTTAGCCAAGTAACGTTTTTACCAGTTTATTTTCTGTATAGAATAGAATGTAAAGGAAAGGGAATATTTATTGTTTTGTTAGCTTTATTTACCCCACTTATTATTGGAGTATGTATCTGTCTAGTGTTATGAGAAAATACATTGTCCCTGGTCATGTACATCATGGCTATTTACAGCAGACGGTTTGTTTTAAGTGGCTACAACAAGCTAAAATTGCATGACACCCCTCCAAGGGGAATCTATTCGTACTGTACCGTATCATCTTTTTTTTTTTAATCAGGATGATCAGGATGGTACATTTCTGAAATGGAGAGTAGAGAATTCATGGGGTGAAGACCATGGACACAAAGGTGAGCTCAAATTTAAGATACTAATTTCAGGTAACTCAGATCTGTTCTACTCTGCTCTACTGGGTAGAAAGCTGGTCTAGTGTGAAGATTGTTTAATTGGTCCTGTTGACTAAACTGTTCTACGAAAGGTGTGAAGATCCTGTTTGCCCAACGGTTCTTGTAACCAGCTTAGCATGCTTGAGTACCTGGTCCACTCAAGACCACTTGTGTGTTTGCATTTGTTCCAAACCTTACCGACTCTGCTAGACCATTCTGTAACAGAACTTCTTGATTGATGAGAAAGTTGAGTACCCTCTACTAGCATGTTTGCTATATGGCATTTGGTACATCTTTATCCACTGTACCACGCTCTAGGAAAAAACCTGCTTGGGAGCATGTGATTGTCAAGAAACTCCTTTGGCATTTCTTGGAAGTTGTGAAGTCCAAGGACGAGAACATTTTGATTACCATTTAGAACTCTCTAATACTGAGTAATGAAAACTCTGGCAGAAGTCACAAGTAAATTACTGTAACGAAGCTAAACAAAACAACACAAGGGAGTTGTAGAAAAGTCAAGATATTACAGATAACAAAAGGAAGAAAATAAAAATTTCTAATCCAGTGATCACCACTGCTAATTTAGAGTATATTTTTGAAAATTTTGAGACAGTACTTTGGAAGATTGTTTTTTAATAGTAGATCAAAGCCTCTTAAAGGAGTTTTACACTTTGAATTTTAAGGTTTCAAGCTGAAAGTGGCAGCCATCATGGTGTATGTGATGGGAGCACATGTATGCCTGTGTGTCACGTATTTTGTAGCCAGTTCTTTTCCAGAGTCTGTATTCCTTACTTTTAGCCAGCGGATTCTTATTAGGAAAAGCACATTATCCAAAGCTTAGTAGATGAGGTAGAAGATTGAGACACAAGGGAAACCAGAGAAGAAAGATACCCAGACTCTTGGAACCAGACTTCAGCACAGTCTCACCAGATATCTTAGAATCTCCCATATCTCAGAATCAGCCAGACAGTTTCTTTAAAAAGAAAAAATAAAAAGGAAGTAGAGATCTTAGCAACTCTATTGTTGCGTCCTCTATGTTTAGAATAGTAATTTTGCAACCGTGTTCCTCAGAGCCTGGGATTTCTAGGGGCACAGGTGGAGGTTTGGAAGTGAGCAGGTGAGGCTTCTATGACTAAAACCGCTGTCTTAGAAGAGTCTGTTAACCTGAATTTTGTACTTGACAGAACTTCAGTATGTTGATTGAGCACAACAGCCTTGTATGTGATGGCCAGAATCTGAACACTACTTAATCCATCATTCCAAGTCTTTTCATCTCTACATGAAAATGATCATTGGTAGATTTTAGCTAACTGTCCCTGGGAACTGCTGTGAAACTCAGCAGCTCAGTATTTATATAAACACATTCCTCTTTAGCATCAGATAGTTACATGTCCCTTTTCTGTGATTTCTGTGATTGTTAAGTGATTACAGAGGTCCTTAAAGTTCAGCATGTTTTAAATGGTGATTTCTTATAAAATGAATTTCATTTTAAGACAAATACAACTAAAACAACTTACAATTTAGTTATAAGGATGGATGCTTACCTTAAATCGGAAAGATTAGATTATTTGTAGCAAACATAAGATCCTGGGTTAAAATTGTTCTTTTTTTCAGATGAATCTCTGTCTCCTGTCTCATCTTTGCTCTGATTTGGTACCTTTAATCATGGTTCTTGCATGGTCTAGAAAAAAAAAGACTGAAATTAGGGCTTGTTTAGGTGAGCCCAGCTCTGTCAGCTTGCTTTTTTGATATTTTCGATCTGTGTTAATCACTGAGTTTTAGATAGTGATACCCATTTAAGAGAAAATAAACACTTAGGAAGGCAGGAAAATACTCTTGTATATTGTGAGTTAACTGTCTTTATTCTGAACCTGAACACTTGATTTCAGAGAGGGCTCTGGGCCACTTTGCTGCTGCTTTTTTCCTCATTTGGTTGTACCTTTTTATTCCTACTCACCAACTTAGTCATTCTACTAGTATTATGACTTGGTCATTCCACTGGTAGTACGTTGAGAGAACTGGGGTCTTTATTCCTACACTCTGCTGTCATCCTTCCTAGTGAAATCTGCAGCTGTTTAGTAAAGATTAAACTTAACTTTTTTTGTTGTTGCTCTCAAATAATTGAAGTTCCTGAGATTATACAAAGCAAAGCATTTCAGTAGAGAGCCAAAAGATAAGAAATTGAACTCAAGGGAACGGTAAAGAATAGTTCTTTCAAAGCCAAAATAATTATTCTCATATATTTCGTGGTAATGTTCTTTCTGACTTAACAGGAAGGAAGGAAAGAAAGCATGATCTAATTTAATTGGCACACTTGGCTTGACCTTCAGAGAGTGCCTAGTATGTTATTCTGTTGGTGATGTGCAGGGCCCTCCCGTCCGTCATCCTGGTGGGCATTTGCTGGCACAACTGAGGCAGGACTTCTGGTGTGCTGTCTCAAGAAATGTGACTACCCTTTAAGCAACATGTGGTGCTTTTGTTTCTGTATATAACATTAAGGGGTTGTTACTGTTTTCTTTGGGATTTCTGCAGGTACAGATGGATGTTTTTTAAAAAAAAAAAAACAGTATTAATACAGGCTGGAGGTAAATAGAGTAGAGACACCTGGGCAGGCTGCCCTTGCCCTCTGCCCAGTTCTGGCTTTGGTCTTCCCTATTGGTCATTTTTGTGGCTTTTCCTGTCCCCAGAAAACCTGTTTCACAATATAGGCAGAGGTTCCTTCTGACCAGAAGAGACTTTAAAGAGAAATTAGTTATTGCTTTGTACCAGTTGGATTCTTTGATGTTAGTAAAATCAAGTATATATTCATAGGCAGCCATACAGAAAATTGATTGCATTTTGAGCATGTGCCCCAGTATGGCTTTCTTTCCTCCCCTACTTGAAATACTTGGCTGTACATTTTGAACTTTGTTCATGGATCATACAGAGATGGATTTTATAGTTGGGGGAATTTTATAATTAAAGGGACAGACCTTGAGATTTGTTACATTCTTTTAAAAATTGACACAGTAAAATATTTAAGAATTTAAATCAGAGGAAATAACCATTGGCTTCTGTCATTATTTCTCAGAAAAACATAATCTTTAAACCAAAGTAATCTGCAAGTTCCCTAGGTATTCAGAGGTAGAGCGCAAACCCAGATGGTCTGACAGCAGAGCCATTTTTCTCAGCCGCCAAACTGCTTTCTCTCAGCTTTTCTGTTCAGATTAGGCTTTATGTCCCTGATTTCATTTTAGTAGAAATTTCAGACCTCCTTCTAAAAGGGAACCTTGTGGTGATTTCAACTGAAGAGACTTAGGCCTGTTAGATATTAATCTCAAAGAAATTTACATGACCAATTCAGATTGTACAAATTGTGATAAAAAACAGTAAATGTTTACAAAAATTTTTAAATGTGTTACAATAAAGAACACATTGGCATTAATCCCCCTCAAAATACTGCTGTCCCCTCCCCTACCTTGCTTCAAATGCACATATCCCATCATTGTTGCCACTTTCTAGAAAACAGTTCTAGAAGTCCTCTTATCATTGTCTTCAATTACATTGTCATGGCTGCTGTGACACAACATTGCTGGTCAGTTCAAAATGTTTACCTTTTGTGATCATTTTGACTTTGGGGGAACAGCCAGAGGCACATGGTACAAGATTTGGTGAAGAATGTATATGAAGACACACTGAAATATTTTTACCAGACTCCCTTTTCATTGGATGGCACTGGGCAGCAGCATTCACCATATATTTGATCACACCTCAGAAAGACACTCATGAAAAAGAACCTGTAGAACTGCTTCAAAAGTGGCAAGAAAGCTCATGCTCTAATCCCAACATTTGGGAGGCTGAGGCAGGAGGGTGACTATGAGTTCGAGGCCAACCTGAACTATATAGTGAGACCCTGTCTCAAAAAAAAAAAAAAAAAGTGGCAAGAATGATGGAATAAGTGTGTTTGAAGCAAGGGGAAATATTTGTGGGGGGGAGGTTTAATGGCCGTGTGTCCTTTACTATAATAAATTTTTAAATTTCAACATCCTGTATTTTTTAATCAGCCCTTGTATCTGGAAAACCAACATAACCTTTAATTGCCTCAGCAGTCAAAACTAATGCCATATGTTATTTTGGGACCATTATGTCCAAAGCTTAGCACAAAACTCATCAGATTGTTCCTGTAATGTTACATTGTGACACCGGGTAAGTTACAGAGAGACAAGTTAATATTTAATTCTTGATCATATATCTGGATAGTTTTATATTTTATTGTCAGTGGCATAGTTATGTTTCCTTATGAGATGCTACAGTTTGTCTCTATAGCTAGCAAATGAAATGATGTTTGAAAGCATTTTCATCTGTGTACTGAAGAGCTACTCATGACATACATTACGTAGCATCTTGGTTTGTAATAATTCAAGGTTTGCTAATGTGTCCGTATTTTCTTATGGCGTCAGGCTGGAGTAATCAAAGTAGGAACATGGGTCATTATACTTGTACTTTATGTGAGGAAACTGAAACTTACTGAGTTTCAGTTATTTCAGTTACTTATTGAGTTAAGTCAAAACAGTTGAGGGTTTGACTTATTCAGGTTGTGGAGGATCACAGAGTGGGAATTTAGGCCTTACAGCTTCCTTATAAGTGTGTATGACTTATATAAAAGACAATCATTTGCTAATCTGTTTGAGGTTCACGTCTCCATTTATAAATTGCATGTATTAAAACAAATTTCTGGATTCCTGGAAAAGAGCAAGATATAATTTTGTTGTGTTGTACTGAAGATTTTTCATGTCTCAAGGTTTGGGGAAAGTGTTAATCCCATCAAATGTAGATACCTGAGTTCTCTCGAAAGAACTACTCGTTATCTATCTTTATTGACCAAAGTGCCTGCGTGGCTCAGGCTAAAAAATAGTACATCCAAGTGGGTTTTGCATCGTGGCTGTCCTACTGTTGGCTGTGTAACATTGGTGGAGGTATTTAACTTATCTGAGCCTGAGCTTTTTCATCTATAAAACAGAGATAATAATTGTATCTACTTCAAAAGACAATATGTATGGATCTCCTTATTTGAAGCTAACAGGCCTACTATAAGCTAGAGAAAATGTCCTTGTCAAATTGCAACTATAAACTTACAATTTTAAACAGGATGCAGGTACTCCTGGAAGATCTACAAAGTGCTAAATGATCCAGGAAAAGACATTCTTTAGATAATCACACTTGTTGCCTAGAGCCTCTTTTCATACACCCTCAAACATTATAAAAACTCCCATCTCTCCCTGAGAGCATAATTCCTGTCTTGAGAACTTCACCCACAGTTCCCTTTGACAGTGTCTTCTATTCTGAATAAACTCCTGTCTTTACTTCTGAGAAGATATGGGGGATGTATCTACCTCTTAGAATTGCAGTGAGAACCATGCCAGGCATAAAGAAGTACTCAAAAATATTAGCCCTCTGTTGTTAATATTAGCTGTAGATTAATGGGAGCAAGAGAAGAAGAATATCAGTCTCCCTCACCTTTCCCTGCTAGAAGAGGGCTGCCTAACCTGCCTCATGGTTCCATTTTCAGGTCTCTAAGAACTCAGACCCCAGAATGACCATTGTGCTACCTCTCCAGTTGCCGGGTGGATGCTCCTTTGTATGGGCTTAGTTTTGTGAGAGAAAGTGGTGTAGGTGAATAGACCTGGTCCTGAGGAAAAGCCATTAGCGGTAGCATCAGCTCATATTTATTGATGGGATGCAGGGAACCGTGCACAGGCTATAGTGGAATGAATGTCTCAGGCACTCTGAGGAATTTATACTTAACCACCTGGGACACGGCAGGGGATTTGAAGAGGGCTGTGATGTGACAGAAGTGGCATTCATGATGTGCTCCTCAGACTGTAAGATGTAGGATAAATAAACCAAGAAAAGCAAAGAAGGGGTGATTTCTCGGAGAAGACAGATGGCAGAGAGAAAGAACCAGGGAGGGTCCCCTAGCACAGGGCAGGGGGAGACCTTGAAGCTAAGGTTACTGAAAAGGGCAAGGAGTGGCGAGAGCACCTCCGAAGTCGTGGGACTCGATGGTGTCAGGGAGACTGGTTATAAGCAATGGTACAGCAGAGCAGACAGCAAGTGAGTGAGGGAAAGGCTTTGGGGTTGGATTGGAAGGTGGGCATCTACGGCATTTTAGTACCAGTTCCTTCACATGCTACATAGCGCAGGGCAGGGGATATCAAAGCTGCGCTACTTGAGGCTGTAAATCCCGACTTGTGTATGTGACACGGGGGATGAACCTCAGGGAGATGGTGAGTGACTGGAACTGCGAGGTCTTCTCAGGGCTCCTTTAAGGCAAGTCAGCTTGAAGAGTGTTAGGACTTCCTGTCAGGGCTGTGGCGTTTTTGGAAAGCGATGCGAGGAGAGCAGCAAGGGCGGTGATAGCTGAGAAGGGCAGCCCTTGGCATTTGGAGCCTGCTTTGGGCAGGTGAGAGGAGTGAGGGCAACAAATAGCGTGGCCTGCCGTCCATGGAGCCTTGGAGGGACTACCAGAAAGCAGGCTGTGCCTGAAAGAAATGGCACTTATGACAGCTTTGGGGTCAGAGAGAAGTCATTGACTCATGGCTTTAGGGAAGCAGAGCCTTGGAGGAGTTTGGTGCCCGGAGTGGAGGAGTGCACAGGTGGGCACTCAGGCTCATGCTCCAGGGAAAGGAAGCAGACAGGCTGCTGGGCTCCTCGGTGGAGGGCACTTCCTCAGGACACGTGCACTCTTCTGGCAGAACTTCGTCGTGGCTTGATGGGTAAATACCAACTACAACCCAAGCAGTCCCTTTTTCCGCCTGCATTTTCCAGTCCACATTTTGCCTGGTGCCTTTACCAGGGAAACAGTATCTTCTGTAGCCTTTGTTTCTGAAAAAGGCCACCAGTAATATCCTGTTCTGAGTATCTCTTCTTTTATCAGCGAAAGGTTCACGAACATAAATGCATCCTCGCCCCAGAGCCAGACTTTTATGTTTACTCTGGAGGAAGGAGAAGCCTCTCTTCAGCTCGCTGTCCAAATAGCAGTCATAATTGCAAGTGGTTGTTTTGATTCCCTTCCTCTGGCTTTTTAAAAAAAAGCTCCAGCCTGTTTTGTTATCCATCCTTCTAAATACATGTACATAGAACTCAAGGTATCTCTGATCTAAAAAGGGAAACACCTCATAAAGGCACTTAGGGACCTGGGTGCCTAACTCTTAGTGTGGGATTGTGAGCCGACAGGTTGGTTCCTAACAGCTAGGAGCCTGAGCCAGATTAAATGCTGTTATCTGTTCCCAACACCATAATCCCTGCCAAGGTCCTTTGCTGCTTACTGAGAATACTATTGGAGGAAGCTGAGCCTGTGGAAGAGCCTCATATTAGAGGTGAAGATCTGAGTTGATGTGGGCTTTGCTTACTGTCCATGTGACTTTAGATAACAAAAGCCAACCCTGCTTGCCTCAGTGTTAGGATTAAAATCTAAGCATGGGTAATGTGTGTGACATTACGTTGTAAAATGTAAGCTCCCCAGGGGATGTTTATTTGTTTTGAGGTTGTGGTTTTTGTTTTTCAGTTTTACTTTGTTTTTTGTTTGTTTGTTTATTTTGAGACAGGGTTTCACTATGCTGTTCAGGCTGGTCTTGAACTCATTTTGTAGCCCAGGCTGGCCTCAAACTCACAGAGATCCTCCTGCCTCAGCCTCCCGAGTGCTAGGATTACAGGCATGTGCCTGATGACCTACTTTGTTCTTTTTTGTATCTATGGTTTTTATTTTGTTTTCTAGTATAATTCTAATAATAAAATTCGGTTGTTATAAAATCAAGTACAAAAAAGGTATATTAGGAAGAACTTTATTTTCATTTCTGTCGCTCTCTACTCCACCCTCTCTGCCCCTTTCAGATTACCGTTTCTGTTAGTTTCTGGTGCATCTTTCTTTTGTGTGCAGATACGCACACAGTTGCCTTCCTTTCTCCCACCAGTGTAGCATACTGTATACCCTGCTCTGCGCCTTTCTTACTTCACTTAGCAGCATGTCTCAGAGGCATTTTCCTCTCAGTATGTTTCCACATCAGTACACTTTGTCTTCCATTGTCTAGATGTGCCATAGTTTATTTGAGCAGTTCTCTTACTAATTTGGGTTGCTTCCAGTCTTTTGCTATCACAAAAAATAGTGCAGTGAATTAATATGTGTACTGTGTGTAAAACATTGCCCAGCCCAGTGTAAATGCTGAATAGGTATTAGCTGTTACTACACAAATATACATTGTATGCATATAAGAACTCTGTCTGTAGGTTGGAATCATAGAAATCACATTGCTTAATGATGAGGACAGGTGCATTTATAATTTTTCTAGATACTGTCAAATTCTGTTCCATAGGAGCTATGTCACTTTGCACGTTTGCAATATACCCTGTAGAAATTTAGTGCAGTAGGGCCTGCTTCACACACAGAAGTGGTTGACAAATTGTCACTACTTAACTATATATTGAAATGTCAATATTGGTAAATATGACTTCATAAAAACAGGCAAACACTGCAGTTTAAAAGGGCAGAAGCCAGGTGTGGTGGTGAAAACCTATAATCCTAGCTACTCCAGAAGCTGAAACAGGAGGATCGCAAGTTCAAGGCCAGGCTGGGCAACTTAGTAAGACCCTGTCTCAAAATTTTAAAAGTCAAAAAAAAACTTAAAATGTAAAAAAGGACTGGGGAGATAGCTTAGTGACGACACAGCACTTACCCGGAATGTGAGAGGCCCTGGGTTCAGTCATTAGTACTGCAAAAGCTGGGTAGGCAAGGGATCTCAGATAGGTGCTTTATAAAGCTATAAGTAGCAAAGGTTTCTAAAAAGGGTCAGTTGGGCCCGAAAGAAAATTGGTAATCATATATACCACATTTTGATGAATATATAAAGCAATTAAATAGAAAATAGGGGTTTGATTAAATATATCTTGGTTTAATCATAGATTTGACCCTAAAAATTATGATATAGATAAATTGTTTCTATATCAAAATGGAAAGTGGTTAATTGGAAAAGAAGTGTGTAGTACTTTGTAATATCAGTGTGTGTGGTTTGTTTTTTTTTTTTTTTTTTTGCACCGGGAATTGAGCTCAGGACCTTGTACTTGCCATACAGGCGCTATGCTACTGAGCCTTATCCCTGGCCCAAGTTTTTTTTTAAATAAAATGTATCAAGTTCACATGTGGAAACTCCATCCAAGGATGTAGATAAAATTTGAATAAGGCTTATCCCAGGTGGTATATTGTAGGCAATTTTTAAATTTGTCTTCTCTTCCTCTTCTTCCTCTTCTTACTGTATTTCTAAAATTTTTTATAATGAACTTAAATTAATTTGACTAACTTTTAAAGAGTTAGAAAACAGTGTAAGCTGGGAGTAGTGGCATGTGGCCGTAATCCCAGTACTCTGGGAAGCTGAGACAGGAGGATTACAATTTTGAACCCAACCTCGGCAACTTAGTGACTTAGCAAGACCCTGTCTCAAAATAAAAAATGGACTAAGGATGTGGCTCAGTGCAAAGGCCCCAGATTCACTCTCCAGTACTACAAAAAAAAGGAAAAGAAGGAGGGATAAAGGAGAAAGAAATACAACATTTCAGAAATTTTGGAGGAGAAAATCACCTACACCATGCTGTAGAACTATCAGTCTATTGTTGCCTTTACTGTACATCTATATTTGTAACATAGGTTTATACAGGATATACCATTTTTATATACTTTTATCACTTAAACATTTTCTCATGGGCTGGGAGTGGAGCTCAGAGGTAGAGTTTGCTTAGCGTGTACAGGAGCCTGGTTCCATTACCAACACCATCAAAAAAGAAAAAGAAAAAACTCTTTTGCATTGCTGTGGCCTTTGCAAATTTATTTTAAAGGACTAATGCTCTGTGAAGTGGTTTCTTGCACTTTCTTAGTAAATTTGGGCTATAGACAGGTGCCAGTGAGGGTCTGTTCTCCTCTCTGAGAGCATGTCCTCGGCTGGAGTGAAAGCTAGCAGGTGAAAGACTGGTAGTGACTTCGTGAGGTCTGGTAGTCTGGCTCCCTTCGGGTCATACCACTAGATGGGTCCACCAGAGCAGAACAGACAACTGGGTTTTGTCAGGCATTTTTGAATAATAATTAGCCATAAATAGTTCGTTAGTGAGGTGAAACACTTCATAGAACAGAGGCAACAAAAAATATAAAATGTTTATGATTCATGCGTGCTGTCTAGTGTGAGAGGTTCAGATGTCAGCTCTCTTGCAGGATTTCAGAAAACTGGCCATTTGGGAGCTCTTCTGCGTTGAATCTCACCACACCTGTATACAGCTCTATCCACAGACACTATTTTCCTTTTACAGACAGATCCTACTCTTTGGTTTGCAAAGTACCGAAGCATTGCCAGTTTCTTTGAGGAACTGTTCACTTATTTTATTTCTTTTTCATAGCATGTAAATAAGCCAGTAACGTTTAAAGCCTCACAGTCCAGACTTCCCGTATAGTGAGAAACCACCTCACAGAACATGAAGTCATTAAGATGAAGTCCATAGACTGTGTAGCAACATCTCAAAGTGGTTTCTTTGTTGGTTAGTTTTTGTTTCATTTGATTTGCAGTGCTAGGAGTTAAACTCAGGGCCTTGAGCATACTGGGTAAGTACTGTCTACCTAGCTACACTCCAGTCCTAAAGTTTAAATTTCATTTCACCTTAGTTCCTGAAATTGACTTTCTTTACTCATTTAACAGTTTTCCTAAATAGTAATTTGGGATCCCATTTTGCTTTCTTTTCCTACTTGCTTAGGAAGTACCTATTAATGGCCACTGTGCTTAAGGGCAAGGAGCTGCAACCTTCCTCACATCAGAGTGGCCACGGGCACCTGCCTAAGCACAGCCTTCCTGAGTTTCAGACACCGATTCTAATCTCAGTCAAACTTCGAGACGAGCAGTGTCAACAGTTACAGCAGCCATAGTCTATTATCTGCTCAGGGTACAATTACTTGACAGCCACCTAGACTGGGAGGTTTTTACGGGCCCCCAAAGAAAAGAACTCATATCCTGAAGAGAGACACTAATCAAGACAGGTCCTCTTGGCAGAGACATTGAAAGGGTGGATTACAATTGATAGGAGTTTTAATTTGTGAGGACTTAATCTGATCTGCTTTTGGAACAAGATAGTGTAGATGTACTTACTGCCCGTTTTCTTTGGGCATTCTTTGAACATTCATTTGATTGTATAGTGATAATATTGTTATAAGGACACAAAACTTTATTACATGAATCCGCCTCTGTCCTTTACCTGCCGCACAGCCCAGAGCTACTCTAGAATGTATTCGGCCTTCACAGTGGTAAGGGGAGGCGTGACTGATGTCTCGGAGGGTGTGATGTTGAGCAGACTGGCCTACTTGCTCACACCTCCTTTTGAGAAGGCAGATACTGAGGGTCTCGGGAAACGCATACTCAGGGTGTAGGTGGAAGTGGTACTGGGTGGCCTTAGTGTAGGAGATGTTGAGGGTCTGACTGACTGACGGAAGCAAAGCCAAGGACTTCGGGTGTGTAATCAGGACAAGCCAGAGCACTGGCCCATGCTCTCTTCCTGTGTCTCCTGTCGAGAGAGGCGCCCCTGGATATTTGTATATGTATATGTGTGTTAAACCTTGTGCGTGCTAGGCAGGTTTCATTGCCAGTCCCTCTAGAACACTTTTTCAGGACCCCTGCTTTGGAGGGTAAACATGCTGTACCAAGTCAGGATGAGTTGTCTTTGACTTCTCTCAGAGGTAAAAAGCAGCACTGGGCATAGGTGAACTCACTAAAGCGGTGGTGTCTTCATGTTAGATAGTTCCCTTTGTCAGCGTTTGGCCTACAAATTAGACTCACCATGTTGCCTTTTCGTTACTTACATCAGTCTTGTCTTAAGAACAGTAGCTCTTAAGTGTGCGCTGAGCGCCTGTGGATCCCTGGGAGCTTTTTAGCGGGCGTACAGGGCCTTCCCTTCACGGACACACCTGTGAGAGGCCAGATTTTCTTCACTTACTTCAATAAAACTGCAGATCGCAGCACACTGAACACAGACACGTATACAGGAGCCCAGCTGTCCATAAAGCCAAGCCTTGAAATGAAAACCAGTACTACTTTCCTAACTAAAAAAATAATGTTTAAATGTGCAAAACATGTTCATTTACAAAGTCACTTTAGTCTGACTTGTCCTGTAATTTCAGCAGAGACAGTGTTTAACGAAAACTGATGTATACTATGCTCATCTCTAGGGGAAAAGTCTTACTGTAAGTTGAGTAGCAAAGGGGTTTCTTTTAATCATATGTAGATTTTAGAAACACATTATCCTTAGGTAGTACTACTATAATAGAAATGGAATCACTGAGAATTATTCAGCTAGTGAAATAAAGAGGTGATAAACTATACCTTCCAAAATCGTATTCAGAAAATCTAACGTGTCAACTTGCTTGAAGAGTCTTTGCCAAAGGAATCTTTTCAGCTTAGGTGATTAACTTCTCAGTGCCTCTTTCCTTTCCCAGAGCTGATTAAGGTTGGCCTGTTGATCTACCAACATCTTTGGCTGATCTCTCTCTTTTCAGATTACCAAAGACCTCAGCAGTTTCCAGCAGTGCTGCTTTTTAATTTCTGTATGTGTATTCATGACTGCCTGACCATCCTTAGGAGTTTTAAAGCTAGCGTGGCATTCTGTGTCTCCTAGCAGATGAACATAAATCACTTCTGACACTGCAGCCCGAATATGCTGGATAGTGTCACTTGTGACCAAAATGTAACGGTTGTTTGACTTTCTGTAACAGCTCATGGATAAAGCTTTCTTTGAACCTTACAAAGTCCTGGCCGTTTGTGAGTAGACCTAGTGGAAAATGTTAAAAACTGTTTTGTTTTAGAGATTGTGATTATTTTTAAATTCTTACTTCAAAATAAGTTAAAGTTTTAACTTTGTTTGTTTTTGTGGTACTAGGGATTAGACCCAGGGACCTTGCTTATGCTATGCAAGCGTTCTACCCCTGAGCTACACCGCTAGTCTTTATTGTGAGACAGGGTCTCACTAACTTGCGTCGGCTGGCTTTATATGTAATGATCCTCGTGCTTCAGCCTCCCAAGCTGTTTTTCTAGTATGGTAAATATGAATAGAATGTAGCCCTCAGAAACAACTTTTGGGATCTTTAATCATTATAAAAATAGAAAGGGTTCTTGAGGCCAGGAAGTTTGAGAACTATACTAGAGGACCCTCTTGTAAAAAATATCTGTGTCTTCTCCCCTTCTCTGGTCTCTTTCCATGGGAAATGAGTAGCATAAACTCAGGTTTATACAAACCCTTTCAGAGAAAAATGGCTCAAGTGTCTAATAGAGGAGGTGCCAGATACGAGGAGGTGGGTGTTGATGGTCCTGCGAGTCCTTTGTGTGGTTGGATACGTGCTGTGTGCCCTGTATTTCTTTCCTGGCCTAGTAACCCAGTTTTGTTTTCAGTGCGTACAGTTTAGTTCCTTGCTTTAATTTTGCTCTTCATATTGAAAGTGGCTGAAGCAAAACAATTTTCCCATGTAAGTTTGTCGGAAGTGTGCATCTGAAGGGGAATTCTTATTCTGGCAGAGCTGAGATACAGGTTGCTTTTCCTAATGGGAAGAGACATGTCATGGGAAGCGGCATAGCGCATAGCTTCCTTCTCTCCTCATTGAGTTCCCAGCCTGGGGTATTAGTGCAGCGGCATCTTCCTGTTCACTGAGAAATCTGTAAATGGTGTGGCCTTACTGAGGAAGACAGGAGCAACAGTGGTCTCCGTGTTCCTGATCCTCAGTCCTACCTGATCCTCATTGCAGACCCCTTCCCAAGAAAGCAAAAACTGTGATCACTTGACTCACACAGTATCATCTGTAAATGCATGGCTTCAGTGGGAATGGTAACGTGGCCCATCAACATGCTTGTAACAGCCAGCTTAGCTAGTTGCTATAGGAGTGTGTGATAGAGAGGAAGGGAGAAGAGCCCAAGATGCTGAGAGGGCAGGGCAGGTGAGAATGGAGCTGGTGAGCTCGCCCTTCCACCGTGGAGATTCATCTCTCTGGGGAGGGCTGTATGAACAAGACGCGCTTCCACCCACCTGCCAGCATGCAGGGCAGGGCTGGCCAGCAGCAGGGCAGCAGAGCAGCAGAGAAGCACTTGTCTGGCACAGCCATGGGTCTGGGACCCACTCTGAACCTTGCCCGTGTCACCTGGACATATCACTTGGTTACCCTAAGCCCCGTTTTTAGTTGGTAAAAATATGCTGTGTCTTTGTAGGTCACAGAATTGCTACCAAGACCTAGATTAAATGATACTATAGGTTGGAGAGCTGAAAAGCATGTACAGATGTTTTGTAAGCAGCATCTTTGCAGCACGGACAGGTCTTCTGCTCTTTGCCCCACCTTCTGGACTCACGTGGCTCCGTTCTCTTCTCTAGGTTACCTGTGCATGACTGACGAGTGGTTCTCAGAGTATGTCTACGAGGTGGTGGTGGACAAGAAGCATGTCCCTGAAGAGGTGCTGGCTGTGTTAGAGCAGGAGCCCATTGTCCTCCCGGCTTGGGACCCCATGGGGGCTTTGGCTGAGTGACATCACCTCCAGCTCTTTCCTCCTCCCATGGAACCTGATGTAGCTGCAAAGGACAGCTCCAGAGACTGAAGCCAAAGTTACGCAGTGACTGTGTGTTCCCACAGGACACGGCAGACTGTTGGATTTCCAGTCTCCACCAGGAACCTCTTTGGGGAAGTGTGCTTTATGCTGAAACAAAATATTCATTAAGAAGAAGAGAAGGAAAAATCAGAACATGTTACCTACTCTCCTCATCTCCAACAGCTCAGGATCTCTTAGCATTTTCATCAGATGTAATTGTCTTAACCCCGTCAAAAAGTTCTTCAGTGTCTGTTGTAATAAGGCAGGAGCGGATGAGCAACTGAGGTGTCTGAGGAGAACAAGCTGAGTGCTTCTGGTTCCTAGAGTAGAGGGTGCCTAAGACTTGAGCTCTCAGAACTGCACATGACCTCGCAGATCGCCGTCCTTCTTGGATGGCAGCCGTGGAATTCAATGTTTTGAAGGTGTTTTCAAGGCAATTTCATGTGCCTCTTACAGCCCAAGAACAGGAGGAGGTTGATCAGGTCTGACATGATTCCTTCCTGTTCTAAACTGTGGGGGTGCCGCTCTGCTTGCGTTGGGTTAAACAGAGGCTTTAAAGAAAGTGGGAGAGAAAACAACCAAAACCTTATCGGGATCTCAGTTGTAATCATTAGGTGGAGCTCTAGCCAAATGGCTTAACTTTTGCCTCTACACTGGGGGTTGGGGGGCAGGAAAAGGTGATGTTCATTCTTTCTGACAACTAGATGGTGCTGAGAAGCTTTTGAATAAAACACTTTGCTAAATGAGAATAAGTTGACTTATTTGTACTGTTTAGTTACAGATGAAAGCAACCACATCACTTATGCTCTTCAAAGTGAAAAAACAGGAAGCGGATGTGGGGCTCCCCGGTTTCAGCCTGGGTTCAGGACGTCTGATCCTTCCCATCAGTGCGGCAGAAGCCCGAGCCTTCTGCAAAGGGTTCCCTGAGGGACCCTGCTCCCCCGCCACTTCGCCCTTCGCTCACAGCTAGGAGTGAGAAAGGACGCACTGTTGGCCTGGAGAGCATGGATTTTACTGAGTCTGGGCCTCCATTTCACTGAAAGTAAATAAGCAGGAGCGAAGTCCTGATCAGCATTTCCAGCAGTATCTGTGTCGACCACTGCTAGTCTGGCTGCCCAAGAATCTTCCCAGTTGTAGCAGGGAATTGTCTGCCACAGCATTTTCTAAGACAAAATTAGAATAGAAGCTCAAGCTTTAACCAAAGTGTTTATAATATTCCAGTAATCCTGTTCCAAGCAGGATGAATAAATCCATTTCTAGACATACCATGGTAAAACCACAGCACAGATTTTAAAAGCATCCAGGAAGAAAAGCCAGGTAACCTCCAAAGTAAAGACAAGCAGGGTGACAGCGAACGTCTGATTGGCAACTGTATACCAGAAGACAGTGACAGTATCTTCAAAGTGCCGTGAGAAATTGACTGAATCTATACTCAGTAAAAATATCTTTCAAGAAAAGGGTGAGGGGCTGGGGATTTAGCTCAGCGGCAAAGCGCCTGCCTGGCAAGCGCAAAGTCGTGAGTTCGGTTCCCGGTACCGGAGAAAAACAAAAAAAAAACAAAAAAAAACAACAACAACAAAGAAAAGGGTGAAATGAAAGACATTTAAAAAAAAAAACAACCCAAGTTTGCCCCAACAAAAGGAAGTGATCCAATACAACACATTTAATATGTATCAAAGAACATAGAGCAAAGGATGTGATAACTGAATCATTTAAAGTAACTAAATTTATAAGGTTCAAAAGATAAATATGTGAAAGCAGGGAGGGAGGTGATCAGAATTAGTATAAGGCCCTTGTGTGTAGATAAGTATATAGGTTAACTTTACACTTTAGTATGTTAATAGGCATGCTAAAAAAACTTTTAGATAAACTACTAAAAATAAGCAGAGGATAATACTTTTCAAGCAAGCATAAGTAAAATAAGCTGGGCATGGCGGTACATGCCTATAATCCCAGCAATAGGAAGGCTGAGGCAGGAGGATCACTTCGAGTTCCAGTTTGTGCTACACAGTGAATTCAAGGCCAGTCTGAACTATATAGTAAGACCCTGTCTCAAAAAAAAAAAAAAAAAAAAAAGAATGATAAAGTACACCATGACAACAAAAGAAGATATAGTCAATCCATAAGGAGACAAGACAGAGGAGAAAAAAGGACAACTATGGTATCCAAAGTAGGATAGTAGAAATAGATATAAATGTGTCAACTACAATATACATAAGTGGATTAAATGTAGAAAAAAGCCATGGTCAAATGGTTTTGGGTTTTTTAGTTCAAGTTTGGTTTTGTTTGAGACAGGATCTCACTGTGTAGTTCAGGCTGGCCTTGAGTTCACTGTGTAGCCCAGGCTGGGCTTGAACTCACGGAGATCCTCTTGCCCCAGCCTCCCCAGTGCTGGGATTACAGGTGTGCATCATCACACCTGATTTACACTGGGTTTTTAAAGGAATGCAGCCATCTGCTGTTTATAAGAGACATAGGCAATCTAGGATATTAAAAAAAGTCTAGAAAAGCTATATTAAATAGACACTAAACAAAATACATCTGGTAAAGCTATATTAATAAGCCACAAAAATCAAGGCACTCTGAGTGACCAAAGAGACCATCTAACTCTAGGGTCTGCAGTTCTGTGAACTGTGCTGTGAATGGCCTCCCAGGGGTTGCGCATTGCAGTGGCCCTGGAAAGGCTTTGAGATAAAGCCTTACTAGAGATAGAACCATTACATGACAGGGCTGGGGATTTAGCTCAGCGGCAAAAGCGCCTGCCTGGCAAGCGCAAGGTCGTGAGTTCGGTTCCCGGTACCGGAGAAAAACCAAAAAAAAAAAAAACCATTACATGACAATAGGCCTACTCCATTCTTGAGGAAAACGGTAGACGCTAAATTAGTACATACACCTCCAATGACATATGAAATATTGTAAGAGAAAAACTGAAGAACATGGGAAAATACGTAATCCAACATCATAATGGGAGGTTTTAACAATTTCTGGCCATTCAGAGAAGCAAAATACCAGGGGAATATATGAGAGAGTTAAGCATTTAGCAGGTTTGCTGTAACGGACAGGTACAGAACACTGTGTCTGGTGACCGTACCTCCTTCTCGAGCATACATGGGACTTTTCCAGTTAACCACACGCTAGACCGAGTCAACCTCAACAACAGGTGGAGGGTTGTACCGCCCTCCAGCCACAGTGCATCTAGGTGAGAAATCAGAATTAAAAGATAATGAGATATTAATCCCTCTGTGTTTAGAAATTTACAGTCCAAGAAGAAATCATAAAGGAAATTTAGCCTAAACAGTATTAATATATATCAAACTGAAGGATGCAGCCCAAACACTACTTTAAAACATTTGTAGCATGAAAATATTAAAATAATTTTATTAGAATGTAAAAAGGGCTGAAAATTGAGCTAAACATCTATGTCAATAAATTAGAACAGCAAAGTCAACCTACAGAAAAAAAGGTATGACAAAATGAAACAGACTCAACAAAGCTAGAAGCTGGTTCTTAAGGAAGGAAGCACATTAAGAAATCTTTGGCCAGACTGAAAGGGGGGAAACATACACAGAAGGAATTAAAAAGGGTACCGGGTTGCTGCAGATACTAGAAAAGTAAAAAAATACTCAAACATTGTCACGAGTGAAGACACAAATGCACAAATTCATGAAAGAACAAGATAAAATGGTAATGTTTGAAGCTGGCCAGAAAATGGGGTGTTAAAAGATTGAGCAGAGGTGAAAAAGTTGAACCCTGAGCCAGTGATAGAGAGACCCAGTGATAGACAAGCCAGTGTATAGCCAAGCATTACATAACCCCCAGGAGTTCAGCCGTGACAGCACCAGAAGCATTACCTCTAAATGGGAGCAGGAGCGTCACCAAAGGGTTGAATGACTGTTCGATCCCTTGCTACTCTGGGCTACTCATCAGTGCATTAGTTCTATGGAGAGGTGAGTTCTATGGAGAGGGAAAAGCCGTTTATGGTGTGGAGGTCGGGACAGAGGTGACGGTCTAAGCACCATGAGGGCAGTGTTTACAATCTGAAAGTCTTCAGCCGTGCGGAGCTCCTAGAACACTCATAGAACATCAGAAGTCTTCGCTGAAAAGTCTTGATTATCCCAAGAGGAAAGATGGAAAAAAGACTATTTTATGGCATATGGAAATATTTTATGAGTCTGGCATAACCCTGATAAGGATAGTAAAAAATATATATGCAAATCTCATCCATAAACATAGATGCAAAAGCAATAAACCAAGGCTAGCAGTATTTAGGAAGATAATCTTCACAACCAAATGCTTAATAAATGCCATTTTTCACACAAAATCAGGACCCAGGGGAGAGAAACGAAGAATGGCGGGTCTGTCTTCTCTGCTGGAGATAAAGGGCAGGGGCCAACATTTTTACCAGAGATCTGAGCTGGAAGAACTTCCTGACACACGGGCAGACTAGGAAATGGGAAGGCGTGGGACTGTCCTTTCCATCACTGAAGGACTGTGTCAGCAGAAGGCGAAGCTGATGAGCTGTCTGGAGTCCTCAGCCCAGGCTCCTCTATTTGTGTGTGACCGGAAGCCAAGGCCTGATAGGGGGACACGCCGTCCGGATGTGGTGGTGGCCATCTGCTTGCTTTGATCCTCGGAGAGCAGCGTAATTCTAAGTTGCTGTGGGCAGCGCCCGGCTCTTGCACTTGAATTCCCATTCCTCCTGCGGGGTGGGCGTGAGCATCGTGGCCAGCCGTGGCTGTGGTCGGGCATTTGTTAGGTTGGACTTTTTGACTCCGGATGAGTTCTCTCCCACTGAGGACCCCCTGTTCTGGACCTTTATTGCTTCTCACTGAGGGTGACTCTTCCTCCTCAGGGTCTGTTACTAACAGATTGAAAACTGGCTATAACCAGCCCAGAGACTCTCTTTTTTCTTTCTCAAACTCCGAGTCCTTTACACATCACTGCAGAGGGAAAGGAAGAAAGGGAGGGAGGGAGGCCCACCTCCTACCAGTTGCAGGAGTTTGTGACAAAGTGGACAAGGGGTATGGAGGTGGGCAGCCGTCCGTGCGCTTCTTTCTGGGTACAGACTGAAGCTTGGTTACTTCTCCTCTAGAAAACCTCTAGCTCAGCAGCACAACTGGAAGTAGACAAGGTGGTCTCTAAGCCGTCTCTCTGGCTAGCCCATGACAGCTGGTCTTTGTTACATTAAGGAGAAGGATAGGACCGCTGCCCAGGGTGGATGAATGGCGGAGAGGGTCAGTGTGCTGGACTTAGAATGGTAGCATTTCTGGGACTGATGAAGCACTTGCCTAGCCTGGGCAATCCCCAGCACTGAAAAATAAAAGAAAATAAGATAAAACTGTAGCATACCTGCATCTTACCTAGCAGAGACCTCATAGATGCGCTGGTTCAAATGTCTCCAAAACAGAAGTCCTTTAAATTCTACTTAGGCGAATTCAGTAACAAGGACCCACGGCCTCCCCGCCCCCTCCCACCTACCCAGGTTCGACTTCCTCACTTCCCTGCGAGTTCTCTGTCGTCCCCTACTTTGTCCCTGGAGTATACCAACCTCAGTGTGGCCCCTGCTGTTTCCCCTACCTAAAGCCCTACCCTCAGGTCCTGCATGGCTGGCTTCTCATTGCTCTGGCTGTGGCCCGTGTCACCTCATCTAAGTAGCCTCCCCCTCTCCACTCTCTGCGGCGCCCCCAGATCTGTCACTCTCTGTGCTCTTATTGGAATCTATTTTTTTCACAGCACTAACTGCTTTCTGAAATTATCTTACTTATTTATATGTTTATTGTCTGTTTTCCCCACAGTCAATACTCCCTGTCAGCTCTCCAAGGGCAGGAAGTTTGTCTTGCCTACCAGTGTATTCTCCGTGCCCTGCTCCTAATAAATACCAGGAGGCTGATGGATGGGACATGTCCTACATTCTGACAGCTACGATCAATTAGAAGTTTATACATAGAGCTGAAGTCTGCTTCCCTGCGCCTGGCTCCGTGAGGACGGGTACCTCATGGGTCTTCCTATTTCAATGCCTAACATAAAGGTCTAGATTCCACAAAGGCATCCGGCATAGGGGAGTAGAAAAGGTGAGCAGAAAACCATGAAACCCACTTTTTCCCTGCTTGAACCTTTCTTCTTTCAAACAACCTAGCCCAGCAGAAGGAGCAGGGCTGTGGACTCAGGCAGACAAACTGGCCTTGCCACTTGGAGGCTGTGTAAGCCTGGAGAAGTCACCTAATGTCTCTGAGCCTCAGTTTCCATATTATACATAATGAAACACTGTTTTGAAATGTATTCAGTATAAAAACTCACAACTTGAAAAGGAGGAAAATGAATTTATTTTTAATAACATATACAGTAGGCTGAGGCAGAAAGATTGCTTTGAGTCCAGCCTGGGCAACTTGGCAACTTAGTGAGACCCTGTCTCAAAATAACAATAATAATAATTTTAAAGGGGGTGGGGGGATATAGTGATTCAATCCCTACTACCACAAGAGAAAAAACAACACAGTAAAATACAGCATAAAACCTATATGGTAGGGGCTGGGCGTGGTGGCGCATGCCTATAATCCCAGCACTTGGGAGGCTGAGGCAGGAGGATCGTTGCGAGTTCGAGAGCAGCCTGGGCTACAAAGTGAGCTCAAGGCCAGCCTGAACTGCTCAGTGAGACACTGTCTCAAAAAAAAAAAAAACCCACAAACAAACAAAAACAAACCAAAAACCTATATGGTAGAGAAAGTTCAAAAGACAATACACATAATTTCCTCTTTAGATGCTAAATAAATGGCAGCTTTTATTTTTAAAAAAAAAAAGTCAGTTCTCATGAGCTTCTCCAACAGATCTAGCATTGTGCCAAGCCCTCCGGGGATTAAAACAATTCCCTGTTCTCCAGCTGAGTCTGTCAGATGTTGAAGGGGCAGATGGCTGTCTATGCACACCACAGAGGTGAGCCGGCTTGGAGTTGGAGGGGAAGAAGAGGTGCTATCTAGTTTCAGACTAGCTTCTGGCCACAGTGGGCACGGATATCAAGGCTGAGAGTGGCCAGCTTTCCAAGAAGGGGCGGAGGGGAAACTCCCCGGGACAGAGGTGCATGAAGTCTGCGAAGGGGAGGAAGAGAGAGAGACTGTTCGGTAATCTCTCAGGACAGAGAACAGTGGAAGCAGCTATGAGAGAGAGAGACAGAGAGAGAGATGGGGAGAGAGGGAGAGAGAGAGGGAGAGAGAGAGGGAGAGAGAGAGAGAGAGAGAGAGAGAGGGTAAGAGAGGGAGAGAGAGCGCGGGAGAGAGAGAGAGAAATGGCTTTTGGCGCTGGGAGCAGAGGCCTCAAATTCTCAGTCGCTCCGTGCCTTGGATCTGATTCGGAGCAGAGCACCCGGCTTCCCCTCTGGACTCTAGCACCCTTACTAGCAGTGCAGAGGAAACACCGCCTCTTTCTCAAGCGAACAAAACTAAGTACTTAAAAGAACGCTGGCAGTGGGTCATTTGTCCTCGTGAGCCGGTAGGCATGGAGCACAGCTGGGTCCCTGGGAATCCGTCAGGGTTCTTCCCGGATTTGTGAGAAGCCCGGGGCTCTTTAGAATGTGCCTTTCTTCTCCTTTCTCCTCCCCACTTTAAAAACTAATTTTAAAGAGTGCTGCTTTTAGCTAAGCATCATGGCACGTGCCTGTAACCTCAGCCACTTGGGAACCTGAGACAGGAGGATCTCAAGTTCAAGGCCAGCCTGGGCAACTTAGGGAGACCTTGCTTCAAAATGAAAAGTGAAAAAGGCTGGAGATGTGGCTCAGTGGTAGCAGAGCACTGCTAGCTTTGATCTCCAGTACCAGGAGGAAAAGGAAAGAAAATGCCATGCTTTCTAACTGATGTGCGAGACTCGGTTGTTGATTTGCTGTGATGACCTTTCCAGCCCTCAGGCACTGGTGTTGGTAGCACCGGGTGTTAGAGTAAGAGCCACCTTCCTGATCATGCAGGGACGCCCTGTCCCCCCACCTCACCCTCGGCAAGGTCCCTGCCGGACTCTTCAGGGCGCCTTCCCTCAAATCCCTCTACCCTGCTCCATCTGGAAGAGCTGGGCCTGCACAGGCGGCTGCGGTGTTGTCTGAGGCCCAGGCCCAGGGTTCTCAGGCAGCCAAGGGAGGTTCTCTGCTCTGCACAAGGGTGACAGGAAGTTAGAGCCCTCGTGGTCCAGTCATCCTCCCAAAGCCCTGTCTTTGCACACTGCTGCATTTTGGGGCTCAGGCTTTCCACACATAAGCCTTTGGGGGGCATTTCATACCAAACCCTAACACAACAGGAAATGTCTTCCCCGATGCCTAACTACAGTCTTGCCCAGGCCAGGAAGCACTCAGGAAGCAGAGAAGCCACATCCTGGGAAACAGGTGATGACATCTGTCCACCTACCCTAAGTTGGGGCGAGGAGGGACAATCAAGTGATGCTCCATAGGACACGGCATCAAAATCTGGGATCTTGATAGAGAGAGACGTACATGCCAGAGAAAGGCAGGGCAGTGTAGCCATAAGTATCAGAAACCCTGGGGATGAGGGTGCTGTAGCCGGGAGAGACATCAGATCTGTTGACAGGACAGTGGGGTGGCTGGGGCTAAGGCATCCCTGATGCCCACAGTACAGGAGTTGCACTTGTCCAAAACACAGGTTCAGCTGGGCACAGTGGTGCCCGCCTGTAATTCCAGCACTCAGGAGGCTGAGGCAGGAGGATCACCACGAGTTTGAGGCCAGCCTGGGCGACATAGGGAGCTCAAGGTCAGCCTGAACTGCATAGCAAGACCCTGTCTCAAAAAAAAAAAAAAAAAAAAAAAAAATTAGTTCAATTTTTTGCTGACTTATCAGGGATGTGATGGTAACAAGGGAAAGGTACGGTCGTGTGAACCTCACGTCCTTTTCTGAGTGCCTCTTGGCCAGGAGCGGCCAGGAAGGAGATGGTCAGCGTGTCCCAACTGAAGGGAGAAAGGGTACAGAGGGACATGGATCACTCCTGACAGCAGGATGGACACTGCCATGGTTCCCATGCTGTCTCACAGACAGGGCCACCCAGGGAAGGTCCCCGAGGCCAGGTGAAGGGGCTGTCAAACCCACAGAATTAGGGGGCAGAGTCAGGATTGCTCCCAGTCCCTGGGACCCCAGCGCGTGTCCAGCATCCAGACAGGAAGAGCACAGCCGGGAGAGGCAGGGCAGCTGAGCAGGAGCAGGGAAAGGCCGGAGTAGAGGGGGCAACCAATTAATGAGACTGGGAGCGGTGTTCAAGCCACAGTGAGACGGCTGGGAAACAGGGTGGAAACCAGGGCCTTTGCTACCTGCTGGAGCCACCTCAACGCCCCTACAGCTATGGGCCCCCTTGAGCCCGGTCTGCCTTGTCTCTTCCTCAAAATGGCCCTTTTTACATTTGTGCAGCCCCTTGTCTGCACAGCACTGAAAGCGTCCACCGAAGAGGAAGGGCGCTGGAGACCACCGTGCCCCTAGGAAGGGGAGGCGGGGGGGTACGATCTGCCCCCCGGGGATGAGGCTGGGACATGAAATGCCCACGCCTGCCGGGGATCACCAGCCCGACTGCCCCGCTGGCGGGAGCGCTCCCGGCTCTCCCTGCAGTCCCAGCCCTGGCTTCTAGGTGGCACCAAAACCTCGTACTGATCGCGCTGGGCTGGGCGCCTCCGCAGGCGCGCGGCTTTCTGGGCTAAACTCCCCCAGGTACAAAGGGGCTAGACTTACCGCCGCTACTTCCTTTCTGACTTGGATTGAGCTACCATTCCTCCCTCGCCTGGTCAGCCAAAGCCTGACGTCTGTCCGCTCAAAGCAATACTGCTTCTGTTCTTGGCGGGGCGGAAATAATGTGATTTCAGTGAAAAGGCAGTGTAATAACATTAATTCATCTTAAGCATAATTTTTTAAATTAACCGACCAACCTATGCACATGGTCGCAAACAATGGGCTCCTTTATAACCCCCTCAAACACCTTTCTTCCGCAAACACCACGGGCGCGGGCGCTCCTGCAGCTCGGCACTCGCGCTCTGGCTGGAATCCGCTTTGAACGGCGGCCGGCGGGTGAGAGGAGCGCGTCCTCCATTCATTCTGCAAGTATTAATTGTGTGCAGCTGCTGGAGGCTCAGGGGACGTGGAAGAATCAGACGGGGTCCCCCGGCTGCGCTCGCGCCCCGGCCGCAGAGCCGGAGGAACCGGCGGAGGGTGGGGATCTGGGCGACCCTGGCGAGAGCGGCCAGGAGGGACTCGTCGGGGGTGACGGAGAGGAGTCTGGTCAACAAAGATCGCTCCGAGGACCTGAGGTGGAGCAGAAACCTGAATAGCCTTCGGGGCGCGTTTGGTAGGCGAGGAAACGAACCTCAAGAGTTGCGCAGCAGCTCCGCAAGCCTCAAGAGCAGCGAAGTCCGCTCCGTCACTGCCCCGCCCGCCCCCTCGGGTCGCCGCCCCACTATGGGGGTCCCGCCCCTCCCCCACCCCAGGAGACGCCCCCCAGCCGCGGGGAAACAAAGTTTCTTCGCCACGAGGTGACGCAGAGGTTCTTGAAGAGCTCTTTGGCGGCGGCTATCTAGAGATCAGACCATGTGAGGGGCCGAGAGTACAAATAGTGCGGCGCGGGCGCCGGCTCTGCACAGCAGCGGACGCCTGGGGCCTCGAGGGCGCGAGGGTCGCGCCGCCGCCCGCCGCCCCGGCAGGTGGGTCCGCTCCCCTTTGCCTGTAACCCCGCTTCTTTCCAGGTGCCGCCCTGTCCCGCAGCGGAGCCGTCTCGCGGCTGAGCTCCCGCCCAGTCCGGCCAGGGCTCCGCTCCTCGGGGCTCCTTTGTCCACTGCAAGCCGGGGCTGGGCCGGGAGGACGACTCGGTCTTAAGCAAAAGTGCAGCCCTGCGCTTTAGGGAAAAGTTGCCTTAGTTTCAACCCGCGTTTGATGTTTGATCATCACTTTGCTGCCATCGCGTGCGAACGGCTTTATGCGTTTGTGCAGAGAGGGTCCTGGTGGACACAGATGCCCAAATATCTAGGGAAACCTTTGAGTGACACCGACGTGAGCTGAGTCTTGGGTTGTTTTTCGCTGGCAAGGCTGACGCTCAGATCCCTCCCAGGCCATTCAGAATTTATGGGAAACTCCAAGGAGCTCTTCTGCGTGGCTGAAGTGTGTGCGCGCCCACGCGATTGCTTGAGAAGTGTGTGCTTTCAAATTTGTCTTGAAAAAGCTCTCCGGAACCACGGAGCAGATTTCCTTTTACTTTCGTAGATTGAATTGTTCCTGCTCCGGTTGGGAGGGGTCTAAAAAACCTGAGAAGGGTGGAATTTCTACGAGTCAGACGTTACAAGAGCTTGTATGTATTTTTATGATCAATTTTGTCCAGAAAAGTGAACCAGGTCAATGGATTATTTATGAACCTGCTAGCTCTCATCATAGTAAGATGAGATCAAATATTTAATGTGTTTTGCCTTCAGTTACATAGGAAAAATGTCTAAGAAGGCAACACTGGGATTTGTGTTTAATGAAGGGGAGAGGAACTAGGTAGGGGCAGCATTAGTGTCTGGGTGTGTGGGAGTGGAGGAAGAAACCACAGCTTTCTCTCCATCCCATCACTTGCTTTTGTGGCGCTATGGATGCTGAAAGGCTGTGTTTTCCTACTACAGACCCCTGGGTGTTTGTGACTGTTCGAGCGTAGGTGAGAAGCAGGTTCTGCTGCAGCTCCTGAGAATTACTCTCGTGTGTGTGAGTGTGTGTGTGTGTTGCTGGGGATTGAACCCAGGGCTTCACATATGCTAAGTGTGTAAGAACATGCTTAGTAGATGCTCTACCACTGAGCTACACAAAAAAGAAATGGGTTTGGATATCCAGGCTGGTAATTATATCTCTGAAAGCCTTAGATGGATCCACCAGTGTCGTGGGGACTTCTGATTCATTATAAAGTAGGAAAAAAAAACCCACACACAAAATGGCTCGCTCAATCAGGTGTGGGGTTTGATTCACACCGAAATAGTTTTAGTCTGCTCTTGTTCAACTTCAGAGAGAGAGAGAGAGAGAGAGAGAGAGAGAGAGAGAGAAAGAGAGAGAGAGAGAGAGAGAGAGAGAAAGGAATGAATGAAGGGAGGGAGGGAAGGTGGGCAGGAGGAAGGAAGGAAGGAAGGAGAGAGAAAGAAAAGGAAAGAAAAGAAAAGAAAAGAAAAGAAAATAAGAGAAAACCTCAAATTCTGGTACCTCATCCAGGAGATTTCAGAAGTAATTAGCAGCCTAAATAGTCAAACCCATTTCTTTCAGGCTCTTTAGGAAATACATGCACGAAAGGTGAGAAGAGGGAGACAGAATAATGTTGACGTATGATTGGAATCAGCGAGACCTGCAAGCCAGTACCTCAGAACCACTTGGGAGTGGTTTAGAGTCATCTGAGCATTTCTGGTGAAACATGGAGACGCCTGTCTAAGAGTTTCTCAAATGGGCGGAGCGACTGTGGAATGAGAATCCGTGACCGAAGGGGGATTAGGAGTGAGGGTTGGGCTCTCTCTGTGGCAGGCTTGCGCAACACTCTGGATGTCCCTGCCAAGGAACAACACAGGTAGTTCCAAAAATTAAGCCTATTCACGGCAGCTCCTTCTCTTTCATACTTTTAAAGTGGTACAATTAAATCATGCAGTCTTTTTTTTTTGAGAAAGCAACTCAGGACTTAGCTATTCTCAGTAAAACTTTGGCTCCTCTGGGTCTCATGATCTTTGGCTCCAAAGAGGAGAAAGCAGGGAGATACGCTTACAAGGTATCCAAGTCTCCTCCAGTTCATTCTCGGACTGTGGCCCAACTCTCTCTCCTTTAAGAAAACAGGAACTGTAATAATGGTGCAAAATTGCCTAAGAGCTTGGACTGTACTCAAGAAACTGCTGTCGAATCAGGGTCTTCTGGGGGATCTCCTGGGGTTTCACTCACAGGCAGAGGCTTTGCACACTCTGACATGTGTAAGCTAAGGCCTACATTTCTGCACCCAACCAACAGGAACTGAGTTCCCCAGCTCCCCTCATGCTGTCCGGAAGGTGCCCAGGGTGTGGTGCTGGGGAAACAGCCCCCGGCAGGAGGATTTGGGCTGTGCCTGTTCCTCCTAACTGATCCTGAGCTGTTGCAGATCAGCCACGCTCCCCTGAGACCCGTGGTGCTCAGTGGTGCGGCCTGGGTGTGGAGACCGTCAGAACAAGCACCAGTTTCTTGGGACAAACGGGGCAGACTCACCATGCTTTAATGGGGAGTCAGTTTCTGTGCTGCCTGGAGCAAAACAGCATCCTAAGGAAAGTAAACCGACATCTTTTTAGGAGAGACCTTGATGGAAAATAGATGAAACCAGCCTTTAAAAGACACCTGGCATAACTGATCATACCCGAGCAGAGAATTGCGCTTCATTTCTAGGGTGAGTATGAGACCCACCACGGGCTGACACAGCCCCCCTTATTCGCAGGCAGAGCTCCTTCCACGACTCTGGTCCACACTGAACAATGTGGTTTAGGAGTGATACCCTGCCCGGGACAGCCCCTCCAGCCTTCCGCTGCTTAGCTCTTGGTGACTGGGAAGATAAATGCTCACTTACTGAATATCAACCGCATGCTTTTAAACTGAGCAAGCATTTTCCCAGTCCTGGGTCTGATAAGGTGACAAAACGAGTGACGGTAAGGCTGTGCAAGGCTGTCTGACTGCTTTGCTATTTCCGCCCTTCCTTTGGTGTCCCTGGAACCTGGCCGCAGCTCCCTAGCTCCCATCCAACCCGGGACCAAGGAGCCTTGACAATGGGTGTTTAAGTCAGAGGCTCTTCAACTCCAGGACTGGATGGAGCGCTGTTGAGAACAACAGCCTCTGGACTGCAACATAAAGACATGGAGGTGACGTCCCACGGTCTCCAGAGACTGACAAGTGACAAATGGCAGGGGAAGGTCTCCTGGGAGGCTGAGGTCCAGCTCATGTCATTATTTGAAGGAGGGCGGACACGAGTGAATGAGGGGTTATGACAGGCCCAGCGGTAACCTGGGGCGAGCGCTTCTCAGTGGCTCAGGAAGGAGCCCCAGGTGGCAGGGCGGTGGGCCTTTGCCAAATTGCATTTTTGTGTGATCCTTCAAGGCATAGTCAAGGAAAAAAAAGAACACTTATTTCCTTTGTTATTGACCTGCTGAAAAAAAAAAAAACTGATTTTTTTCTCTCTAAAGAGCCTAGAATTAGGGACTGGGCGCCCAGAATTAGGGGACTGGCTTGCTTGCACTTGCCTGACTCTCAGGTCATCACCGCAGGCCCTAGAGCAGGTGCGTCCTGCGCTCCAGGTTCACCCCCGCCCCAGCTGGCCATGGGCTTGGTGTCTTTAAAACACTAATCAAGTTAGTTGGTTCTTTCCCTCCTTTCAGAGGAAAAGGGTTGAGGGAGGATGAAGCAGGGAAGAGCCTGGCGGGTGGAGAGATAAGCTATTTTGGGCTGACTGGAGGTTTCCCAGAACTGGTCTGAGGGCTGGAATTATGTTTCTTTAACCAATTTTTTTCTTTAAAGAAATTTCAAATGAAAAGTCAGAGAAGTCAGCCATTTTCACCAGTTGTTCACTTTTTGCCACATTTGTGCTGAGGATTGCACTCTACTTGTCCACATCTCATTTTTGCATGTGGTACATAAAATTTGATATATTTGTAATATATGCGGTCATTGATACAATATATAATTTACAGAGCTGTGTGTAATGTTTTCTTGTTGAACCTCTGAGAGTTTACAGACAGCCGGATAGTTCAGTCCTAACTACCTCAGCGTGTGTCTCCTCAGAGCAAGGACTTTCTCCGGGGTCAGCAGCCCTGTTAGCGCCCTGGGGAGCAACATTGTCCACACGGTGCTATTGTGGGATACAGGGCTCATAGTCACATTTCCCCTGTGGTCTCCGTGATGTCCTTCAGAGTTGATGTGGATACTTTTTGCAGTTGTACTTTCCTGGGGGTTAGAGTGCTTCTTACCCTCATCTGAATGCATAGCTGGGAGCTAAATCTATGCTGTGTAATGACGAACTATTTTTTGTTGTTGCTGTTTGCTTTTTGTCTTTTTGACACAGGGTCTCACTATGCCATTCAGGCTGGCCTCGAGCTCACTCTGTAGCCCAGACTGGTCTTGAACTCACAGTGATCCTCCTGCCTCAGCCTCCTGAGTGCTGAGATTATAGGCATGTGCCACCATGCCCAGTGATGAACTATTTTTTAATGAACTCTCCCACTCCACACACAGGGAACATCTATCTCAGTGATAACAGAAATGAAAAGTGAGGCAAAGCGCAAACTTGTAAGCAAAAGCTTTACTTGGGAAGTAAGAAAAAATGGGTAAGGGACTTGAGCTCCAGGAAAAGAGCTGAAGGGGTCACAGCCCTGACAGAGAAAATCAAGCTGGCCGATTAACAAAGGCAAGAGGCCAGCTTTTATTAGTTTGCTGGCTGGGCTGGGACTGGTTGATCCACTGGCTCAGTTCTGGTTCTGCAAGGGGACAGTGTGTGTGTGTGTGTGTGTGGGGGGGGTGTTCCCATGAGATGCGTGCTTCTGCTTAGGAGTAATCTCATTGTGGGGTGCTCTGTTTGCAGAGGCCCTGCTGCAATCTAAGGTGACTGCAGGCTTAGGGCAGTGACTAGAGACTTGTAGGCATTGCTCCAGGGGTGTGGAACAGTATGTTGTAAAAGCTGGCAGTTGAATGTCCCTGAAACCTTCAGGACACTTTAGTTACTCTTATCTTGGTTCCCCTATCTTGAAGGGGGACGAGACAGGTTAGGTAAATTTAAGGCTAATAAACGAAGCTTTGCACAAACACTCCTTACGTGATTAGCTCGTTTACCTGCGGAGCCGGGCAGAGGTCCCACCCAAAGTTTAAAGTAGTAAAGGAGACAGATACGAAGTGAAGGCAGAGATGCCAAGCTTTATCCTGCTTTTAGTTCCCCAGGGGGCTCTGTAAGCCCAAATGAAGAGTCAGTGCATTTGAGCAAACGCAGATTTTTGTTGTTGTTGTTGTCTTTTTGAGACAGGGTCTCACTATGTAGTTCAGATTGGCCTTGAGCTAACTCTGTAGCCCAGGCTGGTCTCGAACTTGCAACGATCCTCCAAACACAGGTTTTAACCGTATTTGGACTGTCTCACCTCAACTGAGCAACTCACCGCAAAGCACATTTCAGGATTTCTTGAGGGAAGAGTATAGGCACCAACAACACCCAAGTCACAGCATGTCTTATGGCTAAAGAGGTGGCCACGTGTGTTCTCTGCACGCCCCTACTCTGAAATGCCCCTCTGCCACCACCCAGCCCCCTCCCTCTACTTCCTTTTCCTGTTCCCTGCCCCACTCTGAGAGGCGGGCCCCCTTCCCCTCTCCTCTGTCCTGTACCACTCACCCTTTCGTTGTTCATTTCACTTCACCTCGCCTCCTTTTCTCCCCCACCTCTCTCTTCCACCTTGTTTAGCTGCCGCAGGTAAATCCACCTCCCCTGTTAATGCCCTCTCCCGGGGACTGGTTTTCATCTATCCTCCTGCTCCCTCTCTTGGGTCCCTCTGTGCATCTAAGCATGTCTGTTTCACACAAAAGTAATCTCTTTTTTTTGTCTTTTTTTTTGAGACAGGGTCTCGCTATGCAGTTCAGGCTGGCCTTGAGCTCACTGTGTAGCCCAAACTGGTCTCCAACTTGCAACGATCCTCCTGTCTCAGCCTCCCTAGTGCTGGGATTACAGGGGTGAGCCACCACTCCCAGCTTACAAAAGTAATTTTGTACTGAGGAAAAGAAAAGCTGTGTTTGGAAATGTTTCCATGTGTTTTATTTTGATTTCTATTTATAGCATAAATTACATTATTATAACAATAAAGCCATCTTTAGAAGTTGTAAGTCAGTACTGGGGTATAACTTAGTGGTAGAGCACTTGCCTAGCATGTGCAAGGACCTAGGTTCAAGCCTCAGCAGTACAAACAAAAGAGAAGGATAGAAGTGACACTCGTAATCCTAATGCATCACTTGTTTTGGGTATCTAAGGTCTCTTTCCTGTCCTTACCAACATTTAAATATATTACATCAATTTCTGCAAAAAGTTATAAGTTGTGAAATTAAGTTAACTATACTAAGGAATTTGTTCCATCAATTTCCAAAGCCTTAAAGGGCTTTAAAAAAAAAAAATTAAACCAGGCACAGTGGCATTTGCCTGTAATTCCAGCACTTTGGGAGGCTGAGGTAAAGAGGATCTCAAGTTCAAGTCCTGCCTGGGCAATTTAGTGAGGCCCTGTCTCAAAAAATTTTAAAAGGGGTCAGGGGATGTAGCTCAGAAGTAGTGCCCACATGGATTTGATCCCCAACCTCCTCCACCATCACACACAAAGGACCTAATAGATACCTCCACAGAATCCCTGTAAGTCTCTTGTCCTTCTCTCCTTAAATTTAGTTTTCCTCAAGAACCAGAAAGAAGGTTAAAATCAATAGATGACTTCTGCTACATTTCATTGTCATGCAGTTCTGGAGGACTTCATGCTGTGCTCTGCAGCTTCCGTTGTAGGTGTCTCCGTTTCTTAACACTTATTTCTGTGGGTGGTAAATGTATTTCAGATTCCAAACACCCAGCTCAGGAATAAGCATTTAGAACCCAGACAGTACCTGGCTGTGACTGCCACTGAGCGTTTCAGAGTTAGGACAGCCTGGGCTCTCCTTTAACCCTGGACAGAACGGTCTCTTCCTGTCCCAGAGCCACTGACATCTGAGGGGATACCAGCCCTCCTCCTCCAGCCCTGGGATCACTCCCACCCCGGGGGTGAGGCTCCAGGAGAGAAGGGCTCTGGGGATGGGATCCTGGCTGCCCTTGACTTAGCCGCGGAACCAAGAGCGCTACCTGAGGAAGGCCCTGCGTGCTGAGCCAGGTGGACGTCATGGCCCTGCTTCCAGGGGACACAAAGCAAATATAGGACGTATGATCACCAATGATGGTTGACAAACAAGCAGTTTTACAGCACAGAGGGAGATCATCTTGGCCTAGGGTGGAAAGAGGAGGTAGTTAGAGGCTTAACCCAGGCCTCAGAGGAGGCAGAGAGGACTCACTTGCCCCTGAATAACCCAGGGTGCTCATTAAACATGCAGATGCCTGGGCACCTCACGGGTCTCCTGAATTAGAACCTCTGGGAGAAGGGCCTAGGGATCTGTTGTTTACAAGGACCCCAGGTAACTCCAAGGAACAGCATGAAGCAGTGAGGTACTAGCTGTGGGCCTTAGTTTCCCTGATTGAGATGTGAAGTAGAAGCAGAATGGATTCTCTGTGTCGCGGTGGTAGTAAAATGACTCACTGTTATTTACTGATGTGTTCCATATGCCAGGCACTAAGTTAAGCCTGTGTCATACTTATAAGTCCCACAGCAGCCTTTAGAAATTTTTTGTTTTGTTTTTTTTCCAGTACCTGGAATCGAACTCACGACCTTGCTTTTGTCAGGCAGGCGCTGTGTTGCTGAGCTAAATCCCCAGCAGCCCGTTAGAAATTTTAATGGTCTGCTTTTTAAGTAGGAGGAAATGGAGGCTCCGAAAGGTTAAGTGACCTACCCAAAGTTACACAGTGAGTGAATGGTGGATCTGGGATTCTGCTGCAGATCTATGAGACAGAAAGGAAGGCCCTGGGTTGTAGACAACACAAGAAGGCGGCAGGTCTGGGCCTGACTCTGCATGTTCACCAAAGGAAGACTGTTTATACCTGCTTATGCCAAATCCATTTCTTGTTGGATTTTTATGAAAGTCTAAGGATGCATTGTGCCTCTGGCCAGCTTCTAGAGTGATCTGGCTCTCTCACAGATAGCCAGTCTTCTGATAGCTGGCCCCCAGGGCTCTGGGGACTTTATCCTATTTAATTCCTTTCCCCAGAATGAAACTGTTTCTCTCCCTCCTCCAAGGAATCCTTTGGCTAAGAAGATGGCTGTGATAGTGGCGTTCATATCTACTCTCTATGTCCACAAAACAAGCAGATTTTCTCTACCCTCTTCGTCTCTAGACCGGGTCTCTTTATTTTATTTGAAAGACAAGCTGGGGTCCGTCTGGTTTATGACACAATACCACATCTTCAGGAAACTCGGCAGTCCCTCAACAAGTACGAACACGAGCCACCGCCTGACACAGCAGAGCCTGTGAGGAAGAACCAAGTAAACTCCAAGGCCTATGGAAACTGAAACAGCAGCTCCAGGAGACTTGTACAACCCCAGGGAAACTTTGGAGCTGGATGATCATGTCCACAGAAATCCTAACCACAGGGAATTGCCGTGGCTCTAGAGGAATCCCAGCCTCCGACTCCTTGAGCCCGGCTACTTGTCCTGCAGTCTGTCATCCTTCCCAGGTTTTGGCCTTGTACTGTGAGTTCCGTGAAGGTGGCTTTGCTGAATTAGTGCTTCTCTGGGTCAGGAGGCTGAGGCTGTGATGCTAATTGTGTGGGGAGGTTCCAGAGCTCCCTAATTTCTGTCATCCTTGTTAAATGCTTTGGGAATTTCAGACTCTGTCTGCATAGACAATGCAAATCGCCACTTGGCTTGATGACCTGTAATTAATCTTATCTCAGTGTCCGAGCCATACTTCGATGGAGTTTGGTTTGGTTTGGTTATTGAAAATGATTGTTGAGGGCTGGGGATCTAGCTCAGTGGCATAAGTGTCTGCCTGGCAAGCACAAGATCCTGAGTTCAATTCCCAGTACCAAAAAAAAGAAAATGATTGTTGAGTGTCCTGCAAAGTAAATTCACTTTGATCTTGACACGTGAAGTGAAAGTATAAAATTTCTGCAGTGCTTTTGCTTAGAATGTGCCGAAGGGCACCAAACAGACAAGCCAAGTCACAGGCATTTACAGAGGGCTGAGTGGTTTTATGATTAATTGTTATAATTACTTGCTTGGTTAGATACCGGTTTTTCTGGCTACAGAAAAAGAGTTTGTAAAAAGAGCAATGGAGATTTGGTCAGAAGTTTAAATAAAAGCATCCTTTCTCTCTCTTTTCTTTAAAATTAAGAGTAGGGTGGGGTTAGTGGAATAAATTAGTCAACAGGCAACAGGAGTACAAACAGGAAGTCAACCATAGCCTTCAACAACCCTACTACCTACTGCCCCTCAGGTGTGGAGAGCTGGCTTTGGGGAATCAAGTTAACGTCTCACACTGGAACTGAGTCACGTCGCACCGCGCGCAACCTGTCGCTCCTCGGCCTGCACAACTGCACACATTGAAGGTGCAAAGAAAGGCTTTGGTGATTTTTCTAGCCATGGAGCGACTCAAAGACTGCCTGGAGGAGTTCCCCACTGTCATACTGACCTTGCTTGCTATCTTCCTAACCAGCAGGACAAAAATATCTTTTAAAGGAAGAAAACTTTCAAGAGAGCATCCTCAGGAACGCCCTCCTTAACCACTCATACTTTGCATCCCTGGGCCAGCTTGCTCTCAACCAGTGTTTTCTGTGGTCTCAGTAGAAAAAGCCGAACAGGGTTCTGCAGAGCCAGGGAAGTGGGAAAGGAGGCGGCTCCATGGGCAGAAAGGGGCCTAGGCACAGGCTGTCTGCCCCGACGCCCAGATTTGTAACAGTTTTTCTCTGGCTGGCAGAGGCAGGGGAGTGAGTGAAGAAAAGGAGCCGTGCGTGCTCCTTTTGTTGGATTTTTGTGCCTGTTTGGTGGCTCTGCGTGACCGTAACTTTCTGTGTGTTCTCCAGTTTGCATGATCAAGAGTGGGGCGCAGTAGGAGAGCTGGATGGAGCAAGACCAATACCGTTGGAGAGGCAACCCGAAGTCCCGGGTTGCCGGAGGAATGTTCTCCGCGCGTTTAAATTTTTTGTTTCTTCTTTATCAAGTGAAAAGGTACTGAGGGATATTTCAGGAAATATGAGAGCAAAAATAGAGAATAGGGCATTGTTCTTCCCTAAAGCTGCTCCCCATGGTTGCCAAGAAATCAAGATCAGATTCCTTGGGGACCGAACCCCTGAGGACCCCGGAAAACACACATTGCTCTCCACCCCCCAAATCCACCAACCCACACGTTTTTCATCCTCCCTGCAGGATGCTCAATGGGAGAAAAGAAATGAAAGGTAGAGCGGATCCTGTGGCTCCAGGGCAGGAGGGCAATGGGTCGCTGCTGTGGCTGAGTGTTTACCCCCCTCCCGGTGTGTTGCTGCTGAGGCAGACATTTAAGTGTGAGGAAAGTGAAGGTATTGAAGATAAGTTCTTAGAGAGAATTCTGGAGGGCAGAAGAAGAACAAAGGCGGGCAGGCTGTTGTAGGACAGGCCCCCTGCAGGGAAGCTCTTTTCCTCGGTGTTTGACCTTAAGATTCTTCAGTGGTTAGTGTGGGAAAAGTCACTGACTTAAGCCAGAGAGAATACGGAGGCCTCAAACCGAACAACCCGAGACCACCAAGCTCAATTTTTTTTTTTTTTTGGTTTTTCTCCGGTACCGGGAACCGAACTCACGACCTTGCGCTTGCCAGGCAGGCGCTTTTGCCACTGAGCTAAATCCCCAGCCCCAAGCTCAATTTAACTGTGTATTTAAATAAGTTCATGGGCTGGGGATTTAGCTCAGCGGCAAAAGCGCCTGCCTGGCAAGCGCAAGGTCGTGAGTTCGGTTCCCGGTACCGGAGAAAAACCAAAAAAAAAAAAAAAAAAAAAAAAAAAAGTTCATGTCTCAGTCTCTCTCTCAAAAAATGTCTGATAAATTGTTAATTATAGTGGATGAGAGAAAGTATGCTCATTCTAAAAGTCTATGGGGTTGAGGCTGTAGCCCAGGGGTAGAGCCCTTGCCTAGTGTGCATGAGGGTCTGGGTTCAGTCGCCAGCAGCCCAAACACAAATTCCACTGTGACGAATACGAATTTCTGACATAGCCCTAGCTATTGCCTCTCATGCACACACGCACACACGCACACACACACATGCACGCACAAAAGGGAGACAGAGAGAGGGGAAGCTCTATTAAGTATAGTTATGGTCCCAAGCAAGTGAGGAGAGCAGGGCGAGCCAGGCAGTACCATAAAGGATGAGCGGGCAGCATGTGGTTTTATCTAGTTAGGGTTAGGGTTAGGGTTAGGGCTATGTCAGAAATTTGTATTCCTCACAGTGAGGTATTTGCATCTTTGAGTCTGAGGCAGTGTGGTGATTAATCTTGTCAAACTGATTGGCTTGACGGGTGCTTTGGGGATTAGTAAACACTGGTGGGTGTGTCTGGGTGGTACATAGGGTCATCTGCTTGGAGACTATATCTAGTCCTTGCCCCTTCTCAGTTTCTCCCCTCCTGTCTCTGCTTCCTGGTACCTGTGAGTTGAGTGACTTTTCTCTGCCAGGCCCTTTACCATGATGTTTCTGCCTTAGAGCCGCTAACCTTGTGTCAAACTTCTAAAAGCATGAGCTAAAAACAACCCATTTCTTCCTTTGTGTCAGGCATTTTGTTACAGCAAAGAAAAGCCGATCAATACAGATAGGATAGAAGATGGGGCCAAACAGCTGTACAGAATAGAACCCAGGACATCTACCCTTTTACACATACACACACACACACACACACACACCCTAGTTTTATAAGCTGATCTATCTCTTGTTGGTATATTTTTGGTAACAATCAATCTCTTTTAAAATTTTATTTTCCTCTTTAGAGAATAAAGACGAACCCAATGAACCCCAAACCTAGTTACTCCTCTCATTCCCTGGTATTCATCTCTCTCTCTCTCTCTCTCTCTCTATATATATATATATATATTCATCAGAGTGAAGCTACTACTGCTTTGTGTTCTAGTTTTTCACTCACTACATTTTAGTCTTCACATTTCTATGTGCAGAGAGTTAACTCAGAGCCACTGAAAGCCACAGATAGGTAGAAGACATACAGTACATTTGCTGTTTTTAGTACCTAGCCCTCCTGCTGTTGGATTGGAGGGCTGGATTGTGAATAGTTTTTAGAAAGGTGTTAGGTTATCTGAACTAAGCAGAGATATATTTCAGCTCCCGAAGTGTTTCAAGAGTTTGAAAACTCAGGCTCAGAAGAAACAAAGCAAGCTGGAAGGTCTCCGCTGCTTGCAGTTTTATGACAGGTCAAAGGTTTAAAGTCCAAAAGGGCTCAGATTTCTAGCCCACGTTTGCCATCTCAGACCTCAGTCCGGAGGAGAGCGGAGCTGTCTTCCCTGCTTTCCCACCCATGGCAGTGAAATGAAGGCACAGTGAACCTGGCCCAGACCTCTCTTCTGGCCACGTGGAGCCAGGGACACCATGCACTCATCAGTGGCTGGTGTGCTCTTCTCCCTGGCTCTCCCAGATGAGCCTGTCGAGTGGCTTGGCCGCAGGAGCCACTGGTGAGTGACAAGAAGAACGAATGGGGAGCAGCGACACTGCTCATGGCCCGGAGGGACCTGCTAAGGCTCCCTGGGGAGGCAGAAGGCTGAGTACAGGCAGACTGTACGTATCCTGCAGCAACTGGAACTGCCCAGAGCTTCCTGGACCTGGGCATAAAAAGAGGGAAAAAGATCCCAGCCAACAAGTTGGGGTACCTCACAAGGGGTGGCCTTTTACCTCTGTCCTTTGCTTGTTTCCTTTTGGGATCCTATGTACAGTTTATCCAACGTTGGGCATGCATGATCTAACATTGGGCGCTCAGTTTCAACGAGGGAGAGAGTTGTCTCTGCTTACCTGCAGGCAGAAGCTGCTGCTCTGTTTTCCCAGCTCAGATCCAGAGGAGAGTGCTCTGTGACACCTCTTCTGTGACACTTGGGAGCGAGCCTCTCCTGACATTCTTCTGAGTTCTTGACGTCCTACAGGGTGAGAGTCTGGCGGCTCAAAGCGAGTGCTTGTTTTCAGAGCACTTGTGTACAACCTTGGCTACTTGATGTCTTATTTTGTGTATACGTGTGTGTACATGTGTGTTATTTTGTGCATATGGGTGCGTGTGTGACTTCCTTTTCAAATTTCTTGGTTGTGATATGACACCCTGTATAGGTTGGAAAAATTAGTTGATTTTGACTCTCATAGAACAAATAAATATTCTGGCTTTTTTTGTTCTTCCAGTACTGAGGATTGAACTCAGGGCCTTCCCGCTGCGACACTGAATAGCCCCATCCCTTTTTAAAATTTTAAGACAAAGTCACTAAACTGCCCAGGCTGTGCTTGAACTTGAGATCTTTGTGCCTTGGCCTCTTAGAGTGCTAGGATTAAGAGTGTGCACCACCACACCCGCTTCCCAGCTCACATATAATAGGTGTGTTTGTAATTGCACTAGGTCATGTAGAGTAAGACGTAAGATGAGTTAGTACTAAAGACAAGCAAAGTACCTAATTTTGCTCTCCTTTCTCTGTGTACTTTTCCAACAGAGCCCTCAATCCTATCGCTGTAAGTCTCTGAAGAGATCCACAAGCCAAACGCCAAAAAGTCAGTTCAGGTCCTCGGCAGATGGGCATCAGTGTCATTTACTGTCCAGCGAGATGGAGACCACAACCTTGAATTCGCAGAAAGCGCTATCAGTGTGTAAAGACCCAGAGGACTGTCAGGAAAACAGCCTTTTACAGAAGAGCGTTCCCACGTCAGAGGATAGAGCAGAGTCCGGCCAGATATCCAATGGGTACTCAGCGGTTCCCAATCCTAGCACGGGGGATGACACTGAGCATTCTGTCCCGGCGGCCACCACCACCCTAGTGGCTGAGGTGCGTCAAGGGGAGCGGGAGACCTGGGGCAAGAAGATAGATTTCCTCCTCTCAGTCATTGGCTATGCTGTGGACCTGGGCAACATCTGGCGCTTTCCCTACGTGTGTTACCAGAATGGTGGAGGTCAGTATCGTGGGCCCATGCGGAGGCTCTGGTCTGGGTGGGGTATAGGTCCTGTGGGAGGTCAGAAGACAAGTGACAGTTTTGCTGTTTTGTGTAACTGATTTGAGGCTGGAAACATGACTTAGTCTTTAAACAACAAACCTCCAGTAAGTAAAAGCTTAGTTGGAGACTTTCTGGGTTATAAAGCAAGAGGGAAGCAAAACCCAAACCAGACTTCGCCTATTCCAGCATCATTTGTATTGAAGGGTCTCCTCATACTGCATTATCCAAGCTCCATCCTCTACTGAGCCAGGGGCGAGGGAATGGCCTCGAGTGCTGAGTTCCCTTATTCTGCTGGCAAGTGCTGTGTGGAAGAGTCTGGAGGAATCAGAGCTGCATCAGGAAAACTGGGAGGTGTTTCCAGACGTTACTTGGCCTTTGGACCTGCATGGCATCAGCTTTGCTCCGGACTCTTAGGTTACCAATCTGAGCATAATCCAGAACTGAACTCAGCCACAGCGTGGCACTAATGCCAGCCCCAAACCGTGCATGGATATACTTGGGTCTCTTAAAGAGTGTTAGCGGGGCCAGGTGTGGTAGCATGTGCCTGTCATCCCAGCAGTCTGGGAGGCTGGGAAATTTGATCACAGCCTGGGCAATTTAGCAACTTAGTGAGACCCTATCTCAAAATAAAAATAACAAAAGGGCTGGGGGTGTAGCTCATTGCGAAGCCCTGGGTCACTCCCCAGTGCTGAGGGAGAAAATATTAGCTGGGCATGGAGGTACAGGCCTGTAAACTCAGCTCCTCAGGAAGTTGGTGCAGGAGAACAGAGCGTTGGAAGCAAGAAACCATATACTGTTCCTCCTTGCAGCCTTAAGGCTTTGAACAGTTGCTGTGTAGATGATCAGAAATCTTACACTGACTGTGGGTGTAAATGTGGGAGCCTGGAAGAGGGCAGGGCAGGGAGAGGAGCAGGAGCAGGCCCTCTGTGCTGACACTGGGCTTGATAGGAAAAGGTCACGAGGAAATAGGTATCGATCAGTTCATATTTATTTTGATGGGAAACAGACATGGGAGGGCAGCTGAAATGAAGTTTGGGGGATAATTCATGTTACAGTCACTTCTTCCATGGCTGACACACAGTTGCCTTGATTTGCTACATCTCTTAACTGTTTTGTCCATGTGATGGCAAACGCAGTCCCCTGGGGATCCTGGGACATTTGGAGCTTCCTTCCAGGGAGGAGCAGAAGTTGTAATCACAGTCAGCTTATCTGCAGCTTGGGAGGACTCACCTTTAGTCTCAGCGTTATATAAGTGCTGGATCACTGGTGGCGTTTCCTACTGTATAGCTGATCAAACAAACCCCTTGGACAAAGGCCACAAAAACACAACATGGTTTCTATTTTCAAGCAGGTTTATCGAGCATGAGTGTAAGTTACGTCGATCCTGCTGAGTAGCACTGACTTCAGGTTTCTAAGACCACGGCATTTTTTTTTTTTTTAGTACCAGGAATCGAATTCAGGGTCTTCTGCTTGCCAGGCAGGCGCTTGTGCCGCTGAGCTATATCCCTGGCAACCAGAGCATTTTATAGGAGGGAAAGCTATCAAGGAAAATCATAGCTGATCTTTGGGCTAAGTCAAGCTGCAAGGAAACAAACTCTAACTTAACATCTCCAAATTTAGCATCAGCCACAAGATCTGGGAGAGCTAGCATCTCTAGCTATGCTGTAGCTCTGTGCTTTCTTCTTCCATAAAAAAAACTAGTCTTTTCAGCTGTGCACCCAAAGGTGGCTTGTGAGAGTCATCCTGACTCCATGGAATTATGAACACATAGCTAAATATCAGTAATCAAATGTCAGGAGCTATAGATAATACTGATGAACAAAGATTCTAGTTCAGTGATTTGTTGATGGCTATGGCTGTACAGATCACCACAGGCTTCTAGAGTTCCCAGGGGGCCCTGTACTGGTTGTGTCAGAATCACACAGGGAGCTTGGAAACAATTTAGCATTGCGCCCACACCTGCACATTTCTGCTTCAGAAGATTCTGGATGGACCCTGGCATCTAGGATGTGCTTTTAAGTTCACCAGTGAGTATGATATGTCTCTGGGTTTGGAAACCCCATCCCTCCTCCACCCAGTCACCTTATGGGGGAGGAAATCAGGGCTGAGAGAGGGGTAGTGGCCTAGATTCTCCAGACAGCGAACAGTGGAGACGGTCCCAGTACCTGCTTTGTTGACTTTCAACTCAACTTTCCACGTTCTCTGTCAGCCTCCTCTTAGAACCCCACGTTAGCTGCGGAGCCCTGGCTACTATTACTTCTGGCAAAGCACAGTGTGGCTCTGTGATTCCTGGTGTGAGCCCTCTTGTCCAGATCATTTGGGCTGACCTGGGACAGATGTGGACAGGAAGTGAAATTGTCTTTTATGTGTCTCAGGAGCATTCCTCCTCCCCTACACCATCATGGCCATATTTGGAGGGATCCCACTCTTTTACATGGAGCTTGCATTGGGCCAGTATCACCGAAATGGATGCATTTCTATATGGAGGAAAATCTGCCCCATTTTCAAAGGTAATGAAGGGTTTATGTGGATAAGCCAGTGGGGCATTTCCATCAATGGGTGGGAGCTGGGGACCTGCTTCTGGAATTACTTAGACTTCAGGTATCTCTAGGAGATAACTTGAGTCATTAAGTTTCTGACTGCTCCAGTGGAGTACAGTTGCAAAGAAGAAATAATACATAACAATTGAAAGTAAACCAAATTTTTACAAAATTAGTGAGTTTCTTTAAAAAGATAGCAAATGCTTGCAAATACAGATCAGTAATCATTGCATTGCTGTGTTTCCCTTTGGGGAATGAAATAGGCGGCAATAACCATTTCTACCCCTCACCCGGGCTGCGGGACTACCTAGCACACTGTCTCAGCCTCTCGCTGGTGGGCTGCCTTTTGTTTGACCTTGGCCCGTCTCACCCACCACCCAGGGATTGGCTATGCCATCTGCATCATTGCCTTTTACATTGCCTCCTACTACAACACCATCATGGCCTGGGCGTTCTACTACCTCATCTCCTCCTTCACGGACCGGCTGCCCTGGACCAGCTGCAGGAATTCCTGGAACACTGGAAACTGCACCAACTACTTCTCTGAGGACAACATCACCTGGACACTCCACTCCACGTCCCCTGCTGAAGAATTTTATATGTAAGTGTGAGTAAGTGAGGGGGTGGTCTACCATGATGGCCCATACCCCTGAGGTTTGACTTCTTAGGAGACAAGTAGGGAAAAAGGGCTTTTCACTGCTTTCCTGGAAGACTTCTGAGAGGTGAAGCTGTCAGGGATGGGAGAATGGGTGTGAATGAGGGCAGTGGCAAGACCTCCCTCCAGTAGGATTTAAAACTGGGAAATTCTACCTTGAGTGTTACATCTGGCCTTCCTGTGCGGCCTCCCATTCCGTCTCCTTCTTTCCCACCTGCCCAGTCAGGCTGCTCCAATTTGTCCGAAATTACTCTCCTGCATTACAAATGCCCTTCTTCCCAGTTCCTACTCTCCGCAAACAGTCACAGAAGCAAAGCATCGAGCCTCTTCAGTGCTTTGAAACTATTCAAATAGTTTCTGGTTTTATGTGTTAACTTCATGAATGGGATCTTCCCTTTGGAAAAGCATGCTTACAGAAAGTAGTGTTCTATAATGCAGGGATTTCAGGCAAAGGTAGCTCAAAGACAAAGCTACTGTATGGGTGAGAGAGGGCCCCATGGCCTACACGCATAAATGTTCATGTATCCAAAAGCCAATCATGTTGGTCAACGCGGTTCAGGTTACAGTCAGAAAAGGAGAAGCCAGAAGTGTTCCTCTGGGCCAAGTGCTCATCTCAGGGCTTGTCAGCTGAAATGTGCTGCTTGTTCCTTCTGGATCAGTAGGGCCTGTCTCAGCCCTTCCTGGGTTTGTTAGTCAGCTTTTCATCACTGTAATAAAATACATGAGAAAAACAACTTACAGGAGGAAAGATTTATTTTGGCATATAGTTTCAGAGGTATCAGTCCATGGTCAGCTGACTCCATTGTTTCTGAGCCTAAGCAGATAGTATACCATGGTGCAAGGATACAGTGGAGGAAAACTACTCACCTCATGGCAGCCAAGAAGCAAAGAGAGAGCAAGAAGGCCAGAAAAGAAGTGACTGTGGATCCGATTTAATCCCCAAGAACATACCCCCATGATCTACTCCCTTCAATTAGGCTTTACTTCCAGTTTCCATCACCTCCCATAAATTATGATCTCATCAGTGCATTTATCCTTCATGATCCAGTCACTTCTCTAGATCCCCTTTCACTGAAAATTTCTGTACTGGGGATAAAACCTTCAATATGTGAGTCTTTAGGGGCACTTGATCATATGCTATGTGATCACATCACTGTCCAGATCCTCTCATAGGCCTTTCTTTCTTTTTTGCTTCAGACGCCACATCCTACAGATCCACCGGTCTAAGGGACTCCAGGACTTGGGGGGCATCAGCTGGCAGCTTACCCTCTGCATCATGCTTATCTTTACCATTATATACTTCAGCATCTGGAAAGGTGTCAAAACATCTGGCAAGGTGAGGAGGACTCTGGCTGCTAATCTATGCCTGCCAAGGGGCCCCACAGTGTTTCAAACTCAGGACCCAGTAGCCTGGACAGTAATGGTCAGGAGACAGTCATTTTTCCTTCAACACCAAACACATTCCATGATGTTCTTTCTCTACCACATCTGTTAGAAAATTCTAGAAATGGGCCAATACCAAGAACCATTATATAATTCTGTTTTCAAAATTCTTTTAACCTACGGGTAGAATCACAATTCATAATAGTGGCAATATTTTGTTTTCATTATGGAGGGTGGAGCCTAGGACCTTACAAATGCTAGGCAAGTTCTCTACCACTGAACTACATCCCTAGCCCAATAATGGCAATAATTCACTAAAAAACCATCACGGGCTATGCTTGATGCTCTGTCTACAGTGGTTAAATATACTGTTTCCTGCTAGACATTTCCTCTTTTTACAGATGTGGTGCAGGCTTCATGGTAGGTAGGACTGGCCAACCTGCGTCAGATCCCTCTCTGATTCTGAAGCTGGAAATCTTTTTGCCACACCAACCTTGTCTCCTAAAATGACAGAACAAAGGGGTGGATCTCCTTTCTCAGAGGTCTTTAGGAAAACAACACTGATACCCACTCATCTCCCTTCCCTGCTCTCTCTGGAGCATGGTGATAACCCGAGTTTCTGCTCTCCTCCCTTGCAGGTGGTGTGGGTGACAGCTACCTTTCCTTACATCGTCCTTTCTATACTGCTGGTGAGGGGGGCCACACTCCCAGGAGCATGGCGAGGTGTTCTCTTCTACTTGAAACCCAACTGGCAGAAACTCCTGGAGACAGGGGTAAGATCCTGAGGGAGGCAGCATGTGCCTGTCTGTCATTTATTAGCTGAAGCTGGTTCTCCTTCAAGCAGGACAGAAGGGACAAACGAAATTTAGTTTCAACATGGAAGTCTGCAGTGATGCTTTGAGCCAGAAATATAAACATCAAAAGCCAATTAAGGGCACTGGATGGGTTTAAGCCTATATGATGGGAAGATAAATCACATATGTTTGGGCAGGGGATATAGCTCAGTGGCATAAGTGCCTGTCTGGCAAGTGCAAGGCCCTGAGTTTGAATCTCGGTACCAGAAAAAAAATTGATTAAATCACATGTGTTTCCACTGAGTATGAGACTATCCCTGGAATGAACTTCAAAAGCTGGGGGTTTTTTGCCCTGAATATAACCGCATGGAGGCGCGAGAGGTGCTGCCCTGCTGTAACCCCGGGCAGACTGGGTCTCACCCTCCCCGGTGTCCTTCCCCTGCTGTTTCCAGGTGTGGATCGATGCTGCTGCTCAGATATTCTTCTCTCTTGGTCCAGGCTTTGGGGTCCTCCTGGCTTTTGCCAGCTATAACAAGTTCAACAACAACTGTTACCAGTGAGTATCTGGGGCCCCCACGCAAAGCTTGGAAGTGGAGTGAGCAAAAGTTGGCCAGTTTGGAGTCAGGCGACTGAGCTGATGGCCTCAGACTGGCTGGGAGCGGTACTGTCTCTCAGGAGGGTACAGCTGCCTGGCATTCAGCTGTGGGAGATCCTCCAGACCACTTCTGTTTTGTGAGTCTCTCTGTATAAAGACAATAATTTAAAAATTCAATAGCAGGTTTTCAAAAATTGCAACATGCAACTAAATATTTGGGCTTAACTAGTTAATATGTTTAATAACTAAACTGGTAGTGTGATCAGTTACTTGTGCATGCCTGTAATCCCAGCATTTGAGAGGCTGAAGCAGGAGGATTGCTGTGAGTTTGAGGCCAGCCTGGGCTACAAAGTGAGGTCCAGGCCAGCATGAACTGCATAGAGAAACCCTATCTCAAAAGGACAAAAAAATAAAAATGACGAGTACATGTGTACCTTCAGCAATATAACCTTGCACTGGGACACCGACCTGAAGTTGTCTGATGAGGTCTTCTTTTAAAAATGTAATACTTTATACCAGGCATGGTGGCACACACTTGTAATCTCAGTACTCTGGGAAGCTGAGGCAGGAGAATCACAAATTGCCTAGCCTGGGCCGTTTAGCAACTTAGTAAGAGCCTGTCTCAAAAAAAAAAAAAAAAAAGCTTGGAATATAAATTAGTACAAAGGCCCTGAGTTCAATCCCTAGTACTAACAACAACAAAAAGTGAGGATTTCTTTATGGCAGATACTGAAAACTGTGTCAAATGTCAAATATCTAATGTGAGGACTTCAGAAACCTGAGGCCACAACTTCATCCTGTCTCCACCCTCTAGCCTGGGCCTCACTCTAGAACAACTCTCTGCTGAGCAGAGAGGTCTGTGCTGTGATATTTCACAAAGAACCACCTCTTAAAACCCCCTACTTACTACCCTTCCCATGCTGTGTGTCACAGTATTCGCACGTCAAGCCCAAGAGCCTGGGCTCTGGGAGAAGGGGACGGGACACAGGGTGCCTTGGGGATCCCTTGAGCCACACTGGCCTGTGCTGGCAGAGCAGGCACACAGACTTCTTAGACTCCCCACACTAGAGCTGTCTCAAGCCCCTTGGGTTTTCTACTCTAGAGATGCCCTGGTGACCAGTGTGGTGAACTGCTTGACGAGCTTCATTTCGGGATTTGTCATCTTCACGGTGCTGGGGTATATGGCCGAGATGAGGAATGAAGATGTGTCCGAGGTGGCCAAAGATGCAGGTAGGACATTGGGCTCTGTGTAGGTCCCTGATCCTACTGCAATGCTTTGCTTTGAATATTTACACATATCTGACTTTTGAGTTTTTTTGAATTTTGTTTTGTTTTGTTTTTGTCTTTTTGGAGACAAAGTCTTGTTATGAAGTTCAGGCTGTCCTTGAACTCACTATGTAGCCCAGGCTGACCTTGACTTTGCTGTGATCCTCCTGCCTCAGCCTCCCAAGTGCTAAGATTACAGGCATGTGCCACCATGCACAATTTGAGTTATTTTTAAATGATCCTTTAAAATTTCAAAGACTTGAGAGAAAACTTATTGCTTTGGAGATCTAAATCCTTTCCATGCATTCAGACCACTGGGGACACATCAGCTCCCTTGATGCTCAGTACTGGTGCCTTCCACATACGATGCCTTGAAAGTATAGCTTGGATGTTGGCTTTAAAACCAGTGGATTAATTCTCAGTACCAAAAGAAAAAAAAAGAATAAAATAAAATAAAGCCAGTGGATTTGGAGTCAAGGGTGGTGGCATATACTTGTAATCCCAATGACTCAAGAGGCTGAGGCAGGAGGATAGTAATTCAAGGTCAGCCTGGCAACATAGCAAGATCCTGTCTCAAAATAAAAGGGCTGGGGATGCGGTGTAGGAGTGGAGTGCTTACCTGTCATGTGTGAGACCCTGAGGTCAGTACCCATTACTGCAAAGCCAAACAAAAAACTGGTTTTGGCTCCTGTGACGGTATTGCAATGAGTCTGGTCCAGTAGGGATATAACTACTAGTCCTCAGAAATGCCCCTCTGCAGAAAAGTAAAAGGTAGCTGATGTGGCCAAAGGTCTGTGAAGTTGTCATGAAAAAAAATGTGACAGATGCTGAGCAAGAGGTGATGGGATCTAGTGAATGGAATCCCAGGGCTATTTTGTGAGCATCCTTATGTGTTTGGCCCAATGTAGTTGTTTGACCAATATCGTACCCCGAACGAGGGTGCCCTTCGCTAGCCTGTGAGAGGTTGAAGATATGTCCCTCACATTATCAAAAGGGACTTTAAGACAGCAGGAAGTCTTTATTCCACTTTTTACTATTCTGGAACAGAAGACATCAGAGGGGGCTTAATGCTGTGGGACTTTAGAAATATGGATCTTGGCCCTGAGAAAGAAACACCAAATGTTATATGGTGGAAACTCCTATTCTATGCACTGCTTTTGTTAATCTGAGGGTCTCCAGACTATTTCTATCACCCATGTTAATTGCGGACACACAGTTTTCAAGGGGGATACTCTTTCCTTCCTGCCTCCCAGGATCTAATTGGCCAGGTAAGATGGCGTGCAGTGTGAGGAGGCACTTCATGTGTGGCCGAACCTGGTTCACACAGAAGGTCTTGTGATGAGAACTGCAATAGCCCATGTGGGTGGATTTTACTCTGTGACATCTTTACGGAACAGGTCTCAGCAACTGCTTCCTCCTATCTCCCCTCTGCTTAGGCCCCAGCCTCCTCTTCATCACGTATGCAGAAGCCATAGCCAACATGCCAGCATCCACGTTTTTTGCCATCATCTTCTTCCTCATGTTAATCACACTGGGTTTGGACAGCACAGTGAGTGAACACGGAGGAAAATGGGCTCCGGGATGATGAAGAGCACCGGGGAAGGGAGGAGAAGGAAGAAGCCATTTCCTCCCATGCCGGCCATCTCAGGCAGTGTTAGCTGGCCCTTCCCAGTGTTCCCCAGGCCCTCGTTCATTTCTTGGCCACCGCATGCACCGCCCCTAGTACATTAGAGAGTCATTAATCGGATAACGTGGGGAAAGTGCCTGGCACAGGTGAAGGGTCAGCACATGTGAATTCCTTCTTACACGCTGACTCCCAGCCAGGTGGTGGCACCTAAAGGCCAGGACGAGGTCCCTCTTGTTTCTCTGCCCAGGTTAGCGTTTAGCTTAGCACCTTGCACATACTAGGATGGAGTGACTCTCAGCTCTGAGTTGGCTTTCTGGTCCAACCAGACTTTCCAAGAGATCTCGCATACTGGAGCTCTCTCCTTGGTCATCTTTTCTTTCTGGCTGTCCATAGTGATAGGTTTTAAATGGCAGTGTAAATCAGGGAAATGCACTTCTCAGAAGTATGCCTGGGCCAGTGAGTCAGAGGAACTGGTCATAATCGGCTTGCTTAGTCACCTAGTAATCTTGCCCTGTCTCCTGCTCACTGTCACTGTGACGGTTGTGTGCACCTCTCAGTTTGCAGGCCTGGAGGGAGTGATCACAGCAGTGTTGGATGAGTTTCCACACATCTGGGCCAAGCGCCGAGAGTGGTTTGTGCTTGCTGTGGTCATCACTTGCTTCTTTGGATCCTTGACCACCCTGACTTTTGTAAGTAGCATGGTTCTCAGTTCTGAGTTGGCTGCTAGGGCCACAAAATGCATAAGAAGCCATTCCTGTCCTCCTGTCCTCACATAGTGTCATGGTTTGGGGGCCAAGGGAGGAGAATCACTAGTGCCCTTAAAAAGCTTGTTCCCACGGGCCAGGGGTGTGGCCCGGTGGTAGAGCGCTTGTCTAGCATGGGCAAGGCTCTGGATTTGCTCTCCAGCAACAAAGGAAAAAAAGTTGGCCACCAAGGAGAAGAGTTGTTGTTTCTGGCCGCATCCATTTGTAGAGTCTGTACACATTATCTGGAGGCTGTTCGCATTTTACAATAGATCCAATTATATTTCAGTCTTGGCAGAATATCTGGAGAAAAAAATAGAATTTGCATTTCCAGATTATTTCCACTCCTTAAGACTGCTTTCATGGGACTATTGCCCTGATGTTCTGATATGCAGAAGAGTAGGCGGTGGGTGTCTTATGTGTATCATACCACTTTGTCTCCTCTAGAATTGTGATGGCAAAGAAGTCAGAGGCTCTGTGGTGTTCTTTTTTCTTGGTAGCTGAAGCAAATACGATAAAGCATACATCAGGTAGTATACCCATAGATATCCTAGGCCTGGAAATCACGGACCCTCCCAGATTTAGTCTTTTGTGGGGGGCAGTCCCCAGGGTTGTTTATACAGGAAGTGTTCAATAAATTGAAGAAAACTGAAAATAGATCTAGAGGCCCTTTGGAGTTTGTCTCTTAAACCTGAGTGAGGAGAGGAAACAAGAAAAATGTGCTTTGGGGCTGGAGCTGAATAGCAGAGTACTTGCCTAGTATGTGCCAGGACCTGGGTTCGATTCCCAGCACCAGAAAAAAAAAAAGAAGTGTTGGGCTCTGTAGTATAGGAAGAGTGTCTGATGTTGCAAAACCTGGCTCACACTGCAAAGGCCACTCCAAGAAGCAGGCTCTGCAGTAGTGACGCTAGGTCCAAGGCTGGAATTTCCAGCGTTACCCTGAGTTCAACAGCTTCTTCAGGCTTCTTCAGAGAGGGGCAGGCCCTCAGGAGGTGTTGGTCTATCATCCATTTCTGTCCAGGGTGACAGGTCCCAAAACGAGGCGCCGCAGATAAAAAAAAAAGCAAGAGGAAAAAGAAAAACAAGAGAGGCATAATTCTGGGATCAGGGGGCTAGCAGCCTCTCGGACTGAAGCCCCGATTACCATTTTCAGTAACCTTTCATTGAGAAAGAACAAAGGAAGCAGTGAGCAAATGGGAGGACATCAACAGGTTTAGCAAGGACAATACAACTCAGTTACCACAGAAATAAGACTTGACTTAGTTAGCCATCCTGTTATCATTCCTGCAGGCATATCTCAGCAAAGCATCTAGGGTTGTCCTGGGGCTTTCCCCAGGGACACGGATTCTGCCATCTTTTCCTTTCCACCAATGCTTTTGCTAGACTTCCTGCGGAACCAAACAATCATATGGCTTGGTCAGGCCTGAGGTTAATACATTGAAAGAGTAACTACAGAATGTCCTTCTCCACAAGGAAGCCGTTAACAGATTTGGATCTTGTTCTCAGGGAGGAGCCTATGTGGTGAAGCTGCTGGAGGAATACGCCACGGGGCCTGCGGTGCTCACCGTGGCGCTCATAGAAGCAATCGCTGTGTCTTGGTTCTATGGTAAGATCTTCCTTCAGCAAGCAGAGCTCCTTTTTACAACATGGCAGCCTGCACAAAGAGGGGCTGATTTCATCAGAGAAAGACAGGAACGGGAAGTTGACAAAGTATGACCTCCTGATGCGTCTGTAAAATATTAGCTGAGGACCTTCTTCAGAAATAAATCATTTTCTCTGCCTCTGTACAGAGTTGCCTACACCCTCAGGGGAGGACATTTTCCCCCATACTGAGTTTGAATGTTTACCCAGTGGAAGCTGAAACAGCTTCACATAGCTCATCCTTGGTGATAGTTTAAGATTCTGACAGGCCCTAACAATTGGAAAGATAACACAGAATTAGTGCACAATAAATGCATTTGCGGTGTGTACAATACATCATTGTTAAACAGAGTGGCCCCAGATTTGTATTTCTTAAGTAAGAGCTCCTTCCAGCACTCTGAGACTGAGCTTAGGCCCTCATCTTCTAAAGAAGGGGCAAGAATTCTCTTATTTGCATTCTAGGTCTCCCTTCCTAGGATGGAACTTGATAATGTTATACCACTAGGGGTGCAGGAAGTGAACTGAGATGGGCCTTGCAGAGTCCCAGGAGCCCCTGGGGTGATTGTGGACACTGGCAATTGAAATGAGAAACATCAGTTCAGAGGTGTCTCCCTAAAGTCAAGAAGAGGTGATTACCTCATTCTAAAAATGAACTTTTCCTTCTCCATGATAATAAAACAGTTTTAGCATGGTGGTCATTACACATATCATGAAAAGAGGGAAAGGCACATTTTTAGTTGTATATAGGCCAAGTTTTTAAAAAAAATCCTCAGCAATTCAGAAGATAAAATTCAAAAGTGTTGAGCCAGGCGGGGTGGCACATACCTATAATCCCAGCACTCGGGAGGCTGAGGCAGGAGGATCGATGCTAGTTCCAGACCAGCCTGGGTACAAAGTGAGCTCAAGGCCAGCCTGAACTGCATAGTGAGACCCTGTCTCAAAAAGAAAAAAAAAAAAAAAAAACCAAACAAATAAACAAACAAAAGTGTGAATATCTGCAGACTTATCTGCTCTAGGAGCATGGGTTGCTTTCAAGGGTCCTTTCCCGTCTCAGTTTCTCGCCTGCCAGTTGTGGTGAGTTCTCACTTCTAGGCCAGTAGCTTTTTATAGAAGAATCCTCATCTTGATCTGGAATATGAATGAGCAATTAGTTAAATTTTTCCTTTGGGTCAGGCATAGTTATATACTCTCATGTTCCCAGCTAGTCACGAGGCTGAGGGAGGAAGATCACAAACTGCAGCCCAGCCTGGGCAACTTTATGAGACCCTGCGTCAAAATGAAATTTAGACACAGGCTGGGATATATAGCTCAGCTCAGTGGTAGAACACTCTTGGGTTTAAACCCCAATACTGTGCCAAAGAAAAAAAGTCTCAGAAGTTTCCAGTGTATAGTCAAGAATTGGGTGGGCTCACCAGGTCGAAGCAAGAGTCAGCCCTTTGCTATAATAACAGTCAAACTGAGTCTGTGCTGTGATCACCCAGGGTGGGCACCAAGGTCAAATGTTCATCAGCCTTCGCGTGTAGAAAGAGCTCTGCTCACTCATAAAAGTGAAGTTTCATGACAAATCCCCTGGTCTCACTTCAGACCAGATTGGTGTCCCTGAGCTCCTCGCTGGAGAAATGTCAGAGCTGCGACACTTGTTGAGGGTAGGAATTCTGGCTTTCTTCTTGTCATTCTAGTGACAAGAGGCCGACCCTGCTGACTGTGACTCCCCCTGAGAATCAGGGGCTAGAAGAAAAGTCCGTTTCCTCTCAGTCAACCTCTTTCTCTTTTGGATGATTTTAGGGATCACCCAGTTCTGCAGTGATGTGAAGGAGATGCTTGGCTTCAGCCCCGGATGGTTTTGGAGGATCTGCTGGGTAGCCATCAGCCCTGTGTTCCTCCTGGTGAGTTGTCATTTCCCTTCTTCTTCTTGCCCCAGGGAAAGACTCACCCCCCAGACACTTAAAATAAATTTTTTTTGAAGCATAACTTATACACAGAAAAGTATGCTAATTGTATATATTTATCTCAAAGAAATTTTATAAATTGAATGCTCCTATGTAGTCAAAGCCATACCAAGAAACAACAACAACAACAAAAAACATGGACAGCACTCCGGAACCCCACTGTGCCATTCCCTGTCATTGTGCCCACCGTGGGTCACCCCTCTTCTGACCTCCCACACGTAGAGTAGTCTGGGCTTCAGTCACTTAGTACCTCACTCCCCTGCTGAGTGATAATGATAAAAACATTTATAAGGGGCTGGGGATTTAGCTCAGCGGCAAAAGCGCCTGCCTGGCAAGCGCAAAGTCGTGAGTTCGGTTCCCGGTACCGGAGAAAAACCAAAAAAAAAAAAACAAAAAACATTTATAAGCACTAAGCACTGCCAGGCCAAGTTTTGCACCCATCAGTTTTTAATTTTCATGATCTTTCTATGAAGTAGGTACAGTGCTGGTGCTCTGTTCTACATTTAAGGAGATTGAGGCTTAATGATGTTAAAATCACATAACAGGTAAGAACTGTTCAAGACCAAGAAAGAGGCTGGTCATGGTGGCACACACCTGTAATCCCAACACTCGGGAGGCTGACACAAGAGGATTGTTGCGAGGTTTGCGATCAGCCTGGGCTACAAAGTGAGCTCAAGGCCAGCCTGAACTGCAGAGTGAGACCCTGTCTCTTTTTTTTTTTTTTTTTTTTTT
>NW_004955481.1:3116722-3146434 GCF_000276665.1 Chinchilla lanigera
TGCCAGGCAGGCGCTTTTGCCGCTGAGCTAAATCCCCAGTCCCGAGACCCTGTCTCAAAAAGACAAAAGGAAAAAAAAAAAAAAAAAAAAAAAAAGACCAAGAAAGAACTTACTGTACTGTTTAGGAAGCCCCTGAGAGAGATCCAAGTAATTTTGTATTTAAAATTTTCTTGCATCTTCTTAAAGAGACCCCTTACAAAGTTCCTTGAGCATAAGTCTAAGTCAAAAGTAGAAGCCATTTATTGCCAAAGGATCTGGTTAAGAAAGGTGAGTTCCAAGGATTGTCCATTTGCCAAGACAAGTTCAATATTTACTTTAAGGAGCGGGGTGTATAGATCAGCGGCACAAGCGTCTACCTGGCAAGTGCAAAGTCCTGAGTTCAATTCCCGGTCCAAAAAAGAAAAAGACAGAAATATTCATTTTACCCTTGCTTATATGCCCCTAGATTCCATCTGGTGTCTACCTGAAGAAAAGCATTTGCCCAGAGACGACTAATGTCCTGCTGGCCTTCCAAGTGTGCACTTGAGGTAGTCTGGGGTAAAGCCCTCCGTGCGCCTCAGCAGGGTTTATTCTTTAGTTCTTCCTCATATTTGTAACTTTATTTGGGGGTGCTGCTCGGAAATGTTTTTAGACCACCTCTTCAGTCCATCTCCGGCTTACTGGGAGTATTCAGGCTATTCCATTTTTTCTTAGCACTTCTCTGGCATACAGCTGTCCCTTCCCTCCTTTAAAAAAAAGCCTTTTGCATTCCATCATGGGGCAGCCCTTTATTTTTTGTACCTGCACATCTTAATATTAATGTATACATACCAGCCCCCATGCTTATTTTGCCTCTGAGACACTGCATATGTTTCTCTGTACCCTGAAAGCTCTCCCTGACTTCTGTTCTGTTCCAAAGGTTTCAAAATCCAAAGTCAATACTTTCTCCAAACAACAAACATTCCCAAGGCGCAGTGGCTGCCGTGTGAGGGCTGGGCTCCAGTGTTGCCACAGACCTTGGCTTAGTGCACCCTTATGACCTTATCAGCTTACTGATGCTTTATGTAAATATATATTAAGTATATAATTTATCTAAGTATAGGTTATATATATTTATCTATTTTGTAGAATATATCTTTTAACGCAGAAGTTTCAGTTGTTTTCAGTGAGAGGCTTGGTCTGAATCACCTGGCCCCCATTACGAGATGCAGGAGTCCTTACATAAATGGGTTATTCATTTATATTAATACCAGTGCTTCTTGATAATCTACTTAAATGCTTTCATTTGTTTTTCAAAGGAAGAAGAGACATTGGATTAGTTCCTTGAGGGCAGAGACATGTTTATTTATTTACTTTTGCTTTCCCTACCCAGTGAGGAAATATTGTCCAGGGCCCAGATGTGGGTAAAGCAAGTGAAGACATTGACCAGCAGCATAAAATTTAAGGCACACCGAACTCAATACTCATGATACATACTATTTTAATACAATATTTTTTAAAAATGCAAACATATGCATGATGAACAATGTTTTAAAAAACAGAGGACCTGACTCTATAGCTGTGTGCTCACTTCACTCACTTTATCCAAATCTGGCCCCATCCAATACTGTCCCTTAAGAAATTGCACTAAAATATTATTTATCTTGATTACTGAAATACTCGCTTCCCCCGAAACGCTCTGCCTGAGGTGAATGCTGCACATTCTTCACCCCTGTCCTGGCTCTGAGGCTTTTTGTTCTTTCATTTCTGGCAGTGCATGGTCAATGAGCTCCTTCGGCCAGCAAAACTCACATCTAGACATGGGTGCAGGCGTATTACTCATAATTCTGTGCTGTTTGCTTTATACTCCTCTAATGGCAAGTGCTCTAGTGCCCAATTAAGAGGAGGCAACTCTGTCTTTTACTGCTACGTTTACTTAACAGATCCCTGCTCTGTGCTTTTTAAGGGTATTTTAGATAAACAATGGGGAACTTACTAAAAATATTTTTTCACTGAAGCCAAGTTATAAAAAAAGAAAATATTGTGATTGTGTTTAACCAAGGACAGGCTGGCCTTTGTGGAAGGGTTTCTCTTTCTCTCTCTTTCTCTCTCTCTCTTTCTTTCCTTCTTTCTTTCTTCCTCTCTTCCTTTCTTCCTTGTTGTTAGTACTGGGGATTAAACCCAGGGCCTTACACTACATCCCTAGATCATCATTTTTGAAAAACTCTGAGACAGGGTCTCACTAAATTGCCTAGTCTGGCGTCCAGTTTGCAATCCTCCTGCCTCCACGTCCCAGGTGGCTGGGGTTACAGGTATGGGCCACCACCCCTGGCTGTGAGAGTTTCTGAAGTAAAGAGTCTGAACCTTCTCTGACTGAGTTGGATTTCACACACTTGACTTCAGGATGATATGAAATCTAGCAGCAGTGGCTCCTAACCAGACCTGCTCTTTCCCTGTTTCCGAATTTTCTTCCTTAGTAACTGGTCTGGGATGAGAAGAGTAAGTCAAGAAAGATTTGCAATTGACCTCCTGTTTTGAAGGCCTCCTTGTGGACTTAGGATAACACTGCTCAGAAGATGGATGTGTGTTTAACAATTTCCCATTTTATTACCTGCAGAGAAAGAAAAAATATATAAATAGATGTTTAACCACACAAATAATTTACATTACTGTCTTCTTTATGACTATGAAATAATAAAATAAAATAAAATCAAGAGCTATAATGATTTCGACACAGTGGTTACTAGGCAAAAATTGATATTTATGCTCTCTAGAAACCAAACTGAAAGAAGAAACTAATAAACTGGGTGTTAAGAGCATACTGTGGAAGTATTCTTCGTCAAACTTTTCACAGAATTCAAGGGAAAAATATACTAAGCTTCTTTTTTTCCTTCCATAATGCCTTTTATTATGAGGACCTGACGCAGCAGTCATTCACTACTGAGGGGTCTTTGGCGGAGTCACCCTTGTTGAATCTCCAGCTAAAGAGCTTACTGCAGAAAGCAAAAACAGCGAAGAACCTTCCCAGGAGCTGAATTCTCCTTGGGTCTTTAGAAACTTACTGCTTCCAGATATAAGGCAGTGTCCATATGTAGTCAGGAAATGCAGGGAAATGAGAACAAGGCAGAGAGAAATAATGGTAGGACTGGCAGGGGTAGTGGCGTGGCCACCCAGTTCACTTGTGCTGTCCACTCCTGATGGGTTCCAACCTCTTCTTGCAGAGGATTTCACTAGCGGGGCACTGAAACGTCCCTGACTTTGTAGGTAACTGTAGGGATACGGTAGGAAGGGGAGAGGACGTGGTAGGTCTGAGGTGGGTGATAGCAAAGAAAACTAAGAAAAATACCTGGCTGTTTTATTTTTACAGTGTAAGTACCAAAATTGCTACTGCTGTCTGAGAGTTCAACCTACGATACGTGCCAATTATATTTTAGCTTTAGCACTTAGAATTTGTGTTATCAGAAATATATCTGCATATTGTTAAGATTTTTAATGTTTCTTGGAATTTTCGTTACAGTTCATCATCTGCAGTTTTCTAATGAGCCCGCCCCAGCTGCGACTTTTCCAATACAGTTATCCCCACTGGAGTGTCATCCTGGGTTACTGCATAGGAAGTTCCTCTATTATCTGCATCCCCACATACATAACTTATCGGCTGATCAGCACTCCCGGGACACTGAAGGAGGTATGTGCTAAAATGTATGTGTATGTATTTTTTTGGGAGAAAGGAATTCTCTTCTGTGCTCTATTCGAAAGAGTTCAGTCTATGTCAAATTCACCAGAAAGCTCTTAACCTTATATATTTATACACCTGCATGATTGTATAGATCTCTAATAGCTTACACTGTTATAAAACATCCTTCAAAGTTCCAAATATAAGGGCAAAAGAATGAGTTGATTTTTTTTTTTTGACACAAGATCTCACTAAACTGCTAAATTGCCCAGGTAGGGCTCAAACTTGCAATCTTCCTGTCTCAGCCACCCAGAGTTTTGGGATTACAGGTATATACTACTACACAGTGAGCTGATCTTCTATGTACCACGGCACTCACACAGCCCAAAGTCATACACATAGCTCACAGTTTGGGTTATGTATAGCTTTCTAAACCTATCAGACAACTACTTTGCTTCCTGCTTGCTACTGGGCATGGATATCAGATCTATAAAGATTGACACCATACACAAATCTTAAGGGGAAATTATGATAAAAATGTCCATGATAATTTTTCTAATAATAATATGACAAGTACTATTTTAAAAATAATCATAAAATATGGACAGTTCAACATATCATACTTATAGCTAAAAAGTTGCTAGAAACAAGCTGTAAGCATTCCCCAAGATGACTGTAGATTGCATGAAATGCAAACATGTACTAAATAAAAAATTATTTTAAAAAGATAATACAATTTTAAAAATTATTAGCTATCCAACAATACTATAGTTTTCGCTCAAGCTATTGTAGTAAATATTTTTTGCCATGACACAAGATTAATTTTAGTAATGAACAATGTGCTGTAAACCTTTTAATAACAGTGCCTTACAATTTGTATGAGTCTGTGCTTTCCAAAACATCTGTGTGTAGCTGATCTCACCTGTTAGAATATCTTGTGAGGTGGAGGGGCAGGTATTATTAGCAGGCAAGGTCACTGCAGCTGGGAATAATCTGTCAAAATGTCCTTATTTCACTGACTTGTCTGACGATACGCAGTATAGGAACTCTCAGAATCCAGCGCTCACTCTGCACCCTAAGCCCTATGTGCCATGAGAAGCTGCCTCTCGTCTGGAGAAAAGGGTGCCTTTCACCAGTCATCAAAGGCATATTGTGGGCCAACAGAGCTTCTGTTAAAGGCTTATTTTTTTTGAATTAGTGTTAAAAATAATGCTCTTAACTAGTTTACAGATGCTTACACTTCTGACTATACCATTTTTATCTATATTTGAGAATAAATTGAGAGTTCCTTTCCTAAGGAAAGTCAGTGAGACTATTCCAACTTCTAATGACTATTGCCATTAAAATTTGATTTAAGCTTTGTTGTAATAGTAATGTTGAAATATTGTTGGAATTGTATTAAATTACAGGCCGCCTTATAATACTGTATTTTCCTCCCCAAAGCGCATTATTAGAAGTATCACTCCAGAAACACCAACAGAAATTCCTTGTGGGGACATCCGCTTGAATGCTGTGTAACACAGTTCAGTGAGAGACGGCTCCCCAGCCCTCCAGCTCCGACGAATCCCACCTCATCTCTCCCCTCTAAGTCAATGAGTTTCCAGCCAAGCCTGATGATGGAAGGATCTTCTTTGTAGAGACACAGGCCCAAAAGTCTGCTGCCCAGACTTCCTGCCTCCAGTCACTTCTTTCCATTACATCTCTGGGACGTTATTCCTACATTAGACTATGATGGAACTGAACTGGCCTATTATGAACGAGTGAGGATGTGTATGGAGGCGATGGAAACCGCCCTATCACTGATTAGGATTAGGTTTAGCACCAAGTTTGTGAATGTTTCCTGTGTCATTTTTTTGGTATGATTGTTATCTGACGTCTGTTTGCCTCTAAAGGCTTCACATTAAACATTAGAAGAAAATGGGATGCTGTCTTGCTAGCCACATATTTTCTGAATAGAATAGAATTCTATAGCTTGAATCTACTAGAACCCTCTTACCCATGTGCTGCTGTGGGTCAGGGAAGGAAGATGTAAGAAGCTAAATTGAAAAATACTGTGCACGTGTAAGCATTTGTGTCTATGCATATTGTTATGTCTGTGTATTCTTATTTCTACTCCAAACTTTGGGCCCATTACAGACTATATGAATTTCCTTTAATTTTTTTTACATTAACAAAGCCTACCTATTCAAACATGCACATATGCTATTATTTGAAAGGTGCAATTACTACAACATGCTCTGGTACCTTCTTTTTCAGTGACACTACTTTGCTCCCATACTTTTTTTATGGGGCAGCTCTGGTATCTGCTGTACTTCATTGCTGCCTCCCTGTCTGTCTCTCTCTGCTGAATGTTCAGGACAATGTTCCACAAGCAAATTTGGCTGATTTTATTAGTCATCATGGATTGGTTATGAACTGCTCTGAAGATGGATTTTGACATGTATACCTTCACTGTTCACGTGGCCATCTGGATTAAGCTCTGTTTACTTAAGAGGACTTTGACTATGTAGGTTACTTTGTGCAGGGAGAATAAATCCAAATCTCACTTGGCTCTGGGGAACATAGATTTGATACCCTGACTTAAACTCCCAAGGGTATCCTTGATCCAAGAGCAGCTGGAAAATCGGATTAGACTTAAATTGTCTTCCCCGCTCACTTTGGCCCTTCCCGGTGGCTATGATTATGTGTTATCCAAATAATTCTCAAGATCAGGTGTAAGTAAGAGTGACTGGGGAATAGTTATGTGAATGACCTTTCCTTTCATGTAAAGCCCGTAATACAGGTAAGTAAATTTGGCCTTGGCTTCTGACTCTCAGATGCACAGGTAGACAAGCAAATTTTGCCCTGTGCTGTGAAATTTTATCAAAATCTTAAGGGGACTAAATTCTTGTCAGTGATAAAAGGACTCAATTAGCTGGCCTGATATAACTTCAGCTCTCTATATAATTCAAATTTAATTTTAACAACTTTATAAAAAGCAGGTCCATGTAGCAGAGGCCTGGATTTATCCATTTATAGATCTTTCCCCCTTGGCTTTCTTCCCCTAACAATCTCTGCCCTGCCCATTTTCCTATATTCTCCCTGCATCCTGTTCTTTCTCATCTTTGGGGATGTTTTTGGATGCTAGCTGATGACAAGTTTCCCAAAATATTAGAAGAAAAAGAGAATTTAATGTCCCTTTACTGACTTGCATCATCTTCATTCTTTTACTCTTGCTTGCTACTTTATTTCCATTTTCTTTGCTTTTTAATATGCTCAGAGAGAAGATATGTAGTGGTAGTACATTCAGTGGTAAATAGTTTTGCAAATTTTAAGAACCTGATTTTAAAATATTTTGGGGTATGGATTTTCTCCATTCCATCCCTATGCACTTAGGCATTCTCTCAAAATTGCACTTTTTTTTTTTTTCAGACTGGGGATTGAATGTAGAGCCTTTGCACTGAGCTATCTCTGTCTTTTAAATTGAGTGACTGATTGATCAACTGAGGGAGAGTCTCACTAAATCATTGAACCCAGGGCCGGGATCAAACTTGATCCTTCTGCTTCAGCCTCCCAGAATGCCGGTATTATAGGCATGTGCCACCACACTCTGCCAAGAGTATACTTTTTTATAAAAGTATATTTTTTTCAAACAGAGTTTTGCCAAGTCAGGTGTTAAGGTTTCAAACTTCATGAAACTGAAAAAGAAATCCAAAATATCTGTTTTCCTACATAGTTTGCATTTATTCGACCCCTGTATATCAATAGCACTATGGATTTTTTAAAGAAACATTTAAGAGGAGGCAAACTTTAAAATAATATTTGAAGACTTACATCTTATGTAGCATTTACATAAAAATAAAACAAAAATGGAATTGAACTGTAAAATAGTTTAGGGGCTTAACTTTTTCTTATGTTTCTATCAGTAATAAATGGCCAAGAATAGGGGTGCAAAGGGTGTAGTTCAGTGGTAAAGTATGTGCTTAGTATGTGCAAGGCCTTAGGTTCAATCTCTAGTATCACAAACATCCTCCCCACAAAAAGGATATAAAACAAAGTCAAGGAGTTGTTTCCTCTATTGATATGCACTGAAATCCAAGGAATTCATCCCCACTGTAACCCTGGCTGGAATGCAAGAGTTGTAACCTAAATTCACTGCTCTGGTCGCCTCATTTGGAGATAGATGCAGAGATCCTGACAAATCCAAATTCAATATAATAGCTCAAAAGTCAAATAATGGAATCACAAAATAAGGCAAAAAGTTATTCCGTGAGATAAATTACTTTGGATCATCTTGTTTTGACTAAGCTTCTTAATTTTGTGCTACCAACCTCAAAATTTAAATGGAAGTACGAATGTCCATTTAACTCCCAACCCCCAAAAAGGAGACTATTCTCCAGGAATTAGAATAGCAGGCTTTCTTTCTTTCTTTCTTTCTTTCTTTCTTTCTTTCTTTCTTTCTTTCTTTCTTTCTTTCTTTCTTTCTTTCTTCCTTCCTTCCTTCCTTCCTTCCTTCCTTTTCTTTCTTTCTTTCTTTCTTTCTTTCTTTCTTTCTTTCTTTCTTTCTTCCTTCCTTCCTTCCTTCCTTCCTTCCTTCCTTCCTTCCTTTCTTCTTTCTTTCTTTCTTTCTTTCTTTCTTTCTTTCTTTCTTTCTTTCTTTCTTTCTTTTTGGTGGTGCTGGGGATCAAATCCAGGTCCTTATGCATGCAGAACAAGAACTCTACCACTAAGCCACATCCCCAGCCCCTAGTTAATTCTTATAAGTAGGAAAGACTAACCTGATATGTTTTATCAATGATATCATTGGCTTTGAGTTCACTGTCAAAGCTTATCATTATAGAATGCAATGGTCTAACTGTCATTCTTACATTTATCTTAGACAATGGTTTTTTTTGTTTTTTTTTTTTTTTTTTTGGTTTTTCTCCGGTACCGGGAACCGAACTCACGACCTTGCGCTTGCCAGGCAGGCGCTTTTGCCGCTGAGCTAAATCCCCAGCCCTTATCTTAGACAATGGTACAACCCAAGCCTAGTTCGTTTCTTAGCATGTCTCTCTTCTCCTGAGTCTATCTCTGATGCTTAAGACATCAGAATTACCTAGGATGGTTGTCTTCATCAAACACAGTAGGGAATTTTTCATTGTTCTTGTTTTGTCAGGGAAAGGCAGGGAAAAGAAGCAGGGGGTTCCTCAGAGATGCTGGTGGTGGTGAGCATATGACATATGTTCCGCAGCAGGCTATTTGTTATCATTGTAAGCTCTCAAAGGTTTGCCATCGCTGTGTGCCATCTCTGTAAGTACTGTAATAAATGACTCCTATGCTAAGTTGGAAAAAGTTGTATAAGTCGTCATGGAATTCACACATCATATTTTAAAACACAAGAGTTAGAGAAAGAGCCTAACCAGGAAGGTGAATTTAGCAAGTGCTTGTTTGAGAAGCATGTTAAGGAATAAAATTCATAAATCCAAATATGAAAAAAAGGGTCAAGACAGGGAACATTACCATACTAGAAAAGCAGAAAGTTCTCATCCACTGGAAACACGTTTTGGTTTCTGATTTTTTTTTTTCAAAATAGAAATGAATTGATGATATTTATTCAATGAAATTTGCCATATTTGATTCCATGGAAAGAATATTTCAAAGCTCTCTCCCTTTTTTGCTACTTTCTATAGTACCACTCTTTTCTTGTTATTCTCTGTAGTATCACCCTTTTCTTTCATTGCTCTGCCTCTAAATTTAAAAGACAGAACAAGACCTAAATCTCAGGTCACTTCTTTAGAGGCAGAGAAAAACCTGGTGATAAAACTAATCTGTTCTTCCTGGGATCTGAAGATTTCTAAAGAAAGGTAAACATAAATTTTATTTCCTCTACTAGAATGAAATAATACACCTCAATTGGTTTAACAGGACATAGAGAACATATTTTAAGATAGAATCTTAAGTGTTTGCCCTTCTGTTTCATATAGCTATAATCAGTTCATTATCGTTTCTGTACTAAAGCCTCACCTTTGTAGCAGAAGTGCTGTTTTGTTGGAAGTGATTCACAATAGGTATCAGTAGGGAGGCTAGGTGATAGTTCTTAGTGGTGCATCATAAAATTTGAGCCAAGCTGTTCTACCAATTCGTGTGTGTGTGTGTGTGTGTGTGTGTGTGTGTGTGTGTGTGTGTGTGTGATTTTGCTTTGTTTTTGTTTCGGTGGTGCTAGGGATGTAATGCAAGGCTTCATTAAGCAAGCACTCTCTACCACTGAGCCACATCCCTAGCCCAATGCTACTACTGAATAACAAGTATCCAAATAGATTTTCTTCACTGGCTAATCCTAGTTTGGAGATAATGTGCATTGGTGAAGTACAGCATCAGAAAAACGTTTTGATGTCTGCTGAGTTAACAGCCTTGTCATTTGGGGGTAAAAATAGACAATATTTGCCCTGTAATTCTATAGTTGAAGTCTAAAGTATAGTAATTTATTTCTACCAACTTATAAACACTAATATGAGACTTGGGATATTCCATCTTTATGCTAAAATGTTACATACAAATAAGAACATTTACTTTTTTTAAAAAAGATATTTTGAAAGATTACTCTTATTCACACTCGAAAGGTGTCCCTTAAGGAAACTCAATAGGTGAAAAATGCGTATTTTAAAAAGATAAAATTGGGGATTCAAGAGTCAGCAGTTATTTTTTGAATGACATTGGTTTGAAGCTGGACATGGTGGTTCACACCCATAATCTGAGCACTCAGAAGGCTGAGGCAGGAGGATTACCATGAGTTTGAGGCCACCCTGGACTACATAAGCAAGTTCAAGGCCAGCCTGCACAACAGCACAAAACTTTGTATCAAAAAAAAACACCAAAAAAAACCCCCAAAAGTACTAACCATAAAATATGATTTGATATACAAAAACTTTTCAGGATTTTTTTTTGGCCCCAGGGGTCTCACATGCTAAGCAAGCATTTTGGCACCACTACCAGCCTTCAGGATATTTTGATTGTGTATTGGACATATCAGAAGTTAATTTTGGCCAGGTGTGGTGGTGCACATCTGTAATCCCAGCACTCAAGAGGCTGAGGCAGGAGGACTGCAGTGAGTTTGAGACCAACCTGGGCTACATAGTAAGTTTAAGGCCAAGAGACCCTGTCTTAAAAATAAAAACAAAAACAAATTATCTGGAAGAATTAAACCTAAGTCTTATTTGAAAGAAAGAGTCCTCTCTTTACAATGAATATAATTCCCCTATATTCATTTAGGCAGCAGTTTAGTTATATGTTTCAAGATAGATTAGGAGATATCAGTAAATGATTTTGGCTGTGAACTGTTTCTGGAATAATTCTTAATACCATGGTAGATTTGTTCTGTACCATAAAAAACTTCCCATCTCGTAAGGTTAAAATAAAAATCTTAATCTTATCTGTATAGTGTGAAACATTTACACATACCCCAAACCAAAACCACCTTAAATTAGAAATATGAAATTTTAGTAAAGCTAAATAAGTTCTTGACCATCTATAATGAATATTTATAATTTGCTTTAACATACAGCATTCCTTTGACTACCATATTGTTTTCCCAGGTTTGCAGACAAGGAACCTGAGGCTCAGAGAAGTTAACTGTTCAAGTGCACATAGCTGAAAAATTCCAGAACAGGCCTGCCTAGGTTTTCTGATTCCAGGCCAAATGTTATCTATACATCTATCTTAAAAATTAGCATTCATAGAGCCTGGGGGTGTGGCTCTGTGGGTGGAGTGCTTGCTAAGTGTGTGTGAGACCTGGGGTTTGATTCCCAACACTCAGGGGCAAAAACAATCAGTATCTATTGAAGCCAGGGAAATCCAAAGTGCCCAAACTCAGATTGAATTTTTTTCCAAAATACAAAAATGTCTTATTTTAGAGTGCAACAGAGAAGAGGAATAGAAGTAGAGGCAGAATCTGACACTGACACACCATTATTTGTGTGTGTATATGTAACCTCACAGTGGTTAACAAAGATTTTCCAAGAAACATCACCACTAAATCTAATCCTTGGGCTAGATTCAGATCAACTGATTTACCTTGACTGTGTTTAAAAAGATATTAAGGGGCCAGGGATATAGCTCAGTGGCACAGGCGCCTGCCTAGCAGGCGCAAGGTCCTGAGTTCAATTCCTGGTACAAAAAAAAAGATATTAAGGTAGGGATTCTTCAAATAAAGGGTAATATAATGAAAAGATGGGTTATAGAAGTAGGAAAATAAAATGGGGCCAGAAATTAGCATGATGTCACACCAGACTGAACATCAGAAAAGTAACATCTTTTCCTTACTGTCATTTCATTATAGATAGCTAAATTAGGTAGAAATATTATAGGCAGTCAGGCAAGGCCAGGCCCTCAAAGAAGTCAGTGTGGAAAGACAAGAACATCTTACAACTATGGCTGGAGGTGCGTTTGTTGAAGGCCAGGGCTCAAGATAGAGATGGAATGACTATACCTACATACCTCTCCGAGGGATAGACAATAGTGGTCGATATTCTAAATAGGCATCAGTCACCTAGGTGGGAGACCAAGACCTCCTGACCGACACCTTCAAGGAAAGGTCCTTGTTCTTCCCACGTACACTTGCTACAGGATCTGCTTCCCCATTGGATCAATATTACCTAAGCAGCTACACTTGTAATCTTATTGGTTGATCGTAGTCTTGCCTCATCTTATACCCACCTCATGATTTTGCTCTATAAAACTCCCTACCTTGGGCTAGGGATATAGCTCAGTGGCACAGTACCTGCCTGGCAAGTGCAAGGTCCTGAGTTTGATTCCTGGTACCAAAAACAAACAAACAAACAAAAAAATCAATAAACCAGAAAACTTCCTACCTCCCACAATCTTTGATATATTTACTTACATGAGCAGTATCCCTGTGTGTATGCACTATTCTATTACTGCTCCCACTGCCCTCTACACAGAGGCACCTTCATCTGATTCAGGTTCTGACACCTCAGGCTGAGACTGCTCCTCACCCACCACATGAAAATGTCTTCTGTTTGCTCAGGCTGACAACCCTTGCTGAGCAGTCCCCACTGCCACCCACTGCATGGCTGCTTTCCTACCCGATTTGGGCTCCAGCACCTCACGGTGACATTCTTCTTGCTTTTGTTTGAGCTAATGCACCGTGCAGGCTGTTCCTACGCAATGTTCTTCCTCACTGTTCCTGTGGCATCCCGCTCTGGGCCGTGAGAGCACTACCTTGCTCAGCCCCAATCCAACAGCTTTTGGACTGAATAGGGAGGGAAAGAATGATGAGAAGGCAAGAAAAGTAGTCTGTGTTAATAGTTACAGTCACAGTCTAAGTAACCATGGTTCTTAAATGGTAAATTATTTTTTTTCTTGTGGGTACCGGGAATCGAACTCAGGACCTTGCGCTTGCCAGGCAAGGGCTTGTGCTGCAGAGCTATATCCCCGGCCCGGTAAATTTTTTGAAAAGGTACATCATGGGGTTTATAATGTCCATGTTTATTTTTTAGGAGTATTTCTATGGGTGAATTATTAATTTAATTTAATTTAATTATTAATTTAATTATTTTAATTATTTAATTATTAATTTAATTATTAATTTTAATTTAATGAGTTTTATTATATTAAATAATGTGTACTTAACAGGAGAATATATCAATAAAATAAAATATTAAATTTTTAGTATGTAATGAATATGTAGAATAAACATCAGCTTCTCTATCCATTATGGTGTATTGTTGACAGTGTCAATACTACTTTTTCTTCATCATATATGAGGACAATGAAATTCAAGGTGTCTTTCTGAAATCCAATCCGTACTGTACATTTCTGTATTGTGTGTGTGTGTGTTTTGAGACAGCATCTCACCATGTAGTTCAGGCTAGTTTTGCACTCACTATGTAGCCCGGGCTGGTCTTAAACTTGCAGTGATCCTCCTGTCTCGGCCTCTTGAGTGCTGGGATTACAGGCGAGCACCACCACACCCTTTACATTTTTCTACTGTGAACTTGAAACATCTTTTCAGGAATCTCCACTTTGTTCTTGTGACTAGTTCTTGTGCTGCTCAATTAGCGTTTTTTGTTTTTTGCTCCTTTTTTTTTTTGTTTTAGAAAAAAAAAAGTGGTTTTTTGTTTTTTGCTCCTTTTTTTTTTGTTTTAGAAAAAAAAAAGTGGTCATCAGTGGTTAACTGGTGAACTATATGTCCTGTGACATATGGTTACTTTTTTTTTTTGGTTTTTCTCTGGTACTGGGAACCGAACTCACAACCTTGCGCTTGCCAGGCAGGCGCTTTGCCGCTGAGCTAAATCCCCAGCCCCACATAGGTTACTTTTTGAAATAGGTGCAACAAATCTATTCTCAAAGTCATATGGTTATTACTGCACAAATAAAGACCTGGTGACTGAGTTCCAGGACAAATTTCTAAATTCAAGGTGTAAAATGTCTTCATATCTACCAGGGCATATATTTTTACACCTATTTTGAAAGGTTATTTGGTACATATTTTAAAAAACCTTCAACAACCACGAAATGATGCAAGTTGTTTATCAACTGTCATATATTGAAAGACAGTTCACAACAAATCTTTCAAAAAATGAGCAAATTACAATCAAATTGCCAGATTTTTAAATTTTTCTTTCTTGGTGGGTCTTTTTTTTTTAAGATAGAGCCTTGCTATATTAGCCCAGGCTGTCCTCACACTTGTGGTGATCCTCCTGTCTCAGCCTCCTGAGTGCTGGGATTACAGGTGTGTACCAACATGCCTAGCTCTTGGTGGGTCTTTTTGTCGTCAAAATATAGGCATGAAAAAAAAGAAAGAAAGAAAAGTAAGTATTTTTGAGAGAAACTAAATCTCTTGAGTATTATTGTTCTAAAAATCTCAATGCCACTTCTGTCACTTCTCCATAAATCCTTTAGATTCTATTAGAATGACAGAGCCCTGCTGTGAAGGCTTTCAGTTCAGATAGTGAGATGTCATGATAAATATACTTTTGAGTGTTACTATTATGCATATAGAATGTTTTACTTGTATTTCATTATTACTGTATTTCAAAATATCTTGTAGCCTATCTGTTACAAAAAATTTCCAACACTGAATCACTGTACTGGCATTCTGTCCAATAGGTTTTCCCCTGGCAAGAACCCAATAACATTTTCTGACCTAATCCTAACGTTAGATTGTTCAGGTGTATGTGACCATTTTGTAGCATTTTCACTAAAATATTTTTACATTACTGTTTTCTTCCTCATCTGAGTGAAGGTCTTCATTCTGTACTTCTGTATCTTTCAGATCTTGCTAACTTCTGTGGTATACATGATCTAAGTCATCATCGGCAGCTGAATCATCTGATGACACATTTCAACCTCTTCCCAAAGTTGTAAAAGTGGGTTTTCATGTGACAGTATACTGAGATGGGCTAATTCTACAAGAAAGATAAAAACATGTAATAAAAATTATAAATACACAAAAATGTAACACAGTGTGTAACATGGGTAAAACGCACCCATTTACACTATGACATACATGCACACATCTTGCCACCAAGTGGCTGAACACAGACTGCTTCCTGTATTCCCCCATAGCAGCTACTGAGATGCACAGCCACTACTGTTATGCTAAAGTATATATTTTCATTAGAAAAATATATTCAGGGTGTTTTTTAACCCACTATAACACCACTTGGGTAAAAGAAGAGGTAGTGTGAAGAAGGGATGAGCAATGTGGTGGGATGGACAAAGTTTGGACCAAATATCTTCTAAGGTAAAAACTCCAGTAATAAGGTATATATTTCTAAACTTTCCAAAACCTCCAACTTTTTTGGCTACCACTTTAATTCTTTAAGGTTCCGGGTTCTGCTATAGTTTGACTGCATCCCCTCCAAAATTCATATGGGAACTTAATCCTGTAATCTCTACTATTTGGGAGGCTGAGACAGGAGGATCTCTGAGTTGAGTTCAGCATGGGCAGCTTATTAAGACTGTCTCAAAAAATACATGGCTGGGGAAATAGCTCATTACAAGGCCCAGGGTTCAATCCCCATAACCATTAAAGGGGGGTGGGATTTAGCTCAGTGGTGCATCACCTGCCTGGCAAGTGAGAGGTCCTGAGTTCAATTCCCGTGCCCCCTAAAAGACCTGGTGCCTTTTTAGAAAGTAAGGTATGAGGGGTCTGCCTTCTTCAGCTGGTGGGAACCAGTTTAGGCCCTTGTATGCCTCTTCTTCTGTTAGGTGAGCAAGATACCATCAAGGGAATAGGACCCTCACAATATAAGACATAGGACTGTGCCAGTGCCTTAATCTTGGACTTAGTCTCTGGAATGGTGAAAAACAAACTTGTTATTTGTAAATTCATTACAGCAGCACAAAGGGACTAAGACATCTTTTGCATGTGTGTAGAGGACCTTGCACTGGTGTTTAAACTGAGTCTCACGCTTATTTGCTGGGTAAGTTCTCTCCTGTAGGTTACACCCATAGATCTAATGTCTCCTCAACACAGTAAGAATTTAGTACATCTGGCACATAGCTTTCTAGTTACTGAATACATCAAATCTCATGCCACTTATCTAGCTGAGTGCTAGATAAATGTCAGACATTTTGCTAAAACTCAAACATAGAAAGAAACACCAAATAGGACTGTGAGGACAAGGTTCAAATCCTTTCTCAGCCAGTAAGGCTGAGTAAGTCAAGCTAAGTAACCTCACCTAAGTCATTCTACATTACTGGTCTATTTCCTTATAGGCAGTCATGATAAGATAACAGTGATGATAAATACTAATGAGGAGTGTCAGGCACAGCATTACACACACAGTTTCAAGAAATATTCACACCAGTCCTATGAGGGGGATGCTTTATTATCTCCCTTTTACAGATGAGAAAACTAAAACTCAGAGAAATCACTTTGCCCAAGGTTATGCAGATAACTAAGTGTTAGACCTAACATTTCCAAGTCTCAGCTAAGTGTATCAGAGTGCCTCACAAACATTTTAAACTACAAATTGCTTTATTAGATTCCTGCTCCTAATAACATGATACCGCAGACTGGATAAGTTATCAAGAAACATTTATTTTGATAGATCTGGTGCAAGGTCAAGGGGTTCCATCTGGTGACTGATCACCTTTCTTGCTGGCAGAGTCCCAAGGCAGCACAAGGCATCACCTTATGAAAGGGAGTTTGCAAGAAACCTAGACAAATTGTTTAGAACAGACCCATTCTTCAGATAACCTATTCATCACAGGGGCAGAGGCCTAATCATGTTACCTCCTAACGGTCCCATTATCTCATAATGGGGATTAAATTTTATGAATTTTGGAAGAGACTAACCATAGCACTGAATTTACATTAATTTATGAAGTGATGCTGCCTTGGCAAAAAGAAACACCAAAATGACATCCAGGATTTGGAGGCAGATTTATTTACATTGACAGGCACTGATTGGGATCATTCCCAAGATACCAGGCCCTGATCTCTGGTGGTTTAGGGTTTCTGTGGGATAAGCAAGTGGGAAGTACAGAGGTAGAATGGCTTGTCAGTTGGGGATTGGTTTATACACTACGCATCACAGTGACCAGCCATTTCCAAGAGATCAGAAGCAAGCAGAACTGGAACAGGAACGTTTACCTGGGCAACTGACAAACTGAAGTATACTGGCTGTGGGTAGAGGGCATCTTCTGCTGCATTTCCACCCTCTCAGTTTTCCCAGCAAATCTTTGCTGTGCATGTTTTATGTGATCTTCTGAGACAAGGCCCAACTACAAGCAATAACATTGGAGCTGTCAATAGTCTTAGGATGGGCCCTAGCCAAGGACCCCAAGACTGAAACTTCCAACCAGGAGTCTGTGGTTTGTTTTCCTTGTTGTAGGATTTCTACCCTAGTTGACTCTTACATGGGAGTGAAGCAGTTAATCTGATCTAGGTGAGTGTCCAATGTGCTTTGGACGCTTGTCAAATCTTTATAAAAGCCTTACTGGTTATCTTCTATTCTCTTGAGGCAATCATCTATAGAGTTAAGACAAAGCAAGGAGAGGGGTAAGCAGCCTGAAAAGGCACAAAAATCAAGGGGAGTAATGCATTGAGGTATGGAGCAATCCTGTGAATGGTATCCTCAGGCTTCAGCCATGTGTGGACTGCTCAGCCTCCACAGCAGGGTTTTCAGTGAGTTGTCTCTTCAGATCGAGCCCCAGAGGAGCTGTATAGTCTGGGTAAATTTTCCAGAACTCTGGAATGGTGTATCTAAAGCTGGATTCCTGAAACTTGTACAGGTAGTTAATATGCATCTAGGGTATATGTGTATGCAGGAGTGCCTAGAGGTATAGCTGATCTTTTAGCTAAACTTTTGTGGAGCTAGTTACAAGCTGTTTCTATAGGATTATGTTTTATTTTTCAACTTTTTAAGAGCTTATGGCCTACATGTTGTATGTAGTTTTTATTTAGTTATTTCTGCTACAAATGCAGGCCCCTTGTTGCTGCCAATGATCAAGGGTAGGCCATATCCAGGGATGATTTTTTATAGCAGGACCCTACAAACTTTTATTGTCCTCTCAGCTTGGGTAGGGAATGCCTCAGGCCCTCCTGAGTGGGTGTAGATGAGCACTAAAACTATCTGTATATTTTTAAATGGGGGGAGGTCAGGGTCAGTGACACAAAAGCTGATGCCTGAGCTAGCTGTAGGGGTATGGGTTCCAGCACTGTAGTTTGAGCTTGAAGAACATATGGTGTGGGCAGGTCTGGCTCTGATTAAGATGGAGCTTCTGGGAGTACCAGGTAAAGTTTTTTGGGAGTACCAGATAAAGTTTTTCTGGCTGGGGTTGATGTTTCAGTCGATCAGATTCCCAGAGAGGGCTTAGGAGCACAGGTTTGCTGTTGCTGGTGGCAGGTTTTCAAACAGCAGCAGGTAGCAGTAGCAGGAGAGCTTTGACTAAAATAACTTTGTCCAAAGTGACTACAGTATATTTACCTGTCAGACTCCATGTCTAACAGAGCTACTTCCATCCATAAACAGGGTGTACTCAGCATCTGTCAGGGGGGTTATTATTCAGTCATGGTCTGCTGGGCCCAGTTCGGGGGCAGATACACGGAAGGACTGAGTGATCCACAGTTATTCAGGAGGTCCAGTACAGCATGTGGCACCTGGAAAGTTAGGTCTCAGCCCAAGGTGAGTCTGTCAGCTTTCTTGATTAGAAGGACAGTGGCTATTAGAGTGCAATGGCTAAGACAGAAGGCAGCCTTTAGCGAGTGGATCCAAGTATTTGCAGAGGTAGGTCACTGGGCAGTCCCAGGGGCTGACAGTCTGAGTAAGCATAATTGTTTTTGTGAACTCAAAGATTCAGATTCTATAGAAGCCGGCAGCTCCAAGAAATTCGATTTCTTTCTTGTAATCAGTTTCTGCCAGATATTGCCAGCAGAGCTTTTGTGCCTTTCCAGTAGGCAGGTTGGGTGTCATTAATCAGAAATACAGTGATGTTTTGCTGGGATTGGACCCCTGGGAGGTTGAGTCCAGTTGACTTTTGAGTTCAGAACTCGGGTCTTTGCAGAGGGGCTGGCTGAGAGGAGCCAGTCAAAGGCAGAAAAAGGCATTCTTTAGGTCCAGACAGTGTACCAGTAGGCAGTGAGTGGCAGAAGACTGAGACAATGTATATGGAGAGCAATTGTGGCAGCACTGTGAGCTGAGATCCTGAACTGGCTTTACAGGCAGGAGAGGTATTTTAGCAGTCTGACAGTCCATACTGTTTGCTTGGGGGCTGTGACAGCTGGAAAGGACAGAGAAACAGGCTGTCTCAGAGAAAAGGTGCTGGTGGCTTGGCCAAATCCATTGTCTGAGCCTCCCTGAAAATAGTGGGAGATTGAGTCCAAGTAAGCTGGCCTTTTGTCTCAGGATTTTCCCAGTTGAAGAGGCTTATGGGAGCAACTGGCAAGAGGAAGATATCCTTTAAATCTAGAACAGTCCAAAAAGGGTATATGGGTCCAGAAGCACAGAGTGCAAGGTGATGGCTGTGTTGATGGCACAGAGATCTTGCACTGGTCAGTAATCTCCATTGGGCATTTTTACTGGGAGGGGTGTTCCAAGGTGATTAACAGTCCATCAGGATCCCAAACTAGGCAGCTCAGGTATGGCTGGAGCATGGTTGGCAGTTAGGCCTGGAGTCTTAACTCATACCTCTGGGAGGAGAGTTTTTAGAATTTCAGGATTGCGGTTACTGTCTCAGGCTGACACAGGCATCATCTTCCTCTCAGAAAAGTGTAGGGTTAAATGAGAGGGAGGCTGACTGGAATTTATGTTTGGTGAGATGTCCTCCCAGGCTGCAAGTTCATGCCTGGCAGAATGGGCAAGAAGCAAGAGCCCAGTTGCCCCTGTGATGGTAACTTTTTGACAGAGGGAACTTTTGAAGGCAGAGAATTCTGTTCCATTGTCTACTAGGAAAGTCACAGCTTTGTTCCTACCTTTTGCAGTGACTGTGGACTCTTGGGGGCCCAATTTGATAGAGCCCAGTCTGTCCTATCCAGCCAGTTCTGACAGGGCAAGGAGAGATTCTAGGTGAGGTGGGTCTGGATAGTTGGATTTCTTTGTGCCCCACAGATGGAGGGGGCATTGGTCTTTCCAGTGTCCAAACTGTTTGCAGCAAGCACATTGGTCAGCTAAGGCATGAGGTCTGCCATCAGTCTTGGGCTGTGAAGTCTGAGAAGCCAGCCTGCGTAGGTCCGTTGTCATGATGGAGTTGTCATCTGATCCAGGTTAAAGCTTTTGAACAGTCTTAATCTGAAGGGGTATCTATTTTTTTAGCATCCATAGGTCTTATCTTTAGCCAGAGGCAGGGCAGTCTATCAGGTTTCTGGGTAACAGTGGTTGATGGGCTTTTTGTCCCCCCTCTTTGATGTCTTTAAGTGTTTGATTTTATACTTCTAAATGGGGCAACCTTTGGGAAAGACCATGGCAATTTATTTGTCAGGGCTGACAGTCCAATTTTATCTCAGTCAAAATGTGGAACTCCAAAGGAATTGTTGACTGTCATCTCAGGTAGGCATTAGATGATGTTATCTGACCAGGATAGGTATGTCTCCAGAGGGTCCTCTGTGGCTAAATGCAGGCAATGGCTGATCGAACTAGAACTGGTTCAGTTGGCTAGAAGCAGATGAGTCAGGAGTCGGGGTGGAACTGTTGGCAGCAACTGCAGCAGCTGATAAGGGTGCCAAGGGGGAATTCTCAGAAAGAATGGGCCTCTTTTTTCCTTTTCCTTGATGGCAGAGATGCAGGAAGTGGTTTGGTTTCATTTTTAATCCTGTAAAAGCCTCTTTCCTGCAGTCAGGGACTGGGTTTTGACTAATTAGTTCCCATCTCTGATTTCCTATGTAAGTGTTGTGTACCCTTGAATGATGGTGCAACAAAAAGTGGGTGCACCTCAGAGAAAGAGACCATTCAGATGCCCACCTAGTTGCACCCCTTGCGGGAAGCTAGGCGCAATTTAGTTAGAGGGTTTCAGGCCATATGTTGATCACCACAGAACGGCAAATGAGGGCCCCATCGGCCACTGCAACCAGTGCTTCCCAGTCTTGGTGCACAGATGGAGCGGCATATTGCTCACATTATCCATTCCACTCACTCACACTCACTTAACAGGCACTCAGAGGTTAAACATTCTAACCCCGTCCTCTTGAGGGTGGTCCTGATTAATGATAGTTGATCAGCCTCTCCTTCTGCTCAAACTGAGCAGGACTGACAGACTAACTGGGGTACCCCCAGGGGTCTTACTGGAATTAGGCAGAGACTGCATCTTCCTTCCTTTGGGGTCCAACGTGAGCCACTCAAGTGTGAGTGTGGGGAGCCAGGAATCCTCTTCCAGATCTCCGAGGGGACTGAAGAAGGCACACAAAGTTAAATAATATGGGATCTTTGTCCACAAACTGACACACTATTATAATGCTGTTAGAAAAAGCACAGAATGCGAAGGAACATGAGCGTGTTGTGGAAACCAAAAAGGGTGTTAGAGGGGCTTTCTGGAGGCAATGATATTTCAGCTCTTTTAAAAATAAAGAGGCAAGCTGGGCATGGTGGGGCATGCCTGCAATCCCAGCACTCGGGAGGCTGAAGCAGGAGGATCACTGCAAGTTCGAGGTCAGCCTGGGCTACGTGGTGAGCTCAAGGCCAGTCTGAACTGCACAGTGAGACCCTGTCTCTCAAACACAGAAAAAAAAAAAAAAAAAAGAGGCAAAAGCACTGTATTCCCAGTAAAGCATCCAGTATATAAGAAGACAGCACAAAACAGTACTATGCACATTAAGACCTTGGATTATAACTTGTTCTGCAAGTGTTCCATAAGATGAACAAATATTTCTAATACATTTTAACTTGCTAAATGAGCAATGTTTTGCAATTAGTAACTGATGCTGAATGTAACATGATCACAACTGAGCTCACGGTTCTCCACTTCCCTCCAGGATTGCGGTGATCATCTCCCAACACTAAGAGGTTATGGAGCTCATGTCTGCAGAGGACAAAAAAGGTGGAGGAATTCCTCACTGCGAAGATTAGGGAGATGTGTAAAATGTGGGAAAGTGAAAAATTTTATAGAAAAGCACCATCCCCAAAAGACTATAGGAATGCAAGCAATTGATCTGTTTAATGATACTGCAATGTTACATTTGCACAGTCTTCAAAAGGAAGCAAAACAAAGTGTCATTAGATAGGTTCCTTGTTGAAGTTGCATGAAAGGATTCTACTGAGGCAACAGATAGCAGTGATTCCATTAGTGGTAATAAAAGTTGTCTTACACAGTAAACCTCATCTCCCTCATACCAGCCACCAAGTTTTTCAAAGGTAAGTGCAAGTTTTTCTTTGTATTTTGTATTTTATTATTTTGCACTACAGTACTGTAATCATTTCTATATGAGTATTTTGGGTTGTAGAATGAATCATCTGGGTTTTGATTGTTTCTTATGGAGAAATCTGGTTTGATACACAACTGCTTTAGAATACATGCTTTTCTGGAATGAATTATGCTTGCAAATCAAGGTTTTACCACATTTGGTATGACTGATGTAAGGATAAACAAGGACATGAAGGAGAAAAACTAAGGTATTTTGAGTCATTCCTATCTTACTAAAAGTTGGTCAGAGGAACAGGTGTTTACCAATTCAAATTTTAAGTAATTTTCTTAGACCTTATATGTTTAACACGTAAAATGATAAGTCCCTTATACTAATCCAAATAATACATTAAAATTCTGATGTTTTGTGAATAAGCCATTCACCCAATCACCAGGCCTCTACATAGGTTTTCTGTAGAAACACCTTAAGATTAACCAAGAGAACCAACTCTTATTCATATGCTCAAAAGCTTTAAGAACATAAAAATGTTTATTACTGAGACATATTATGTACACAGATGACATATAAAACATACTTACAGTTTCAAGAGACAGGAACTCACTAAGGCACTGATTTGTGATCCTCCTGCCTCGGCCTCCCAGAGCGCTGGGATTACAAGTGTGTACTACCATGACTGACTGTAAAAAAATAAATCTTAATTCCTCTTACATTAAAAGTTAATCCCAGGCACACTGTAGACCTAAATGTAAAAAGTACAAGTGATGTCCACTGAACTTTGTGCAATAGAAATGTCCTGTAAATCCACTGTTCTGTTTGGTGTGGTAGCTAACTACTATGTGACTGAGCACTTGAAATGTATCTAGTGCAACCATAAATTTTATTAACTGAATCATAAATTTTATATATAAATATTAGAGGTTTCTGTTCATTAAGACACCATTTAGAGAGCAAAAAGGCAAGCCACAGGGAGAAATGCATAAAGGACCTATACAAGTCATTAAGAAAGGCAGACTGACAACCTCTATACCCCCAAAAGAAATGGAGTATGTTACAACCTTCATCAAGGAACAACAAAATAAAACCTGCGATACCCACCAGAAGCAAAAGATGAATACCAAACAAAAGCAAAACATGGACCACTCGAGACTCTCCTACACTGGTGTATTTTAATATAGCTATTAAAGCCAAGTATTTGCCTACTTAATCAGCAATTCTATTCGTAGGAATCAAGTAACATATGTGTGTATTTACTAAGAAACAAGTACAAGAATGTTCCTGGAAGCATTAGCCCTAAGCTCAAGCAATCTAAAGTCCATCAATAACGGAATGGAGAAAATTTTGTGGAGGGCCTAGGAAACAAGCAAAACTAATCTATGGTGCTGGAACTCAAAGACAAGGGAGTAGGCTGGGAAGGGGTTAAAATCCTATGTGCTGTGGGTAATTTCTTTTTGAAACGGGTGCATTTTCTCTCTGCAAATTCATTATGTTCCTTGTTTCCCTATCTCATTGCTGTGTGTAAGCTTCATAGAATACCACTTTATATCACTGGGATGAGTAACTGGTACTTGTCTATCAGCCGGTCAGGCATTCTGCCACAAGTGGAAAATAACTTTTTATGTTCTCACAGTTCCAGGGTTGGTTTGACTTGAGTCATCTTTTCTGCCCCATTTGAACCCCTGGACCAAGAGTAAAGAAAATCAAGATGCTGTTTTCAGGAAAGGAAGGGTGGGGTTGCTGAGGCAAAAACATCAGTTTATCTGGGGAAGGTGACAGAAAAAACCCAATTTTTAGTTTCTTACTGATACATGTCATCAAACTAAGTAGGTTAATAAAAGTAATCTACAGCTTTCCCTATCTATTCAAACTCCTTTGTGAAAGTCTCTGAATTTCTGGAGAGGGAAACTGTCAGCTTATCAAATCTCCTTGACACAATCTCTCCCTAGACTATCTTGCACACTATACTCAAATTAATTTTCCAAATGCACAAGTCCAGTTATGACACAATTCTAATGAAGAAACTGTACTTACTACCAAAGTTTAAGAGTTTTAGCCTGTCACTTGTGGTATTCCATGATCTCACCCTACCTCATCTGTGTTCCCATAGTTACAGTATGCTGCTTTCTCTGTGTAAGTTGGGGCTTTTCAGAACTTGTCACCATCAATGACCGTCAATGATCTACTTTATATCACTGGGATGAGTGACTGGTATTTACTGTGTCAGGAGATCTGGGCAATCTTGTTACTTTGTCTTCTTGGTTTTTAAAGGTATTATGACATATGAATGCTAAATCTAAAAAGCATCGTGGAGTATAAACAACATTTTCTTCATGAGAAGACCTATTAAGACAATTGCTGTCTCCATAGCATTCATCCATTCCCCATCAATAAATTTACAGTGTATAATTTTCTATGTTATGTTTCAAAGATTTAGTAATTCTAGTTTATGTGTATATACAAGTGGAACTTGTAAGAAGTTGCACTCTTTCTAAAGTACACAAAACATGTTCAAAAATAGGCCACCTCAATCTTTATTTAATTTTATTTAGGTTAAATGTCTCTATCTTTTCATCCTTAGTCTAGATTTATATATATAACCAATTTAATAACTTGTCAAGGTTTCAGAACTACAAATTAAAAACTTTTTTTTTTTTTGTCTTTTTGAGACAGGGTCTTGCTCTGCAGTTCAGGCTGGCCTTGAGCTCACTTTGTAGCCCAGGCTGGTCTTGAACTCACAACGATCCTCCTGCCTCCGCCTCCCGAGCACTGGGATTACAAGAATGCACCACCAAGCCTGGCAGAATTACAAATTAAAATTTTACTAAATACAACAATAAAAGGAATTGTGAAATTACTTTTAAAATAAAAGCATTAAAGTACAAGTATATCACTATTTTTTATTTTTATTTAAACCAAGTCTGGGTTGAAAAGTTAGACAACATACATGAGCTACATTTTACACTTTAATACAAGTATCAGAGCATAAAGTATAACGATTTTCCAAATTTTTACATATTTTTACCTGAAATACAATATGTATAAAACAAAATAGCTACTGTAACAAAAGTAACGTTATTAGGAAAGCTGTTTACTTTTCAATGGTTGCACAGGAGCCAATTTCCTCAGTAAGTACCTTCAGGGATGTAGACATACTTACGGTTTTTGAATACAACCAAGAATATGGTATTGATAAAGAAATATTATATACATACATACATATATACATATTTCTAAACAGTCAAGATTAAAAGACTGACTTTTGACTTAAATAAAAAATAAATTTTGAAAATGTATTTTTAAATACTCTCCCTCAACTAACACATTTCATTACGCCTTCACAAAACAAGTCTTAGGCATTACAATGTCCTGTGCCTCCACTGATCTTCCTGTTGACGCCGTCACTAATCATCTTCTTTCTCAATATAGGTCTTTGCATTAGCCCGTGCCATTTGCCTGGCCAAGTACCTGTCTCGAGCTGACATTACAGTTTCTTTACTATTCCTCTTTGCAAATTTGCTCACTGCCTCTGGTGGTCTTTCTTGTTCTTTGCCCTGCTCTTGCCTTTCCTCTGTGAGTCTGTGCTTTGCTCCCAGTGATGCTTCAGAACTAGAGGGTTTTTCTTGGTATCCTTCTTTGTTCTTTTCCGTATTTCTCATTTTGCTGGCTCTTTCATGGTCAAGAAACTCTTCCTTTGCTCTAGAATTTGATCTGTCTTCTTTTCTGTGAATTCTTTCTGAAGACTGAACACTTACTTCTTGTTTTCCCCTATCTCTGTATTTATCATGATTTTCAGATCTTTCCTTCCTTCCTTTCACGTGTTCTTCCTTCTCTTTGCTCTTCTCTTCCTTCTCCCCACCTCTCTCACTGTATCGGTCATGACCATTTCGTTGTCTGTCTCTTTCTGGTTCTCTTGAAGAATATTTATCTTTTTTCCATTCTCTGTCATTTCTTTCTCTCTGCTCTCCCCTTGGTTTATCTTCTTGTTCATGCCTCTTCCAGTGGGAATCTCTATGACTGGCTTCTCTGGGTTTGTGAGAATCCTTTGCTTTTCTGTTGTCACGGTCAGTATAATAGTACTCCTGGTCTCTGGACTGCCTGTCTTGGTGCTGATCTTCCCTTTTCTCATGATCTCTGGACTTGGAACTTTTGGTGTGGTATTTGACGCTATGCCTTCTTTCTTCACTAGATGATCTTGAGTGGGTCTGGTTCTTGAGATGCTTGGAATAATTCCTGGAAGTCTCTGTGACCTTTGCCCTTCTGCACTTCACTTTATTTTCTTCCATTTCATCATCTTCACTGCTCTTAGTATCAAAATCACTGTCTGCATCTGGGTTTTCCTCCATCGCATGAGTTTGGAGAACACATCTCTCCTGTGGTATTCTGCTTTCTGAATTAACTTCATCTGAGTAACCTCTTGATTTCTCTTCCTTTATTCCAGAACTTTATAAACAAAAAATGTCACATTATCAATTACAAGAAAGTGTTCATATAGTTTTTCTCAACAGTGAAATCAATACAACTCTTATTATAGATACTATCTAATTATCCAAATGCAAACATGTGATGTTTACTTTGTAAACTAGTATCTTCAAGCAATTCACACATTTTTAATATTTATAGAATGAAATAGACGAAAATTTGTCCTATATTGGACCAATAAAACCTTCAGGTAGGGATCCATAGAATGTGCATATTTTACTAAGCCTAGACAAACAGAGAATAACAGAGAAAAGGAAGATATGTTCTGGATCTAAGTTCTTCATAACACGAAGTTCAAGTTGTGATTCTATGTTAAAGTTCAAGTATGTGATTCTATGTTTTTTTCTTTCTTTTAAAAACACTCCTAGACATATGTGAAGATAATTCTTTCATAGCAAAATAGTGGCAAATTAAATGTTCTTTTCTTTCTTCTACTTTCCTTTGAGATGGGCCTTCACTATGCTATGCAGACTGGTTTTAAATCCCTGGGCTCAGGTGATCCTTTTGGCTCATCTTCCCAAGAATTGGGACTAGAGATGTGTGGCCCTGTATCAGGCTCCTAAATATTACTAATTAATCTTTCACCATCACCTTACACATTCATTCGTACTAATTACAACACTCACACTAACAGTGCAACAACTCTGGTTCTCTTGTAACTGCTGGCAGAACTGTCTTGGCTAAAGTACTCATTTACTATTCCTCTACTACTAGTTAGGAATCTGATGATTACATTTTAAAGAAGTTTCATGGATGGTATCACTATTATTACAGACAAAACTTTTAGAAAGTTATAATGTATTATAATTTACATTCAAAAGCTAAATCTTCAAATGTCCTTTCTCAGACTCAAACTTCTCTCATCAATTCTGGAATCAAAACCTGTTGGGGGTGAGGAGGATCGACAATAAAAATCTGATTCCCTCTCCTCACCCTTAATTCCATTCTCCCATCTCTCCCCTTTTCACCAGCAACACAGACTCACATCTTCTAATCAGAATATTTCTTTTCAAAAGTTTACTCATATACATGTTGAGGACAATTTCTCCTTTTTACCTTCTACTGTATTAATTATGGGACAATCACCTATTAATACCTCATTTTATTTAAAAATCCTGATGCTTTGCTTTTGAGGCCAGCACTATTTAACAGAAATGCAGCAGAATTGTGTATAAAACAGTAATGTATATGTCTGAGCTATCCAGTATGGCAGTCATTAGCCAAATATGGCTAGCTGAGTATGTGAAATGTGGCTAGCGTTGACTAAGTTTAGATTTTCTTTACTTTGATTATTTATTGATTGACTGATTGACTGATTGATTGAATGGGTCTTACTACGTAGTTTAGGTTGGCCCTGAACTCACTATGTAGCCCATGCTGGCCTTGAACTGATGATTCTCCTGCATAAGCCTTCTGAGTGCTGAGATGACAGGTGTATGCCAGCATGCCTGGCACAGATTTTAGTTACCAGTAGTTATGTATTGGACTGTGCCATTTTGGCCTCTAATATATGAGCTGTATTTCATGAAGGCTATGTCTATTCACACACACAAAAAAAACCCCCAAACCACACTTATGTATTATCTGAACATGCATAAACAATGTTGTATAATGCCTGATTTCAAATTTCTCCTTATTTCTGACAGTAATGATTTTATGGTGCTAGGGCATAAAGGATACCTATACTTTCAGTTTAAAAAAGATGACCATAATTTGGTTTTGCTTCTTCATTAAGGTTATTTGTAAGAGGGGCTGGGGATGTAGCTCAGCGGCACAGTGCCTGTCTGGCAAGTGCAAGATCGTGAGTTCGATTCCCAGTAATGGAAAAAAAAAGGTTATTTGTAAGATTCATAAAGCACTTAAATATTCAGAAATTTTGTACATTAAGAATTTAAACTCAGTTGGAGAAGTACGTAGCTCAGGGTTAGAGATATGCACAAGGTTCAATCCCCAGTACTGTCCCCTACCCCAGGCACTAAGTTTGATTTTAGAAACAGCTAAGAATGTTTATATGTAAACTACAGTAATTTTTGTGAATTGCAGAATAAAGAAAATCTTGAAGTAAATGTATCTGTCCTAAAATTAATAAAATGTAAACTCCTAGAGATTCCAACTAGGTCAGGTTGGCTGACAGTGCAACACACAATGCTGCAATCTATCTTTCAATTAAAATGATCACACTTCATATGCACAAAATATTTAACAGTACCATTCTTCTAAATATTTCATCTGTCACTGCTCACCTGGCTTCACGGAAGCTGCATTTTGGTACTTCCTCTTCACCGACTGCTTGATTTAATAAGTGTCTATAAAACCCACTGAGATCTTTCTGCTTGGTTACATCCAAACGTGCTGTGAGGGAAAGCAAAGAAAAAATGTATTATTCAATAAAGCACAGTACAATTTTATTTACATTATGTAGATGTATGTGTAAACTATTCTTCTAGATCAGGAGTTGGCAAACTATAACCTTTAGGCCAAATTTGGCCTGCTGTCTATGTTTGTAAATAAATTTTTATTGAAACACAGCTTGTCCACTTATTTATATACTGTCCACAGCTAGTTTTGCACTATAAAGGAAAAACTGTATTTGTGATACAGATCATACGCCTAAAATATTTATTATCTGGTTCTTTAAAGTATGCTAACTGGTGCTCTACATGAAAACACAGTAGATGTTTAGACAGAATCTTACAGACTGGTTTTCCTCCACTTCAAGATGAAGAACACGGGGGCTGGGGATTTAGCTCAGCGGCAAAAGCGCCTGCCTGGCATGCGCAAGGTCGTGAGTTCGGTTCCCGGTACCGGAGAAAAACCAAAAAAA
>NW_004955481.1:3146534-3262537 GCF_000276665.1 Chinchilla lanigera
CGGTTCCCGGTACAAAAAAAAAAAAAAAAAAAAAAAAAAAAAAAACAAAAACAAGATGAAGAACACTTGCCCACTAAATTACTTGTAAGTTTATGTACTACTGAGGAAGTGATCATGGACAGAAAGCACTAAAGTAAAGCATTAAGATATTCTTTAGCCTCTGCACATGTGTCATATTTATTCTTTTTTCAATTAATGTTACTCATCTTCTAACCACCTAGTTGATCTCCTTGAGTAGTGGTGAGGTTGTCATCCCCAAAACTGAAGAGTTTAAAGTTACATTTATACTGTTTCTGACAAATGTTATAGTGTTATATATAACTTGTAATTTTTTACATTTGGAATCATGTTCTAAGGCAACAACTTCTAATGACCATAGTGAAATAAAAAGAGAGCTAAGTGAAAAGTCCACCAGAAATAATAGTTATTGAAGAGTTCAACTGTGTGTTCACTTAAAATCTCCTTTGTTCTTTTTTTTGTTTTTTTTTTCTGGTACTGGGAATTGAACTCACGACCTCGTACTTGCCAAGCAGGCACTGTGCCGCTGAACTAAATCCCCAGCCCCCTCCTTTGTTTTATACTACTACATGGTACCTTTTATCTGGTATTTTGAAATGATACACATAAATTATGATTACAATATTATAACCCAAAAGCTCAGTGCCAGAACAAATGGCTATTGATAGGGTAAGAATTCTGGTTTTCCTGTACTTTTTTGCCTCCCATTTTACCTTCTAGTGCAGCAGCCCTCCTTTCCCTTTCTTCTTCTTCAGCTCTTTCTTGCAGTTTTTTTTTATAAGCAGATGTCACAAATGCCTCTTTATCATCAAATTCTCCTTTTTCCATTTCTCGTTCTTTCTGTATTTTCTTTTCCATTCTTTTTTCCTGTTCCTTTTTTCTGATCTCAACTGCTTTTAGTAAGTTGTGGATATACTTGGGCTAGAAGAAAAATAGAGTATTTAGGAGAGGCTCAAAAATAATAGTTATAATTCTTAAAAAGACTTTATTAGTACAGAAATGGCTACCCCAAACAGTACTGTCATCTTCTCAGCAAGATTAGTATTAAAACTGTTTTCAATAAAAATTTAAGCATAGCACTGAGAGAAATCTATAGTACTATTTTACAAATGATCAAATAAAACATTTTTCTCAGTTTCCTCACCCTGTCATTATCTTAATTCAATAAATAAATGAATCATAAAAGTTCCTACTAGTTTTTCACATTAGCAGAAATATGTTAATAGTAGCTTTAATCCTACATCCTCACTCTCCTAGTAGATAATATATTGCAGAGATCCTCACAATTAGTTGGTGCTTATGAAAGAACAAGAGTCATAAAAAGAAAATTTGAACTTATTTCAATACCCACCCCCATAATTTTTTTCAAAAAGTAGTATCATGGTAGGTATAGGCAAGTAATTCAGTTACTAGCTAGGAAGCAAAAGAAAACTGAGAGGATAATAAAACATACATTAATATGTACAAGGCATTAGCAGTATAAATTTGGAACATAAAATTTATAAGGAAAATAAAAAAAAAATTTATAGAGCAGTAAGATCATTCAACTAACTACTGTTAGGATATTATACATAAGGCTTCCTTGGTCCTAAAATCCAATCTATAATCTGAAACTGGAGACTCCTCACATATTTCAAATACTTTATCAACATTTGGACGCAGGATTACTGCATGTTTTTAGCTTTTTCTCCAATGATTCTCATCTCGCAATAAAATTAAGATACAAAATACATGTCAAAGTCAAGGAAAGTTCATTATTTTGCCACCAACCTTTCTATCTTTTCCCGAAAGTAATTTAGGATTACTTTCCTCCTTCTTCTTCTGCATCTCATCATAAATGCTGTCATATTCGTATACAGTGGAATCTTCTGCAAGGGCCTTCTGCATCTCCAGTTTGGTCTTTTAAAAATAAGTTTAAAAAATATGAACCAGTCAACAGAGAGCATCAAAAGTCCATGTATAGTTTATTCAGAAAGGTTCATGAATTAGAAAAATATCACAAAAATTACATAAATCACATTCTAGATAGAAAAATATATATGTAAATTCTGGTGCTAGGCTGCCTAGGTTTGAATCTGGCTCTACAATTACCACTTACACAATCTGGGCAAGCCTGTTTAGTGCTTTTTGTGCCTTAATTTTCTTCAGCTAAAGAAGTGAGGCTAGCTGGATGTGGTGGTGTACTCCTGTAATCCCAGTACTCTGGAAGGCTGAAACAAAAGCATTTCAAGTTCAAACACAGCCTCAACAAACAGTGAGACTGTCTCAAAATAAAAAGAGCTAGGAATGTAGCTCAGTGTGAATGTCCTTGTTTAATCATTACTACAATCAATCCATCAATAAATTATCCATATGAAAAGTACTAAGGTATGACAGAGAAACATTTAATCTTGGTTTTAAGATAGCTGTATTTTTCTTTTTTTTCAGTGCTAGGGATTGAACCTAGGACTCTGATGCAAGCACTCTACCACTGAGCTACATCTCTCACCTCTTTATCACTTTTTTTTACCATCTCAGTAGTTGGGATTGAACCCAGGGCAGTCACATTGACTTATATATCCTTAGCTCGCTCTTTATTTTGAGATAGAATCTTGTTAATCCTTAGGCTGTCTAGGCTGGGCTTAAACTTGTGATCCGTCTGCTTCAGCTTCCCAAAGTACAGGGATTACAGGAGTGCACCACAACATTCAGGTCGTACCACACAGAATTTCACTGTCCAGTTTAGGCTGGCTTTGAATGCACTTTGAAGCCCAGGCTGGCCTTGAATCTGTAGGATCCTCCTGCGTTAGCCTAAGTGCTGGGTGTACAAGCGTGTGCCACTACACCTGCTCATATCACCCTTTATAAGGTGTGAAATAAAATGTTTAGTTTTAGAATGTATAATGGTAGAAAACACTTGGTAGGTAGTAGCTCAATGGTAGTGTACCCGAGTTCAATCCCTAGTCCCCAGTATTTGATCAAAATCTGGACATTAAAAAAAAAAATTTTTCAATAGCCATTCATTCATTTGTACTGGGAACCAAACTCAGGCAGGTGCTGTGCTGCTGAGCTATATCCCCGGCCCTGTAATTTACTAATTTAAAAAGTGGTGCATGCCTATAATCCCAGAACTTGGGAGGCTGAGGCAGGAGGATTGCTGTGAGTGGGTGCAGCCCAGCCTAAATTACATAGCAAGACCCTGTCTCAAAAAAGAAAAAAAAAAAGTAGTTTTATAACAGCAGTCAGGTGAAGTTCTCAGCTTTTATTTATGTTACTTCTACCTTCCGCATTCTTTGACCTTTCTTTCAAACTCTGACAGCACATTCTGTACTACAACACCTAACTCTTAATGATATGCTTGATGTTTTTAATTTGAAACTGTTTCACAAATCTGAGCCTCTTGCCTCAGCTTGTAAGTTGCTAAGTAGACTGCATACTTTAACTTTTTCTTGAATTTCTACATTGCCCAATACAGTGTGGAACTCAAAAATGATCCTTTTAAAATGAAAGGGTGACAATGTGGGAGGCTGAGGCAGGAAGATCATAGTTCAAGCCCAGCCTGGGTAACTTAGCAAGACCCTCTATCAAAATAAAAAAGAAAAAAGGCCTGGTGTCATTATAAAGGCCCTGGGTTCGATTCTCAGTATCAAGAAAAAAAAAATTTAGAAAACCTCAGGCCTAGTACTATAATTAGTTATGTCACGATAAGTAGTAGTTTTTCCTTTCTGAAGTTGAGATTACTTAATCAGGACCATGAACATACCTGTGAGAATCCTAAAACATTATGTATGTAAAAAGTCCTAGGAAACACTAGGTTCTTGTAGTAACCTTTCCTAGTAGGTGAATGTAAGATAATTATAAAACCACAAAACCTTTTCTCCTTCTGTCACACACACACACACACACACACGCACACGCACACGCACACGCACACGCACACGAGGGCAGCCATATAGACCAAATAAGTTCACAAATAGGAATTTAATAACTAATAACAATAAATGAAAGAAGTCACTATGTGAAAGCAGAGATGATTTAATCTACAGCCAGCAATAAAGAGCTAATTCTTGGCTAGGAATGCAGCATGTATGAGGCCCTGGGTTCAATCCTCAGCCACTCTCCCTTTCCAAAAGCTAATTCTTTTATTCTTCAGTGTGACAGGAAAAAATCTCTAATTCATATAAATCAAGAAAGATTTTTACAGAAAAACAATGGTCAAAATAAAATTATTTTACTATACATATGTACTTTGCTTTGGTCTATGCACCCATATAATACCAAAACTGATACTTAAAAATATGAGCTGAAATACTTCACCAAAACACATACTTCAGTCATCCACCTTACCTGTTTCATGGCCTGCTTCTTTGCAGCTTCCCTCTGAAGACTTTCACTCACGGAGGTCTGTAAAACAGAAAAATGCTATAGTTGTCAAAATTTATTTAAAATTTCTTTTTTAATATTCTGATTAGTAACTGGTTACTTATAATTAAAAGTGGCAAGATAATATGAAGTTAGTATCTTCAAGGTCCTGTCCCTAAACTTTATGTAACAAATGAATATTCACTGTTATTTATCAGAATAGACCAAGGTGTAAAATAAAATAGAATGGGCACAGTAAAAAAGTAAGGAAACACAGATTTTTAGTCTCAACTTCCTAAGTCATTCAACCTCTATGATTTTAACTTGTTTTGTGTACACATGTATGGGTGTATGAGCATATGGTACATGAGGGAAGCCTGGATTAGATAATCTTTCAAGTGTCTTCCAACACCAGTATAAGTCTTAGCAACAAAAAGCCCATATTAATATTTACCACTGATTATAGAATATGAAGCTTTTGGTTTATACATAAGGCTTATAGGCATCAAGAATTATCTGTGGTTATAATCATTCAAAAAATATGTACTAAAAAGCCTTTAAAACCAGGTGGGTCTTAGTCTAAGTCCTGAGGATAGTGTAAAAGCAAAACCAGTATCTATTGTTGAGAAATAAATGGCTTGAAACAGATGACAAATAACTAAAGAGATAATTATAACCTCAATGCGATAACAGAGAACCTGTCCCTAAAGACAAATCAAAACAAATAAACAAAAAAATGGCTCAATGTAAAGGCCCTGGGTTCAATCCCCAATACAAAATGAAACAAAAAACCAACAGCGTTCTTGTATAGCAATAATAAACCCACCAAGAAAGAAATTAGAAAATCCCATTCATAATAGCTTCAAAAAAATTAAGTACCTAAAAATCAAACTAACTAGGAGATGAAAGATGTCTATAAAGAAAATTACAGAACTCTAAGGAAAGAAATTACAGAGGACATCAGAAAATGAAGACATACCTTATTCTTACATTGGAAAAATATTGTGAAAATGGCATATTACCAAAAGCAATGTATAGATTTAATGCAATCTCTATTAGGATACAAAATATTCTTTAAAGAACTAGTAAAACACTAAAATCTATACAGAATCAGTAAAAACCCAGAATAGTCAAAACAATCCCAAGCAAAAAACAAAAACAAAACCACAAAGTATTTTGAATAATGGATTCAGTATTATAAAGCTATAGTAACAAAACAACATGATACTGGCTCAAAAACAGACATGCAGACCAATGGAACAGAACAGAAGACACAGAAATAAGCCCCCTGCACCTACAGCCATTTGGCTTTTGACAAAGGGGCCAAACACATACCTCAGAGAAAATATGGCATCTTTAACAAATGGTGTTGGGAAAATTGGGTATCTATTTGCATAAACTAGATCCCTATTTTTCACTCTGTACTACAATCAAATCAAGCTGTGCATGGTGGTGCACATCTTAAACCCAGAAGGCTGAGGCAGGAGCACTGTCAAAAGTTCAAGGTCAGTTTGGGCTACACAGTGAGTTCAAAGCCAGCCTGAACTACAGTGAGACACTGTCTTAAAAAAGAAAGAAAAAACCCTTAAATCAAAATGCATCAAAGACCTATATACAAAAACAGAGCTCAACACTTCAAGCCACAGGCACAGGCAAAAATTTCCTGAGTAGAATTCCAATAGCACAGGAAATGATACCAAGAGTCAACAAATGAGATTAACCAAATTAAAATGCTTTTTCTAGCGTAGAAAACAATGAACAGTGAAGAGACAATCCATAGAATGGGAAAGAAATTTTGCTAACTAGTCATCTGATAGAGGACTACTATCTGGAATATATAAAGAATTCAACAAAACTAACCTCTCAAAAGAAATGATCCAAATAAAAAAATAGGCAAATGAACTAAACAGACACTTCTCAAGAGAAGAACAAAGGGACATTAAGTATATAAAACTATCTCAACATCTAGCCATTAGAGAAGTGCAAATCAAAACAACCTTGAGGTTCCATCCTATCCTAGTCAGAATAGCTATCATCAGGAACACAAAAAACAATGAACACTGGCAAGGATCGGGAGGGAGCCCTCCTACATTGTTGATGGGAATATAAGGTAGTAAATGCACTATGGAAATCAGTCTAGAGATTACCTCAAAAAACTAGAAATACCTTTTGGCCCAACTATTCTTGAAAAATTAAAGACATCATACTATTGTGATACACACACACACACACCCCCCCATGTTTATAGTAGTGCAATTAAGAACAGCTTATCTTTGGAAGCAGTGAGATGCCCTCCAACAGGTGAATGAATAAAGAAAACACACACACACACACAAAATGGAATGTTAATCATAAATAAAAATAAAATCATCATTTGCAGGACAATGGATTGAACTTGAGAAACAATCACAGTAAGTAAAATAAGGTAGGTTCAAAGTTGAATATTGCACGTTCTTGCTTATATGAAAAACCTAAAATATAAATAAATGATAAATAAAAATAAAGATAATAGGAAACTACAATAGTACACTCCTACATATGGGGGAAATAAAGGAATCAGAAAGTAAAAGGATCAAAAATGGTTAAGATACGTTATATGCATGTACCAATTCCCCCAAATGAACATTACTTCTCTGTATTATTGACATGCACTAAAACAAAGCAAGAAGTATGACATTATCTGACTTCAAAACTTACCACAAAGCAACTGTAAACTAGCATGGTTCTGGCATAAAAACAGATACATAAACAAATGAAACAGACTAGAGAATCTAGATATTAACCCATACATCTACAACTAACTGATCTCTAACAATATACTAAGAACATGGAAGAACAGTCTTTTTATTTTTAATAAATAGTGCTGGGAAAATTGAATATCCACATGCAGAGGAATGAATTAGACCCATCTGTCTCACCATATTAAAAAAAAAACAATTTAAAATGGATTCAAGATTTGGCCATTGGTCTCACTAAAAAGAAAAAGCAATTAATTAAAAACTTAAACATAAGATGTAAAGTTATAAAACTACTAGAAGAAAACATAGGTGCTTTAGGACACTGACATAAGTGAAGGTGTTTTACTCAGGAGGCTGAGATAGGAGGATCACGGTGAGTTGAGGCCAGCCTGGGCTACAAACTGAGTTCAGGGGCAGCCAGAACTGCGTAGAAATCTTGTCTCAAAAAGACAAAGACAAACAAATAAACAAAAGTAAGGGTATTTTGGATAAGATTCCAAAGGCACAGGAAACAAAAATGAACAAAGAGAATTAAATCAAACTAAAAAGTTTCCGTATAGCAAAGGAAACAATTAACAGAGTGAAGATATAGCCAACTTGTAGAATGGGAAAAAACATTTGTACACTATACATTTGATAACAGATTAATATCCAGAACTCAAAAGCAAAAAACAAAAACAAGTAAAATCTCCAAATAATCTCTACATTTAAAAAGAAGCAATAAACCTAAACAGACAATTCTTAAAAGAAGCTATACAAAATGGCTAGCAGATCTGTGGAAAAATGCTCAGCTTCACTAATCATCAGAGAAATGCAAATCAAAATTACAATGAAGGCTGGTCATGGTGGCCAGTCTGGGCTACAAAGTGAGTTCAAGGCCAGCCTGAACGGTGTAGCAAAACTGTCAAAAAGACAAAAGCAAAACAAAAAAATCCCCCAAACTACAATGAAACAGCATCTCAATCTAGAGTGGCTACTAGCTAAATGGCAAATAAGTTCTGGTGAGAACGGGAAAAGGAACAGTACAGTAACTACAGACAATGACACTGTACTGTATATTTTGTTTGGATATATACCCAGTAGTGAGATTATCTGTACTCTCATGTTTATTGAAGCACTATTCATAGTAGCCAATGGAAAGAAGAAAAATGTGGTAGCACCATATGCATGTGCACACATGTGCACGTACACACATACACAGAATACTACTGAGCCATAAAAAGGATGAAATCTTGTCACTTATGATAACATGAAAGTAACTAAAAGTCATATTAAGTGAAATAACCAGGCACAGAAGGTTAAATACATGATCTCACTTATATATGGAATCCAAAAATGCTGATCTCTTAAGTAAGATTAGTGGTTACCACATACTGGGAAGAAGTAAATGGGATGGAGAGATGGAAAAAGGTTGGTCAATGTGTATTACAGTTTGATAGGAGAAGTTACAGTGTTCTACTGCACAGTAGGGTAACTAGAGACAATGATACTGTACTATTTCAAAAAAGCCTGAGGAAAGGACTTTAAATATTTCCACCACTAAGAAAAAATGTTTGAGGCAGATATGTTTATCTAATTTGAACATCACAATGTATACATGTATCAAAACACATGAATACCCCATAAGTATATATACCCTTTACGTGTGAAATTAAATGAAAAAAAAAAAAAAAAAAAAAAAAACCCGTATGACCTAGCAATCTGGCATGGGACATATCTCATAAGGAAATTAAATAATCACCTTGTACAGGTATCTTCACTCCCATATTTATCACAGCATTATCCATAAAAGCCAAGACATGGAAACGACCCAAGTGTCTACTGATGCACAAATGGACAAAGAAACTGGAATTATTATTCACTCTTTAAAAAGGATATCCTGCCATTTGTCTCAAAATGGATGAGCCTGGAGGACAGTATGCTAAGTCTGCCAAACTTAGAAAAGTAATGCGTGGTCATTTACACTGCAAAAATTTAAAAAAATATATACAGAGTGATAGAGGAGACAACGCAGGCATGAGAGTAAGTTACGGTGTTCTACTGCTCAGTAAGCGGGTGGGGAGATATAGGCCAAAGGATACAAAGTATCACATCTACAGATGTAGAAATGCAAGTCTATAAATCTAATGTACATGAAGATTATAATTAATAAAAAACTTTAAATGGTATTCATGCCACAAAAACAAACATGGTAACTGGAGATGTAGTTCAGTAGTAGGGTGCTTGCTTGGCATGTGCAAAGCACTGGGTTCAATCCCAACATTCCATCAACAACTATACAGAGTAACCATGTGAGATGGTATGCTAATTTGCTTTAGTCTATGTATTCCCTAATGGTATAATGTTTACCTTTAACATGTATAATAAAATTTATTTTTTATAAAAAGTATCCAGCTTTGTGACTACACTAAAGAACACTGAACGATATGCCTTAAGAATATACTTTATGGTTAGGAATTATACCTTAAAAAATACAGCTGCTGATAAATTTATTTTTAATCCATGCAGCATATATGGCAGCAGGCATAGGTGGGGTAGATCTATATTTTCCTCTCAATTTTGCTGTGAACCTACTGCTAAAAAATCTAATCAATAATTATATGTACACATATATAAAATTTTCAGCCTTCAGATTGTAGTACTCTAGTCTACAGCCATACTACCCTGAACATGCCCAATCCCACCTGATTTCAGAAGCTAAGCTGGGTTGGGCTTGGTTAGTACTTGGGAAGATTATAGTACTCTAGTCTATTGTTATTTTCAATTGTATAGCACCAATAATTGGCAATTTTTCCCTCAAGACAACAAAACAGAACAAAACAAACCTAGTTCCCTATGACTATAAAAATAAACAATACATAAAGGTCATATAAATAACAGAACATACATTTAGTAAGTCAAAGCAGCATATAGGCAAAGAACTGAAGACATTTTTAGGTAATAGCAAACTGACTCTGACCAGAGGAAAGATCCACAAAAATAATGAGACCAACTAATACTTACTGGGCTAAGTGCTGTTAAGTATATTACTTGTGTATTACATATAAGTCAATCTGAATTTCCGTAACTGATAGGACAATTTCACTCATTAGAGTATCACTTTTTTCCGTCCTGAGAATCAAACCCAGGGCCTTACACATGCTAGGGCAAATGCTCTATCACTGAGCTAACCCTAGACTATCAATTTTAAACACTAAAATATTTCTAATTCTTAAAAAATTAATTTCTTAGGGGATTCTCCATATGTTGCCCAGTCTGATTTCAAACTTGTGAATCTTCCCACCTCAGGCTCCCAAGCAGCTGGAATGAAAGGGGTATGTCAGCCCTGCTCCCAAAGTATTTTATACCTTCTTTCTAATTGTAGTGGTAACTCTGTACTAATTGTTAATTGGTTCCAGGAGGCAAGAGGAGCACCAAATTGTTTTGGTTAGAAAGGGTAATGAGTCACAAAGCAACTGACACTGACAAATTCTAGCTGGGGTATTGAGTACCAAACAAATGATGAATAAATACCAGGACAAAATGTTTATATCAAGATGCATTTAGTGCCAAATTCAGTAACTTTCAAAGCACTCATACCAGGTTAGGACTGTAGTATGAAAGAAATGTATTTTTCTTGGGTTAGGCATGTAGCTTAATGGTAGAGTGTTTGTCTAGCATGGGCAAGGCCCTAGGCTTGATCATCAACAATGCAAGTGGGGTTGCGGGAGTGGATGTATGACACAGAGACAGAGAGGTAGACAGGGAGGGAGGGTAGATGGGGAGGGAGGGAGGGAGAGAGAGAGAGAGAGAGGTGGGGAGAGAGAGAAACTCCCATCATATTATTAACTTCTGTAGAGTTCTGTACTGCATAGTATAAAGAAAAAATACAAAATAATTGTCACAAGATAGGTCTGGGAACTCTGGCTGAGTTAACTTCTCTATGTTATTCCAGGTTATATTAACTTTTGATGTTCAGTTTCCTGATACTTAATAGCACCTACTTCACAAAGTTATTTTAAAGATGAAATGTGATGATATGTAGAAAGCACTCAGTAAGCATCTGATTCAAAGGGTCAGCTACCAATTATTGTTATAATTATACTCATGTTTAACACAGGGCTTCCTCAAAACCCACCCTACGAAATACAAAACAAGGGGGAGGGTGGTGCAAGGAGATGACAGGGAGGGGTAAAAATGATCAAAACATGCTACATGCATGTACGAATCTGTCAAAAAGGAAACCTATTAATAATATATACTGTATAACCAATATGCACCAATAAAAAAAGATGTGAAATAAAAGCCAAACAAATTTATGGCAAAATGAGAAGACATACTCCCAAATTTATCCAAAAGGAATGGTGTATTTTTACATCAACTTTTTAAGATGTTTCCAGATTCTTCTTCACTGTCTTTCAAGAATGACCCAAAAGATGTTTACTACGTTAAATAGAACATTTCAAAGTGAAGGGAAAAAAAACACGGGAGTTGGGTTAAAGGTATTGTTTACCATACACTGAGGCCCTGTGTTTGATCCTCAGCAGCACAAAAAGAAAAGCAAAAGCAAAAACACAGGGTTTAAGAAAAGTTTATATTTAAACAAGTTTAATTTAGCTTATGAGAAAACTGAAGCTGCAGCTTTCTCTTGGAGTACTATTACTAAGGCAGAAAGACATACAAACTATATTCCACTTCACAGTATATTATACATTTTGAGGAAGTTGCAAAGAAATGTGTAGGGAAGTACAACACCCTTCACTTCTCCCAATGTTAACATTTTGTAAAAATAAATATAATATTAATACCAGGAAATGACACTGGCATACCCAAAGACTTTGCCAGTAATATAAGCACACACTTGTAAGTGTGAGTACAGCTTAGTGTTATTTTATAACATATGTAGCTTTTCTGTAACCACCATCACCATCCAAAATAACTGTACCAACATTACATGACATCGGTACTTGAACCAGCAACACCCATCCTTTCTCCCCCTTCCTCAATCCTGGCAACCACTAATCTGTTTTCTCTCTATATATAATTATGTTTCGCAAATGTTAAATAAATGGAACCACGCGGTACGTACCTTTTTGAGCCTGGCTTTTTTTTTTTTCACTTAGTGTTACTTTCAAGGAAACACATTTTGCTTATTACAGATACTGGATATAGCTTATTACAGATATAGCTCAAAGGTAGAAACACTTCAGTTTTTGCCACAAAACCCTAGTCTACATACCTAAGAAAAATATAGCTGTTAAAAGACTAGGTTTAAACAGGACCAATCCATGCAGTATCACACAATTAATTAATTCCAAAATTTTGGAATGTAAAGGTGCCTTCTTTAAAACTACAAATTATTAGTTTTAAATTTAGGAAGACAGAAATAACTTCCTGTAAGAGGTGCTGAAGAAAAATTTTTGACTTACAAAACTAGGGTCAAATGGAAGTGTTTTTACTGTTCTCAAAGCACAAAAAGCATGCAGACTTAGATTGTCTACCAAACATCTTAGGGAACTACTTTTTCAAAAACCTGAAAATTGGGGCTGGGGATTTAGCTCAGCGGCAAAAGCGCCTGCCTGGCATGTGCAAGGTCATGAGTTCGGTTCCCGGTACCGGAGAAAAACCAAAAAAAAAAAAAAAAAAAACAACAAAAAAACAAAAACCTGAAAATTGTTTGCAAATGTTTTAACCAAATTCAGCAAACATGTTTTGAGAGCCTACTATGTGTATGCAACACTTACATGCTACAAAAAGTTTATCATCTAGGGCTAGAGGTATAGCTCTGTGGCAGAATGCATGTTCCTTAGTATCATGGGGAAAAAAGAGGAAGTATACTTGTATAATAATCTAGTGGGAAAGGAGCCATACTAGCGCAACATTTCAATACTTTAGAAGTTAGTAGGTTTTGATTAAACTTAATTTCAAACAGTAACGAAGCTGAGTGTGAGGGCGCATGCCTGTAATCCCAGCACTCTGGAAGGCTAAAGGAGGAAGATTTCAAGTTCAAGCTCAGCCTCGGAAATTCAGGGAGAACCTGTCTCAAAAAGGGATGGGGATGAAACTCAGTGTGAAGGCCTGAATTCCATCCCCAGTACAAACAAAAAAAAGACGACAAAAAGAAATGAACAACATACAAAAAAGGGATAAACTACTGTTTCTGTTTGTACTAATAACACATACACTATTATAAGGATTAAAGATATGCTCAAGAATAGGTACCATTAAGTTGCAGAATGAAGATGAACACTGCAACTGGGTTTTCTTTTCTTTCTCCACTGTTCAATTTTGACAGAAAATTATTTAATCAATCTAATGTTTATTTCAGTGAATTGTAGTCAGATTTGGGTCTAACAGGGAGACTTTAAAACAAAACAAACTCGTCAGTGCAGACAAATAGAAGGCAAAGTACATGACTGTGTGCTTTTCATATCTCACTGAATATATTTTGGTGGGTTGCCCTTTGGCTGTGATGACTAGAAGAGAAATAGCTCTCTAAGGATTGAAATTCATTCACCAAGAAACAGAATACAATCTAACAGAGTACAAAAAATTACAGATACTCAGGTCATTGTTTATATTATTAAATTACCTTTCTTTAGTCAAAAAATACAATAAAATAAAATACGAAAACCCAGATAAACTAGATTTCATCAAAATTAAAACTGCTTCAAGGGACATTAACAAAAAAGTGAGAATCAGAGATTGAGAGAAAATATTAGCAATAATATGTGTTTGGTGACTTATGTCCCAGAGAAAGAATTCTTACAACTCAACAACAAAGATAAGCCAAGTAAAAAATGGACAAAAAAGTTGGACACAAAGGTATTCAAATGGCCAATGAGTAAATGAAAAGATCTCTGTTCAACATCATTAGGGAAAGGTAAACTGAATCACAACTGGAGATACTACTTACCTAATTCTATGGCTATTATTTTTAAAAAGTAACAAATGGCAATAAAGATGTACAGATGGGACTTCTCAATTGGGAATCAACAATTTTAGATGGCAACTTAAGCTTATTCCTCTGTGAAGCTAGTAAGACAAAAATAATAATAAAATATAATCTAAGGTTTTTTGGTTATAACACAATAAAACTAGGAATTTTTAATAATAAAAAGAGCAACAAAATTGTCTTTAAAAGAAAACAAACCAAGTCCATTCATTTAGAACTAAAAGCCATACTTTTAAATCTTTAGGCTAAAGAAAAGGCCAAGCTGGGTGTGGTGGTGCACGCCTATAATCCCAGCACTTGGGAGGCTGAGGCAGGAGGATCATTGCGAGTTTGAGTCTAGCCCGGGCTACAAAGTGAGCTCAAGGCCAGCCTGAACTCCAGAGCAAGACCCTGTCTCAAAAAGACATTAAAAAAAACCAAAACAAAACAAAGAAACCCAAACCCAGCCCCCAAAAGCCAACAAAAAGAAAAAGCCAGAAAGGAAATTACAAAATATTTATAAAGGTGTAACAATGAAACTATTCATTGTTATATTGTTTTGTTTTAAACTATTCAAGGTAAAACTTGTAAGACACAGCTACAACAGTTCTCAAAAAGAAATCTGTAAGGCTGGAGGTGTAGCTCTGTGATAGATTAAGTAATGTGATAAATAGCATGTACAAGGCCCTGGATTTAATTTTCAGCATTGTTAAAAAAAACAAAACAAAAAAACCCTATTTACCTATCTATGTGTTTTCATGAAAATAAGACTGAAGGTCAGAAAAACATGTGCAGAATATCCTCAATAAACAAAAAAGAAGGGCCGGGTTGATGGCTCAGCAGCATAGCGCCTGCCTGGCAAGTGCAAGGTCCTGAGTTCGATTCCTGTTACCAAAAAACAAAACAAAAAACAAAGGAAACAATAAAGATATGTGATAGGATAAAAAATATAGTACAGTGAATGTTTAAATTTATTATAGTAAAAGACACACTGCCATGACTCTATGTCAAAATACTCCTTACTTCAGACACACTCCACTGCTCTTGACGCTTTCTTAAGCAGTTGTGGGAGTGCTGTGCTGTTGTGGCTGCCCTGAATTGATTCAACATGTTTAACCTTTCACAGTCATTTTCACCTTGGGGAAGAGTCAGAATCACACAGTGCCAGATCCAGTGAATAAGGTGGGTGAGGACACATTGTAAAGCTTTTGATAAAAACTGCTGTACATGTTCTAAACAAATTCAGGACATCAAGGCAGCCACAAGAAGAGACTCACAAAAGAGGACTTCCAGAACCACTTTCAGAAAGTGGTAATAAGCAAAGGGGAGCATTTTGAGTGAGACTGATGACAATCTGTCTTGCAATAATTTTTTTGAAAAAGTACACTATACTTTTTGATCAGTCCTTTGTAGGCAGAAGTCAAATAGAAAATAAATCAACAAAACCCTAAAATCAAAAAGCTGGTTCTTTGAAAATATTGGTACAGAAGCTTCTGGCAACTTTGCAGAACAGTTAAGAGATGCAAATGACAGATGAAAGATAGATACATTTTCTTAAGATTGGTTCAAAGGAAAAAAAAAAAAAAAAAGATTGGTTCAAGGACTTGAATAGACCAACAACCACAAAGACATCCGCTCCCGAAGAGGTCTACTGACAGTTTACGGGTTTAATTCCACTGAACTTTTAAGGAGCAAATAATTCTTGTTTTCTAAATTATACTTAGAATATGAAAGCATACATATTCAAAACAACACAATATAATTCAAAATGATATATACACATTAAAGCATCTTATTAAACACATGACAGTATGTCTAAAGAGGATGAAAAAGGGGACGGAGGTGAAGAGAAAAATTAATAAGTAGATAAAACTCTTATGCAGGCTAATGATTTGAGTGTGCCTTGAAATGAATAAAGCTTTCTGTATGTTTCAAAAAAATTTACCACAAGCAGCAGTTACTTCCTTCTTCAAAGCTCTATCACAGATTACAGTTCCAGAAGAAAATAAGTAGCTATTTCCATAAAAACATATGGGTGTGTGTGTATAATGTATTGAAAGATACCATTATGAAATAACAATCTTAACTGCTTTGGGTGATAATTTCTCTGAGATAAAAAGATGTAACAAAAAGTAGGGTAAACCATAAAGGGAATGGACAAAGAAGGGCAACTTTGGATTGCTTACTGTATTTCTCTAATCTATACAGTGGATGATACTGATTAAAGAGGGAAAAAAAATCATATTTTTAATATCCTGTATCAATAAAAATAGTGGTACAAAAACAAATGTTTATAAGCTTTAGTGAAAACATATATACTAGAAGTCAGTATCTTCCAATTATTCTTTAGTTCACCAGTATCACAAAAACTCTAAATTTGTTAGAAACTTATTTTCAAAAGGAACATCACTGTACCATGTTGGCCAAAACTAGCACAAGCACACTTACAATGAAGAGTCAAAGGTCTTATGATCCCTCCCCATATACGCCAAATTTTAATGAAATACACTTAGTAATGTATTTTTTTCCTGAAGACAAGCAATAGTTTGGCACCTAATATATAATCACAATGACCAAGTCAGGTGTGCAACACCCCCAGTACAGACTTTATTATAGTTCAGTTATAAATACACAATCTCTTGACATTGAAGATGTAGTTCTTGCAGATAAAGCCCAGAGGCAGGAAATGAATCTCCTTCCAAATGCTGCTCCTTATCTTTAAAGTAACCTAAAATTATTACTAAACTAATAAAGTAATTTTGTTTCAGAAAGTGATTTGATCTATCTTATTTTGAGCTTCTGATAAATCCGAGAGTAAGCTGGGGGATTATTGCTTTTTGTCTGACTATACACACTGAAACACAACATGAAAATAAAAGGAAAACTTTTAAAAATGATTTTTATGGTAAAGGTGGAACAGGTAATATTAAAGCCTATCAGTATATGAAGATGTGCATGACTTTAAAAAAATAGAAAACTGACTTTATTATTTAATGTATAGCAAATTTGGAAATAAAACATTTACTATCTTCTAAGTAGAAAGTCAGTTAAATGGTATCAGTAAAAGGGATGCAATAATAGTACATACACACCAAATGAAATAATATTAAAATATAATTATGAATATTACTGTTTTATTTATGGAATTTCTCTAATACAATGGTCCCTAGCCAGTGGCCTCAACCCACATTGGAAATCAAGATTTTATTAAAGGTCACAAAAAGGCCAGGCTACCAAATATGACTATAAAACACCAAGCGGGATAGATATAGCACAGGAAACTTTCAGACAATTAATGATTAATGATAGTAATTACTACACACAGAGAAGATATTATTGTACTAATATAGTAATATTTATTGCATTTTTACTATGTATCATATACTACAGGTGTTTAATATAATTTTTAATTTATAAAAAAGTAAGATATAGAGATTTTTAAAAACTTTTTTGGGGGGCAGGGCGTGTTGAGACAGCTCACTATGTGGTTCGGGCTGGCCCTGAACTTACTATGTGGCCACCCACGCTGGCCTCGAACTTTAGGCAATCCTCCTGCCTCAGCCTCACAAATGCTGGGATTATATGCATGTGCCACCACACCTGGTGAATTTTTTTTTAAATGTGGGAACTGAGACTAAAAGAAATTAAACAACTTGTCCAGGATCTTAAAGCCAGGAAAGCAGTATAAGTTCTTTTTTTTTTTTTTTTGGTTTTGGTTTTTCTCCGGTACCGGGAACTGAACTCACGACCTTGTGCTTGCCAGGCAGGCGCTTTGCCGCTGAGCTAAATCCCCAGCCCCCGGAAAGCAGTATAAGTTCTGGTTCTAGCTGGCAAATTATTACATGCCGCAGCTTCCTTGTCTTCCTAATCTAATAACCATGCTAGAAAAAAGGGAGTACACTCAGTGAACTGGAAAACCCAGAGGATGAGTGCTAGAAAAGGTGTAATAGTTCCAAAGGTACATGTTCTTATGTAAGGGATATAAAGTGCAGAAAAAGATAGAAGAAGATAGGCTAATGGGATTTTGCAAGTAAAGCAGTGATGCAGATGTAGTCATACTGCCTTCTTTTGCAGAAGCAAGTTAACAGTTTTCATTTCTGCTCTTAGTTACAAACAGTCAATACAGGGTTGTGAATCAGAACAGTGCCTCAGATGACTGGGATGGGGACACCCAGGAAGAACTGAAACTTTGCTTAGACATGTGGCAGGAAACTAAAAGTGCCTAATGACAAGCCTAAGCCTCCCCTATAACTAGGCAACAGTAAGAAATAAAGAGTTGGCCTAGCTCTCATGTACAAATATGAACAAAACCAAAATCTTCAATCAGTTGTTGATCATCAATAAAATGAATCATAAAACTTACTAACTGGAAGAACTCACTCCACTGAATATGGACCATCTACTGAGTCTAAATAGAGCCTGTTGAAATATCAGAAAACCAAGCAGAAGGAGAAAGATTCCAATAACATTGGTGAAGGTAACTAGAAGTACAGATTTAAAAGGAAGAATCAGAGAGATACCAGATCTCTCCTTCTCTCAGAAAATTTTAAATCTGGAATTCTGTATGTGGCCAAACTATCTTTCAAGTGTGAAGGCAAAATAAAAATATCTGCAGATGTGTAAGAATTTGAAGATTACCTCCTATAATTTCTAAAAGGCTTGAGAATATACTATTCAGGTGTAAAATAAAGAAGTAGGATGCAGAAAGCAACAGCGAACCAATAAAACTGCCTAACCAGCCATCATTTTAAAAATAATATTAACAACTAAAATCTTGGATGCAGTGAGAGGCTGGGAACCTGTCACTGGGCAGTTTTCTGCAGCCTAGGGAAAGTTCCTAGAGGCAAAGAGAATAGAAACAGCAGAGGGAAATGAAAACATGCTGGTAAAAAAACCAAAACTAAACAAACAAAACATGCTGGCTTATCCAAAGGAGGATTTAATTATTCCAAATAATCAGAATAATGTAAGTTTAATTTCTGTGTTAAAGTTTTAGGAGTAACATTAAACACAATACAATTTAAGTAAAACTCCCAGGAAAGAGGGTAAAATGGAAAACCCACTTTCATAACAACAAAGACTTGATACAGTACATATAAGAAAAGGAAAATAAGAAATTTAGATGTTTAATAACAGTTTCAAAATATATAAAAACAAAACTTATTAAAGAGAAAGAGCCGAGGGTGGGCTCAGTGGTACAGCACTTGCCTCATGTGCCTTTGCTGAAAGGAGGGAAGGGGAGGGGAAGACAAGAGGAAGGGGAAAAGAGAAGGGAAGAAAAAGCAAAGAAGAGATGAAGAAAATGAATTCAATCATAACCATAATGTAAATTACCACATCACTTTCAGGAAATATCAAATAGACAACAAAATAAGAACATACACAGATTTGAATAATAGCCGGGTGTGGTGGCACACCCTTGCAATCCCACCACTCGGGAGGCTGAGGCAGGGAGATCCCTGTAAGTTTGAGGCCAGCATGGACTACACAGTGAGTTCAGGGTTGCCGGAACTACATAGCAAGACCTTGTCTCAAAAAAAAAAAAAGTAGACTTAAATAATAGAAGTAAGTTTTTACAAGGGATACAAATTCAAATTGCTTTCAGGACCAGAAAATATAGCAGGAAGAAATAAAAAAAGTCTGGCTAATTAAAGAGTGTATGTTCCATCTAAAGATATCAACAATTTTTATAGTCTGAAAGACACTCATGACAACTGACTTGCCATAAGAAAAGAGTAAGTGAATGCACAAATATATACTCATATATTCAAATAGTAATTTAAAGAAAACAAAGGTTAATTTCAAATACACATGAGTAAGTCACAACTCTGATCATGTGTTAAGACACTATGGAAGTAACAAGTAACAATTACAAACAGCAGAAGTCACATGGGCCACAAAAGAAAAAAATAAATAAGACTTTATCAAAATTAAAAACTTGTGCACCAAGCTGAGTGTAGTGGCGCACGCCTGTAACCCCAGCACTGGGTGACTGAGGCAGGAGAATCACTGTGAGTTGAAGAAGGCCAGCCTGAACTGCACAGTGAGATCCTGTCGCAAAAAGACAAAACACCAACCAACAAACCAACTAAAAAACCACCTAAAACAAAACAAAAAAACTTGTGCACCCAGAGGATACTACCACTAGAGTGAAAAGGCAACCCACAGACTGGGGAAAAAAAAATATGTGTAAATCTTATATCGATAATGGACTGATACCCAGAATAAAGAACCCAACAACACAAAAAACACTGACTAAAAAATGGGCAAAAGCTTCAGATATTTCTCCAAAGATATATACAAATGGCCAATACACATTAAAAAGATGTTCTACATGAACGGTCATTAGGGAAATATAAATTAAAACCACAACAAGATGCCACCACAGGAAGGCTATTATCAAAAAAGTATCAAGTGGCACAAGAAGAGGACAAAATTGAACCCCTGTGAACAGCTAGTAGGAATGTACAATGAGACAGCCACTGTGTTGGCTTCTCAAAACATAAACATTCCCCAGTTACTCATTTAATTATGATATGATTCAGCAATTCCACTAGAGCATATATATACTCAAAAGAATTGAAGGCAAAAAAATCAAATGGAGACTTGTACACCCATATTCACAGCAACATCATTCACAATAGCCAAAAGGTAGAAATGACTCACATGTCCACAGATGAACAGATAAAATGTGAAAACTGCATATACAATGAAGGAAAATTCTGACACACATTACAACATGGACTAACCTTGAAAACATTATGAAATGAAATAAGCCACTGCAAAAGATAAATATTGTATGATTCTACTTGTGTAAGGTATCTGGAGTAGTCAAATTCCTAGACAGAAGGTAGAATGATGCTTGCTAGGGTTTGGGTGGGGAAGGGGAAATGGGTAGTTATTGTTTAATGAGTACAGAAGTTTAGTTTGGGAAGTTTTTGTTGTTGCTCTGTCTTGTTGCTTTGTGGTACTGGGGACTGAACTTAGGCCTCATAGGTCCTAGGCAAGCACTGTGCCACTGAGCTACATCCCCAGCCCTTGGGAAAACTTACAAAACAGAACAGTGGTGATAATTTAACAACAATGTGAATGTATTTAATGCCCCTGAACTACACATTTACAAATGGTTAAATGATAAATTGTATAATATATATATTTTACAATTAAATAGCAAGTAAAATGTAATATAAGAAATGTATTCTTATACAAAGAATATATGCAGACCAAATGGGATTTATCCTAGTATTTAAGAGTAGTTTTCCTTTAGAAAAATCAATGTAATTCAAAATAGTAACAAATGCTAAAAAGATGACAAAATTTCAATGCTTAATAAAATTTTTTGGCTATTAGAGTAATTGGTCAATTTTCACTAATTTATGTGCTAATAAACAATACCAAAATTTTATGATTTATAACAGAGATTTATTTACTACTCATGATACATGTCTACTGCGGATGGTTGCAGTTTCAAATGGCCTTCACTCTTCAACAGAGGATGAAAGCACATTTCCTTATTCACAATACACTAGTCAAAACAAGAAAAAAGCAATGACTTAGGCCAATCACTTAAAAGTGTGCTCAGATATAGCACATTATCACTTTCATTCACACTCCATTAGCTATAAGCAATTCTCATGGCTAAACCTGGTATCAATAAGGAAAGTATACTCTCCCAAAAGAAGGAGCACCTGATTGAAGGATTTTAAGTGATGGACTCAGTAGAGAGGATCACCCACTAATTCTAAATAAGATTTGCGCTGGTAATGATAAATCTGTAAGCGGGAAATACCTTTAATTTGTAAAAGAGTATTTACTATGAATATAAAATGAATAGCACACTCAGTGTGAAACATTAGAAATATTTTCATAAGGTCAGATACAGACAAGGATATCTGCTATCTCCACTATGTTTCAACAAATATTCTGGAGTAGTTCTAGCCAATGCAACTAGACCAGAAAAAGAAAGCAACACTAAAATCTAAAAATAGTATGATTAACTATCTATAAAATACACAGCTATTAAAATGGGTCATTTCATGTCAGTGGGGAAAACGCTGGTAGCTGGTAGTTCTCAATTCTAGATTACTGTATTAGTTTTCCAGTTGCTGGGACACAATAACCAACATCCACAACTTAAAGAAGAGATTTAACTTAGCTCATGACTTCAGGGGACTCAGTACACAGCTGGCAGGCTCCAAGGTAAGAACATTATGGCAGAGTAAAGCTGCTTAGTTCATGGCAGCCAAGAGTCAGAGGAGGGGAACAGCACCAGAGCAGAAAAAGCAAGGGACCAGACACAGTACCCAAGGTCTTGCCTCCGTGACGTGCCCATTCATACCCAGAAGAATGTTCTACCATCCCATGAGCAGCTCCCTAGTCAATCAAATTGACATGATCAAGATTAAAAAGAAGTACTTGTTAATGCCCCTTATCTATACTAAAATAAATGCACTAACATAAACCAACACATACTTTTTAGAAGTTATACATATATACTGGGTATGGTGGTACTCACCTGTAATCCCACCACCCTCGGAGACTGAGGCAAGTTTGAGCCCAAACTGGTCAACTTAGTGAGACCCTGTCTCAACATAAAAAAAATAAACTGGGGACGTAGCTTAGTACAAAAGCTCCGAGTTCATTCCACAGTGCAAAAAAAAAGGGGGAGCGGGAAGTAACTTATACTATGATAACATATACTGTGTTTCAATATATAAATGTACATTCACACTAGTATTAAGTGGTCAAAGGCTTCCATCATTATGCAGAAGCATTTTAATCACCAGTAATGCTGTAAATACAAATGCTGACTGAAGAACTGGTGACAAAAAAAACCCAAGAAACTGATACAATTTTCTTAAATGGTGAACAAACCTTCATAAAATTCTATAAACAAAAACAAAATATAATCTTTCCTCAACTGTCAAATTAGGAGGAAATTTAGCATTACATTTTGCCATGAAAAAACATGTTTATTTTATTAAAATATTTAATAAAACACACAAAATCTACTGTGTATTTCTATGTAAAAAGAACTTGGGACCTATGCTGATAAAAATCAAAAGCAACTTGCCAGGCATGGTGGCCCACAACTATCTCAGCATTTGGGAGGCTGGGATAGGTGGATCACCGCGAGTTTGAGGCCACCCTGGGTTATATAGTTAACTCAAGACCAGCCTGAACTATATAAAGAGATCTTTGTCTCAAAAAAAAAATTTTTTTTCCCACTTATATGCATGTTCAGAAATTTTACCAATAAGGATAAGGACCAGGAGATGCAAACCACTGTAACTACCACCTCTGGCTCATATTAAAACTTGCTTCTAAAATCTATTCTCTAAAACTCTTAAAAAGTCAGTGAACAAACTGTTTCTCAGAAGGAAAATATTATGTTTACAAGTATAGACTCTGGAATCAGGCAGATCTTCTGGGTTCAAACTCTAGCTCTATTATCTGAATACTCTGTGTATAATATGTGCCAATTTAAAATTAACTTCTTGACTCCTTAATTCCCTTAGCTATAAAATCTTTCCTTTTCCCTTAGCTTCTTAAACATGAACAAAACATCTCTATCCTAAGATAATAACAAAATGGAACATTTCACCAATTCTACTGGTATTTATTCAAGCTATCATTTCATTTCCTGTCAAACTTTGAAAACATGACAAATCAAATGAAAGTTACGGATCAAATAGGACAATAAAAGAGATAAAAGATTATAGAGCTAACTATGATAAAATCTGCATGGTATTGACAAAAAAACAGACCTGAAGATCAATGGAACAGATTGGAAGATGGAGATACAACCACAAAAACACTCAGCCACCTTCTCTTTGACAAGGGAGCCAAACATGTTCACTGGAAGAAAGATAACTTCTTTAATAAACGGTGTCGGAAAAACTGGCTTTCCACAGGCTGAACACTAAAATAAGACCCATGTCTATCACTATGCACTAAATCAAAGTCAAAATGGCTTAAAGATCTAAATATTAAAACAGAAACACGAGGCTGGCGATTTAGCTCAGCGGCACAGTGCCTGCCTAGCAAGCGCAAGGTCGTGAGTTTAACTCCCAGTACCGGAAAAAAACCCCACCAAAAATAAATAAATAAATAAATAAATAAATAAATAAATAAATAAATAAATAAATAGATAGATAGATAGATAGATAAATAAATAAACCAAAACAACAGAAACACTACATCTAATGGCAGAGAAAGTAGGTGGAAGTCTTGAAGACACAGGGGTAGGTAGAGAGTTCATGTACAAAAACCAAACTGTATGGGAAATACTTCAGAGAATCAACAATTGGGATCTCATCTAATTGAAAAATTTCTGCATATCAAAAGAAATCACCAACAGGGTGCAAAGAAAACCCATGAATTGGGAAAAAAATTTTAGCCAATTGTCCCTCAGATAAAGGACTCCTCTCTAGAACATATAAAGAATTTTAAAAAATCAGGACCAGAAAATTCAAAGACCCAATACAAAAATGGGCATCTGAGATGAATACATACTTCTCACATGAAGAAATACAAATGGCAAATAAATACATGAAAAAATGTTCAACATAATTAGTCACTTGAGAAATGCAAATTGAAACAACACTGAGATTCCATCTCACCCCAGAAAGAACGGCTGTCATCAAGAAATCAACCAATAACAAATGCTCGAGGTGCTATGGGGGAAAAAGGAACTCTTCTCCACTGTTGGTGGGAGTGTAGAATGCTGCAACCACTGCAGAAATCAGTCTGGAGATTCCTCAGTAAACTAGGATTAGAGGTCCAATTCAACCCAGCTATTCCCCTCCTGGGTATTTTTCCAGAAGAACTGAAAACATCATACCACAGTGATATATGTGTACCTATGTTTATAGCCATGCAATTTGTAATAGCTAAATCTTGGGAACAACCCAAATGTTCATCAGCTGAGGAATGGATAAAAAAGATGTGGTATTTATACAATGGAGTATTACTCAGCTATAAAAAAAGATAAACTAGAGGCTTTCATAGGTAAATGGATGCAACTAGAGACCATGAGTAAACACTGTATTTCCTCCCTTTTGTAATAACCTGAAAGAGTAAATAAAATCTCAAAGGTACAATAGACATTGTGAAAGGGAAAAGAAACCGCTCAAATACGAAGGAGCAACTGGGATGAAGGAGGGGAGAAGAAAAAGAAAGAAGAGGGAAAAAATATATGTGTGTGTGTGTATATATATATATATATATATACACACACACACATATATATATACACACACATACATACACAGGACAGCTAAGATAACTGTACTACTAATACCTGTTGGTTTATTGAAAGGAACTGTTAATGTATAATTGTTTGATCAATCTTGCATGCCGATATCTGGTTGTATGTGCAACCATTCTGAAGATGACATTGTGTAGTATAACAATCATTGTTAATATCCTATCATGTTTTGAAATTCTGTATCATTTTATTGCTCTCTATGCTGTTTTGTTTATGTATTTGTTTTTGTTATGTTGGTATTTTTTAAAATGAAAAATAAAATTTACAGGTATATATAAGGATAGCTGGAATTCATATACTGTTGATGTCTATAGTTTACTGAGAAACAGTTAATGCTTAAAATTTTTTTTCTTGACCAATTTTACACGCTTGAATTTGGTAATTAGAATAACTGATCTGAAAACAATATGCAGTATAAGAACCATTGTTGAGCTACCATTTTGTATGGTGAAGCTCTGCATCATTTCCAATTCTTTTTTAATTATTTTTTTTGTTACTGTCTTTGTTTGATCAATCTTACATTCTTATGTCTAATGAACTGAGCAACTTCGTTGAAGATAACAGCATGTAATTTAGCAACCACTGTAAATTTCTATCATTTTGTCTTGAGGTCATGTATCATTTTTGTTGTTTTTGTGCTGTTTTGATTTTGTCTTCATTGTTGTTTTTTCAGTTTTTTAATTTTTAAAATAAAAAAAAAGAAAATTCCAGCAAAATTAAAAAAAAAAAAAGATTATAGAGCTAAACCAAACATACTGAGGACTAAAATAACACCAAGAGTTAATAAATTAGAAAACAGCCAGGTGTGGTGATGTATACCTGTAACCCCAGCACTCAAGAGGCTGAAGCAGGAGGATGATTATGAGTTCAAGGCCAGCTTCAGCTACAAAGTGAGTTCAAGGCCAGCCTGAACTGCATGGTAAAACCCTGTCTCAAAAAAGGAGACGAGAGGAGAAGACAGGAGGGAGGGGAAGTGGGGAGAAGAGACAACTGAAATACAGACAAAGGTTTAAGATAATCAAAGTTAATGTAGAGAAAAAGAAAAATATATTGAGTAATTTCCAACAATATCTGTTTACTTTTCTCATTTTACCCTGCCCTATCTACATTTTCATGGCCCTTATTATCTTCTAAATAATTATGTAATTTGTTATATTAATTGTTTATCTCATCTCCTTCCTCCACTAGATAATAGGCTCCACAAAGGCAGTGGATTAAGTAGTGTTTCACTGCTACAGAGAAGGGAATCAATAAATATTTGCTGAATGAATGAATGCTGCATGATATGAAAGACAAAGATGATTACCTAGGAAGATAACCTAGTGAACAGATCGTAGAAGTATTCTTATAAGGCAGTAAATTTCTATGAAATGAGAGAAAAACAAAGTATTTAGTTAAAAAAATATACTCCAGAAAAAAAATTATTTATACCAAAAATAAGTAAATAAAAATTTAAAACTCCAAACTTAAAGGATGTAAAGAAAATATATCTTCCTGTTATCTAAGTCAGTAAGTAAAAGTATTTCACTTCTTCGTAAAAACACTTAGTACTAAGGGAAAATGACTAATGTCTACAAAGGTTTTGAAATTATTGTTTTAGAAATATTACATTCATTGAAGTAGATATTTAAATGATAAAAGCAACAGGCAAGAATTCTGTAACAATCAAAAACTTAGGAAATAATCCCTCCTATAAGAACATGTTATAAAACTATGACACTAAAAGGCCTCAGAAATAGCAATATAAAAGGCAATTATTGTAGTCAGATGCAGTCAACTGAACTAAACTTAAAAGTCCACTATTCTAGGAATGGAGGAACAGTTTAATTTCAGAAAAATTAATGTAGATTTATCACATTAATAGATGCTAAAATCATTAAAACAATACTACTTATGGCTTTAAAAATTCGTAGTAAACTAAAAAAATGCAGCAAAAACTTACAGCAAACATCACATTTAATTCTGAAAAACAATATTTTTTTTTGGTACGGGGAATTAAACTCAGGGCCCTGTGCTTGCCAGGCAGGCACTGCACCTCTGAGCTACATCTCCAGTCCTTAATTCTGAAATTGTATAAGCAATTCCCATTAAAATAAGGAACACACATGAATATTTGTATCACTGTTTTTATTTATACTACAGATACACAAACAGTATATACAGAAAGAAACAAGATATACAGTAAGACAGATGAAGAGCTAAAATAACCTACTTGTAGGTAATGACTGTCTACATAAGAAATAAAAAAAAAAACTGTAACCTAACTATCTAGATGCCAGAATATCAACACAAAAATTAGAAAGCAGTCATAATAAAAAGTTAGGAAAATTTCCTTATACAATAGCAACAATAAGTATCTATAAATTAAACAAAATATTGATGTGGGATGTTTATGGAAGAAATTACAAAGCAGAGTATTTAAAACATCTGAACAAATAAAGATGCCATATTAAATAAAGTGGGAGAGAGAATTATTACTAAAAATACATACATAGAAATGTGTAAAAAACAAAATAATCACTGATCATTTACTAGCTTTTATCCTTTACGTGTAATAAATTTTTTTGTTTTTGTCTTGAGATAAGTTCCATGTTGCCAGGCTATCTTCAAACAACTGGGCACAAGTGATCTTCCTACCTCAACTCAGCCTCCCAAATACCTGGCACTACAGCTGTGCACCATTATACACAGAAATCTCTAACAATTCTGTATATATTTTTTCACTAAGTGTTATTTCATGAACTCAACACACTTTCCTCACTTTTATTTCACTGTTAAAAGCTGGACTGGTTTTAAGGTTTTACTATTGTAAACAACTCTAAGATACATACTTCTGAAGAATATGGACAAATCTTTTATGAAGATTTCTGATTTTTCCAATATAAGAATTTTAGAAAGGAAGATATGGGCCTGGTTTCTTTCTTGTGACTGGTACAGAGTTAAAAAATATTTAATGGCCAGGGATATAGCTCAGTGGCACAAGCGCCTGCCTGGCAAGCACAAGATCCTGAGTTTGATTCCAGGTACCAAAACAAACAAACAAACAAACAAAAAACACATTTAAATCTTCCCATCAGCATTTTAAAAAGTATTTGTGCAGGGCATGATGGTGATGGGCATGCAATCCCAGCACTATGGGAGGCCAAGCAGGAGGATCACAAGTCCAGCCTGAACAATTTGTGATTTATCAAGACCCTCTCTCAAAAAAAATTTTAAAAAGGGGTGGGGATGTAGCTCAGTGCAAAGATCCTGGGTTTAATCTTCAGTATCAAGAAAGGTATTTGTTAATATGATATAAAAAATGGTAGCTCACTGCTGACTCTACATTTCTTAAATATAGTGAGATTTAGTATTTTTACTGCTCCTTACATATTTCTATTTCTTCTATGTTTGTCTATAAATTTTTTCTGGCAGAATTTTTAAAGTGTTTCTTCTATTCAGTGCTGTACATCTTACAAAAATGCAAAACTGTAACAGGACTATATCACAGTTTTTGAATTTATATGTAAAATTTTACTCACATACTACACAAATACAGACATACATACATGAAATTAAGTGCACACATTTTTCCCAAGTAATTTAACTTAATACTCTTTTAAAACGGTCAAAGAACTAAATCTCTTTATACAAAAGTAACAATTTTCCTACTTATATGTACCATACCTTTCCACTGGATATAAATTATGTTGTAAAACTAGATCTCAGAAGTACATAATTGCCCAAAGTAAGCATCTGATTGGCAAGATTAAAAAGAAAACTCTACTATGCCCTGCAAAATAAGCATTTATCACAAACACCTAGAAGTTCCGTGTTTAACCTGTCATCCAATACCTACCTATATTTGCCACTAACCAGCTTATAAAAGTTGTGAAATATTTATCTCTTTTGAGAACAATCATATAGACCAGGAATCAGGAAATATAGAGACTTCTGGAAGATGGTGTAGTAGTGAGCAGCAGAGAAAGCTTCTCCGAGATTTGTGCTCCAGACATTAGAGTATAGCAAGCTGAGGAGGAGGAAGGAAGGAAGTGGGTCCCCAAGACTCAGGAAGGATCTGAAGAGAGCACTGAACTCCACAGGGGGAGCAAAGAGACAGACTTCAACAAAGGAGATAGCAGAATGTGTTCTCTCTGAGCCCAGACTCACTGTGTGGAAGGTGCGGCTCGAACCTGAAGAAACTGACTGTTGGTGACCTCAAAGGCCTCAACAGAGAAATGCACAAATGCAAGAGAACACGGCAGACTGCAGTGGCTGGTGAGTACTTGGGTTCAGATATCCTCCAGGAGAGGGTGATTGGCTGGTAGCCATCTTGGACAGGGGACAACTGTGCTCAGAACTCAGAACAGCTGCATGCCAGCTCCATCCAGTGGCTCCTAGTATCAAAGTGAGGTTGCCAAGTACAAGTTGCAGGAGGTCAGGGAGCCACAAGATAGCAGGGAGCCGAGTTCAAGCAGGCAGGAGGCACACGGGGTGTTACAGTTTGAATAAATCAGGTTCCAGCCTCACAGTCAGAAACCAGCCTGAACCTTTAGTGGAACAGAAGGTGCAGGCTTGCTGGGATTATCCACTATTCCATCTTAAAGCTATAGCTGGCTTGCTCAGATCTGAACTGTCTGTCCATGTTGTCTACCAGCAACAACAGAGACACACTTTGAAGTAGACATTTTGCTTTTTTTTATTTTCTCTATTCTTTCTTTTCTTATTTTTATGTTTTTCCCCCTTAATGATTTGTTCCTGTTTTCATACAAGTGAAAGCATGATTTCTAGTTTTTCTGTTGTTGTTTTTTTTCTTCCTTCTCTCTTTCCCTTCTGTATTCTTTACTAGTTTCTCAAAGTTTGCATAATCTTCCTTTGTAATCTCTTCTTCTATTTCTGTACTTTTCCACTCAATCATCTTAAAATTTTCTGCCTTGAAGGTAAAAATGGCTGTACTGAGGCCTTATTTACTGTATACAATTTTCTGGTTCATTTTAGATTTTGTTATATAATCACAAATATAGTTTTTACAGTTAAAAGATGGCAAATTAACAGTACCACAGGTTGTCATTTCCTACACTGTACTTGATGCTATTGTTATGCTGACTGTCTATTCTACCCAAGGTAACATAATTGTTCTAATCAGTTGTTTTCCACAGTATACCAAGACTGGTATCGCCTAAGGGTCATAAACAATACTATAGGCTTGTGCCAATGAATCAGGGGCTGGGCCAAGTAGGAAGCAATTTCTCATCCCCAATAAATTGAGGAGGTAGGATCTTGCAACAGAATCAAAACCCAAAAGCCAGCTATACCTGGAAGACATCTCTGAGAAGTAGTCATTTCCTAAGGGTTCTAAATGCAAGCAATAAAACTACTTGCTATAAGCAATTTACAATCACCAACTCAGAAATTAAACTTAAAAAAAAAAAAAAAACCTGAAAAAGAGAAGACAGACAAGATGCAAACCCAGACTTCCAGCTCACCAAAGAGAAACCCAAGGGGCAATGATATGGAACAATTCAATTTGAAAGCCACCCAGTTGGACTCTCTGAAGTGGTAACAGAAGTAACAACAACAACAACAAAAAAAAAAAAAATGAAAGAGGCTCTAGAAAAAAATCAAATCAGAAATAATTTCAAAGATAACTGCAGAGATGATGACCATAATGGAAGACACGCTTAGTGACTCTAGAGCACATACAGATTTTTTGGAAAATGATGGAAACTATGAATATCCAACATAGGGAAGAAATAGAATCCATGAAACAGATTCAAACAGATATACAGGAGATTAAAAACTGCATTGAAAGTATACACAGCAGAATGAGCCAATATGAGGACAGAATATCAGATAAGAAGACAGGATGGGGGTTAGTGATCAAGAAAAGAAGAATTTCCTAAAAATAGCAGGGGAGCATGAAAAATCAAACCAACAGTGGCTAAATAATGCCAAGAACATAAGATTCATCAGAATCAATAAAAAAGCAGGAGACAGTGCAAACAACATAAAAACTGGTTCACCCAAGTAATGGCAGAAAATTTCCCAAGAAGGGGCAAGGAAATTTGACATACAGCCAAGTGAGGTATACAGAACTCCAATTCGCCATGATAAAAAAAAAAAAAAAAAACAACCACAAACCCATCAAGGCACTTAACAGTCAAGATTCCAGAAATTAAACACAAGAACAGAATATTAAAAGCTGTTAGAGAAAAAAAACAAATTACCTATAAAGGAAAGTCCATCAGAATCACAGAAGACTTCTCAACAAAAACCCTCACGTCAAGGACAGCTTGGAGTAAAGTATATCAAGCCCCAGAAGAAAACAATCTCTAGCCCAGATTGATGTAGCCCACAAAACTAGCTTTCAAAATTAATAAATAAGATAGTTCCATGACAAAGAACATCTGAGGAAATTCATGAACCAGCATTCCAAAATATTCTGAAGGACATTCTCAAAAGAGGTAACAAGGACTACAACTCCATGAACCCCAAAAGAATGAACCCACCAGGAAAGGCAACAAATTAAACAGAGGAGGATAGGGGCTGAGGATTTAGCTCAGCGGCCCAGCGCCTGCCTGGCAAGCGTGAGATTGTGAGTTCGATTCCCAGTACCAGAAAAAAACCAAACCAAAACAAAACAAAAAAAAAGAGGAGAAAAAAAAAAGGGAACCAACAATAGGAAAATAACATGACAAGGATAAGTCAATACATATCAGTTATAACCATCAATATAAATGGTCTCAATTCACCAATCAAAAGAAACAGATTGGCAGATTGGATCAAGAAGCAAGATCCAACAATATGCTGCATGCAAGAAACATTTAATTCAAAGAGAAATTCACAAATTGAAAGTCAAAGGATGGAAAAAAAATACTTCATGTCACAGTGACCCAGAAGAAAGCAGGGGCAACTATTCTATTTGCAGACCAAGTAGGTATCAAGCCAAGACTGATCAGAAAAGACTAAGAAGCTCACTACATATTTGTCAAGGGAACAACCCAAGAGAAAGGGACAACAATCATAAACATATATGCACAAAATACCAGTGCACTGAATTATATAAAACAGATATTAGTAGACACGAAAAAGCAAATATGCACTAATACAATTATAATGCAGGATCTCAACACCCCACTGTCACAGACAGATCAACTAGACAAAAAAATCAACAATGAAATATCAGAACTGAACCAAACTTTGGAACAAATGGACTTAGTAGATGTCTACAGTGTTCCATACCACAGTATCAGAATACATATTCTTCTCAGCTGCACACTGGATATTCTCCAACATACTTAAGTAAATGCAAAGGAACTGAAATTATCCCATGCATATTATCAGGCCACAGTGCATTGAAATTGGATATCAATGGCAAAAAAAAACTACAAAAACTTCATAAACACATAGAAATTTAAAAAAATACCCTTAGAACAATCAATGGGTCACAGATACAATTAAAGAAGAAATTAGACAATTTCTATAGCTAAATGATAATGCCAATAAAACATACCAGAACTTATGGAACACAATGAAAGCAGTCCTATGAGGGAAATTTATAGCAGTGAATACTAATATCCAAAAACCAGTGAGCTCAAATAAACAACCTAATGTTGAATGTCAAGCTTCTAGAAATAGAAGAGCAAGTCAAGCCCAAAGCTTTTACAGGGAAATATATAGATCAGAGCAGAAATTAAAGCATGGAGACTAAGGAAACAATACAAAGAATCAATGAATCAAGAGCTTGTTCTTTGATAGATTAAATAAAATTGACAAACCTTTAGCCAATCTTTTAAAAAACCCGAAAAGAAAAAAAAAGGTTCAAATCCACACAATTTAGAATGAAAAAAGTGAAATACAACAGATCCTGCAGAATTCCAGAAGGTCATCAATACTTACTTTGAGAACCTGTATTTGTTTTTTTTTTTTCCTGGTACTGGGAATCAAACTCACGTCATGCTTGCCAGGTAGGCGCTGTGCCGCTGAACTAAATCCCCACCCCCGAGAACCTGTATTTGAATAAGATGAAAATCACAGAAGAAATGGAGAGATTCCTAGATACACTTAAATTACCAAAGCTGAATCACGAAGATATAAAAATTCTAAACAAACCAATTATCAGTCAATAAACTGAAGTAGTAATTAAAAACCTACCATCAAAGAAAAGCCTAGGCCCTGATAGATTCATGGCTGACTTCCATAAGAAATTTAGAGATCTAATGTCACTACTTCTCAAATTATTTAATGAAATTAAAAGGGAAGTAATATTCCCAAATTCATTCTGGGAAGCAAGCATTACCCTAATACCAAAACCAGAGAAGGATCCAACCTAAAAAAAGAACTACAGGCCAATATCCTTAATGAATATAGACACAAAAATCTTCAATAAGATACTGGCAAACTGAATGCAGCAAATAGTCAAGAAGATTATATACTATGACCAAGTAGGATACACTGCAGATATGCAAGGATAGTGCAACATACACGAATCAATAAAATATACAAAAATCATTAGTAGATGCAGAAAAAGAGTTTGACAAAGTCCAATGTCTGCTCATGATAAAAACCCTGCAGAAAATTGGAACAGATGGCCTTTATCACAAACTGATAAAAGCCATGTATAACAAACCAATAGCTAACATCCTACTAAATGAACAAAAACTCATAGCTTTCACTCTAAAATCAGAAACAAGCCAAAGATGTTCACTGTTACAACTCTTATTTAATATACTTTTGGAAACATTAGCCAGAGCAATTAGACAAGAGAAAGAAATAAAAGGAAAAAGGATAGGAATGGAATATATTTGAGGATGACATGATACTCTACATAGAAGACCCCAAAAACTCCACCAAAAACTTCTAGATTTAATAACCAAATTCAGTAGTGCAGCAGTGTACAAAGTCAACACTTAAAAATCAATACCTGGATTGGTTTTTGGAGCGTGGTGGAGCATGCCTGTAATCCCAGCACTTGGGACACTGAGGCAGGAGGATCATTGTGAGTTCGAGGCCAGCCTGGGCTACAAAGTGAGCTCAAGGCCAGCCTGAAGTGCACAGTAAGACCCTGTCTTAAAAAGATCGAAAAAAAAAAAAAAAAAAAATAGCCTTGATGCACACACATAACAACCTCACTGAGAGAGAAATTAGGGAAACAATACCTTTCACAATAGCATCCAAAAAAATGAAAATATCCTAGGAATCAATCTAACAAAGAAAGTAAAAGACTTCTATGTTGAAAACTATAGCACCCTAAAGAAGGAGATCAGAAACTATCAGAAAATGGAAAGATGGTCTTTGTCCTTGGGTAAGAAGAACCAATATAGTGAAAATGCCCATACTTCCAAAATTGTTAGACAGATTTAATGAAGTCCTGATCAAAATTTCAACAGCATATCTCACAGAATTAGAGAAAACAATCCTAAAATTAATTTGGAATCAGAAAAGACCTAGAATAGCAAAAGTATTTTTGGGCAACAAAGGCAAGGCCGGGGACATCACAATGCCTGACTTAAAACTGTATTACAAAGCTACTGTGATAAAAAACAGCATGGTACTGGCAAAAAAAGACCCAAGGATCAAATGGAACAGACTAGAGGATATAAAAACAACCCCAGAAACACTCAGCCACCTTCTCTCTGACTAAGGAGCCAAACACCTTCCCCAGAAGAAAGATGGCCTCTTTAATAAATGATGTGGGAAAAAATGGCTTCCCACATGCCAAAGACTAAAAATAGACACATTACCTTTCACCATGCACTAAACCAAAATCAAAATGAATTAAAGATCTAAACAGAAACACTAAATCTGCTGGAACACAGAATAGGTAAAACTCTTAAAGACAATACAGAAGGCATAGACTTTATGAGCAAAACCCTGACCCCACAGGAATTATCACAAAGTCAACAACTGGGATCTCATCTTATTAAAAAGCTTTTGCACAGCAAGAGAAACCACCAACAAAGTGAAGAGACAACCCAGTGTGGGAAAAAAATTTGCCAGCAGTTCCTCAGACAAAGAAGTATTATCTAGAAAAAAGAACTCTAAAAAACCAGACCCTCCAAATTTAAAGACCCAACGCAAAAATGGGCATCTGAAATGAACAGATATTTCTTAGATGAAGTAGAAAGAGCAGGTAAGTATACGAAAAAATGTTCAACATCATTGGACATTCAAGAAATGCAAATTAGGGGCTGGGGATTTAGCTCAGCAGCACAGTGTCTGCCTGGCAAGTTCAAGGTCGTGAGTTCGATTCCCAGTACTAGGGGTGGGGGGAAGACAAAAAGAAATGCAAATTAAAACAACACTGAGATTCCATCTGACCCCAGAAAGAATGGCTATTATCAAGAAATCAACCAATAACAAATGATGGTGGGGTTGTGGGGAAAAAGGAACCCTTCTCCACTGTTGGTGGGAGTGTAGGCTGGTACAACCACTGTGGAAATCAGTGTGGAGATTCCTCCAAACACTAGGACTAGAGGTCCCATTTGACCCAGCTATTCCCCTTCTTGGTATCTTCCCAAAAGAATTAAAAGCATCATGCCACAGCGATATATGCTTATCCATGTTTACAGCAGCACAATTTGTAATAGCTAAATCTTGGAAACAACTCAAATACCATCACCTGATGAATGGATAAAAAAGATGTGGCTTTTTTTCTACAATGGAGTACTACTCAGCCATAAAGAAAGATAAGCTTGAGACATTTCTAGCTAAATGGATGGACCCTGAGATCACACTCTTAAGTGAAATAAATCACACACACATATATAAATATTATTTCTCTGGTGTGAGAAATTGAAAGTGTAAATAAGGACCAAATATTTAAGATATTGGGAAATAGGAAGAAAATGTTCAAATGAAGCAGAGAAAAAAGGATGCTGGGAAAAGGAAAGAAGGAACAAGAAAAAAGAATGGAAGGAAAAAGTTGACACAAAGCTTTTGCAAATAAAGAGGGGAACAGGTGTTGATAGGAGGGGAAGGGAATGAGGAAAAGTGCAGAAACAAGATAAACCATGTACAGGTAGAAATTTCCTATGATGAGTGTTATCACTAAGTATATCTAAAATGTACCAATAAAATAAAGGTGGTTAAAAAAAAAAAAGTAAAATATAGATTAGCCAAATCTAGCCCACCTGTTTTTGTAAGTAAAATTTTATTGTAACACATTAATCACACGTGTTCACTGTTTACATGTTCTCTGCTTCCACACTGAGTAAAGCTTTTTTGATTGGTTTATAGGGCCTAAACATTTATTACACGTTCAGTGTGTAATATCTGAGTGGTCCCAGAATTATCTGGATTTCAAATTTTGGAATATTTGTATATACTTGAAACATCTCAGAGATGGGACCTAAATTGAAATACAAAATTTATTTACATTTCATCTATATCTTGTACAAATAGTCTGACAGTAATATTCTATGATAATTTTAGTATATGTATATTTTGTTTGCAGTTTCACATGAATTGAAATGAGGAATTTTCTACTTGTAGAATTAACATGGACACCCAAAAGTTTCAGATTTTAGAGGTTTCTGAATTTTGGATTTTGGGATTAGGAACACTCAACTGTATCTGGCCTCATCATAAATATTTAAACCTCTTAGATGTGTGTATTGTATAGACATGACTCCTGGGAATTAGCCTATATGTCCAGATCCCACCTCATGGAGCTCATACTCCAAATACAGTGACAAGATATGTATATAAACAAAAAAGTGAAAAGCTGAGTGTGTCAGAAAGAAAGAGACTACTACTTTTTATAGGGTATCTTATAGGACATAGCTTTTGTACTGTTTTAAGAAAGGCTATAATTTGGGTATACCGAGGTACAGAGAAGACTTCCAGTACGTAAAAGTGCAGAACTGTGAAAACTACCACCATAACAATGAACTTTGGATGCAGGAGCAGCTAGGAGAAAATGCTAGTAAGTATTTTAAGATCAAAGCATTAAATACAATTTGGTTTAGGAACTGGGGAGTCATGATGATTAGAATAGTGCTTTAGAAAGATCAGCCTGGCCTTGTTATTTAAAATAAATTTGAGGAACACCGTGCATGGTGGCACACCTTCATTCGTAATCCCAGCACTTGGGAGGCTAAGGAGGATCCTTTCAAGTTTGAGACTAGCCTGAGCTACAAAGTGAGCTCAAGGTCAGCCTGAACTGCATAGCAAGACCCTGTCACAAAAAGACAAATAAATAAATAAATAAATGTGAGTGAAGGAAGAGATAATAGGAAAATATTATGAAGCTATTAAAATAAACCAAGAAGCCAAGTATGCACCCGTAATCCCAGAATTTTGGAGTAAGTACTGTATTAATAAATGGAGGGATTTATTAATTCAGGATTTATTAATTCAGGATTGTCACAAGTTCAAGGCCAGCCTGGACTATGTAATGAGACCCTGTCTCAAAAGCCCAAAATAAATAAATAAAAAATAATAAACCTAGAAAAATACTCATAATGCAGGTGGTGACCACCAGATTAGAAAAACTGGAATAAACAGTCTGACAATAAAACCATTCAAACACTTATGATCTAACTAAAGCATCAGAATCTGCTTCCTTATTCATTTGGGGCAAAATGAATTTCCTTTCATTTTTTAGTTTTCATTTCCTTTGCCATTTCTCCCACCTTTGAACAAAACGTAATTTTCTAGTTAGTTTCAACAATTTTTTAAAAAAAATACTTAAATAATTAAAAGTGCTGGACTACCACTTTCCCATTTCAAAACCCTAATATAAGCATTTAAAGTAATCAAAAAAAAAAAAAAAATCAAATTCATGTGCTAGGGCCCCCTCTGCTGGACCATTGGAGATAAAGCACAAGCTTATTAAATTTGGGATTTTAATTTCTTCCAGTGAAGTGCCAAGAAATAATGGCTTTGTTTCACGGTGGTGCCTCCTGAAGTATATAAATGCTCTCCTCAGATGAACCACGGATTTTTCAAAATGCTGATACTTTTATAATTGTTTAAACTGCTGATTAGTTATGAAAAAAGTTCAACCTATATTCAAACTTAACAACAGTAAATCCCTTAATCAGCTTTGTATGTCTATATCTGTTTTCATGAAAAACCACTTTGAAGATATCAATATGTAATATAACAAGCATTGTTAACTCCCTACCACTCTGTTTGTAACTCTGTACTGTCTTTACTGTTCCTTTGCTATTTTGTAAAATGTTGGCTGTCTGTTAATATTTTCCTTTTATTTTTAAAATAAAAAAAAATTTAAAAAACAGTAAATCATATACTCAACTAAGAAATTTACTTCTCTGTACAGAGATAAACCGGAATTCATAGATTGATGTGTGTGTGTGTATGTGTGTGTGTGTTTTGCACTCAAAGCAATTCTTCTGCCTGGAATTACAGGCATGCACCACCACACCTAGTAGAATGATTTTTTTTAATAAGTAAATTATGTTAAAAGCATTAAATTACAGTTCCCTTGTCTGCTGTCTTTTAGCTGGACTCCATCAATACAAGGAGAAGATGGTATATCATAGGGTAAGAGAATGGTAAGGTATTTCTGTCTTTTTATCTAAAATGGAATTTTCTAATTGGCTTCAGCTCCTTCTAGATAAGACTAATTGCTGCCAAGTAATCTTGCTCTCTGGCATCGAAGAGACATCAACCTACCTGGATCCCTCCATTTATTAATACAGTACTTACTTCTTATTAATATTCTTGTCTGGACAGCCTCGGAATCCTCTATCTGGCTTCTCAAGTCTTCAAGCACCTATATAATCAATTTTTTAAGCTGGGTGTGTTGGCGCACGCCTGTAATCCCAGCACTCAGGAGGCTGAAGCAGGAGGATCACTGTGAGTTTGAGACCAGACTGGGGTACAAAGTGAGCTCAAGGCCAGTCTGAGCTGCACAGTGAGACCCTCTTAAAAAAAGGCAAAAAAAAAAAAAAAAAAAAAATCAATTTTTTGAAATACAATCCCTCTACATATAGGTAAAGGCCCAGGCCTATCTTTTCTGACTGTGTCCACCTATTGTTAGTCTGAGAAAACCTTCTAGACTACTTGTGCCTTAGTCACTTTCTTGTTGCTGGGACATAATACTGTATACCCACAACTTAAAGGAGAGTTTTAACGTTTCAGAGTTCTCAATCCACGGGTGGCTTGCTCCAAGGCAGATACAGAATGGTAGAGGGTCAGAGTGAGTGAAAAGCTGCTCATGTCATGATGGCCAGGAAGCAGAAAATGGAGGAAGTGCAGAGGGACACACATCTTTCCAAGTCTGGTCCTCAGTGACTGGCCTCCAACCAGGCCCCATCTCCTAACAGCAAGTCAGCTATAGCACTTGCATTGTCCAATCACCTTCCAAAAGCTCTGAGCACATGAGAATTTGGGGGGACAGTTTAGATCTAAACCATTTCAGATTTAATACTTGTCCTTCTCAAAGTAAGGTACAGTATGGTAACTGCATGTTGCTCTGTATTACACAGTAAGCCAGGATGAGTTAAAATGAGACCACAAAATAAGTATAATCTTACTTATGTTTCTGTCATATTTACAGTAACGGATTTTAATAATCATTCCTACAAAACAAACCACAAGATGCCAGACAATTTAATGGGAAATCATTTTTTTCATAAATGGTGATGGGAAAACTGGATACCCACATGTAAAAGAATGAAATTGGAATCCTACTTTGTAACATATAAAAAAAATTAACACAAAATGGATCAAAGACCTAAATTTAAAAGCCAACACTACAAAACTCTAGAAGAAGACAGAGGTGTTAATGGCCTTCAGTTAGGCAACAGTTTCTTTAGGAATGACACCAAAGCATTAACAAAGGAAAATAAATAAAATGGACTTCCTCAAAATTGAAATGTCCTTCAAAGGACATTACCAAGAAGTGTAAAGACAAGCCACAGAATGAAAATATTTACAAATCATGTATCTGGTTTTTTTTGGTACTGGAAATCAAACTCAGAACCTTGTGCTTGCCAGGCAGGCACTTGTGCTGCTGAGCTATATCCCTGGCCCCCCAAATCAGGTATCTAATAGGGTACTTGTACCTAGGATATATGAAGAATTCTTACAACTCATAATAAAATGCATAAACAGGTAAATGATACAAATAGGCATTTTCCCAAAGATATAAAATTCATCATCACTGGATATTAAGCAAATGCAAACCAAAACCACAATGAGATTATCACTTTACATCCACTAGGTTATAATAAAAAAGGTAAGAAATGTTGAAGAGCCAGGTGTTGTGGTGCACAACTGTAATCCCAGAACTTGGGAGGCTGAGGCAGGAGGATCACTGTGAGTTTAAGGCCAGCCTGGGCTGCAAAGTAAGTTCAAGGCTAGCCTGAACTGCACAGTGAAACCTTGTCTCAAAAAGTAGAAGATAAAAAAAGAAATGTTGAAGAAGATGTGAAAATGCTGGAACTCTCATGTACTGCTGAAAGGCAAGCAAAATGTTATACCCACTTTGGAAAACAGCCCTGCAATTCCTCAGAAGGTAAAACATAATTACAAAAACCAGCAATTCTACTTCTAATATATATCCAACAGAAACGAAAACATATAAACTTATCTTGACACAAAAACCTGGACAGATATTCCTTGTTTAAAGATTGAGTTATAGTCCTGTGACTGAATTATCCACTAAATTAGGAGTTATATACAGTATACACATTACAGTATTGACAACAAAGAGATGTGTAAAGGAAATTCCAGTTTGATGACTCTGCTTTTATCCACATAACTTACATGCAATACTGTAATATACAGCAGAGCCTAAAACTATAGCACTGTACTAAACAGTACAATCAGCAAAAATTACAGTACTGCATAAACGAAGTGTACTATATAAAAAAAATACATGGAGGGTCTATTAACAAGATATACAGAACTGTACCAAAGAAAAGATAGGCTGCAAGTCTGAGTGGTAGGTTGTAAGTCTGAACAATCATTAAACAAGTATGATCTGTACACAAATGTTCAAAGAGGCATTATTTATTATAGACAGATAGTGGAAACAACTCAAAAGCCCACTCATTTGAGGCGCTAGGTTCTACCCTCAGACAGGGAAGGGGAAGGGAAGGAGGAGGAGAGAGGGGAGGGACAGAATAAAGTAGTGATTCATGTTATAACTTTGAATACACAGTAAGTGAAAGCAGACACAAAAGGTCACCCATTGCATAATTTCATTTATATGAAATGTCCTCAACAGGCAAATCCATACAAAAACGAAGATTAGTGTTTCTGGGGTGTGGGGGCAGGGAAAATGAAGAGTGACTATAATGGGTACAGGCTTTTTTCTTGGTAATGAAAATGTTCTAAAATTAGATGGTGATTAATTATACAACTCAAACACTAACAAATAAAAATATACCATTTTTAAAAGGTGAAGTATGTGGTATACAGATTATATCGCAACGGTGTATTTTAAAAGGGTGAAATAACCAAAACAACTTGCATGCAAATTAAAACTAAAATATAGGATAAAACATCCTCAAACTGGGCATAGTGATGGACACTCTGCCTAGCATGTGTGAGGCCTTGGGTTAAATCCTTAGTACTGCAGTAGGGAGCAAAGAACCCACATAAATTTTTTAACATCCTATAAATAATCATAAAAGGTACATATTATGTATCAAATCTCTTCCTCTTGTACTAATATTCTTAGCTATCTAGAATACAAATACATCAATTCATCTTTCCTTTCTTATGTGTGTATTTGCTTTGGCTGCCAGATCCTGTTTATTTTTGTGGTATTTCTCCTATTTGTCTCCTTTGATTCCCACTGACCTCACTGTACTTAAGGTCCTCATCTTTCACCTAAACTACTGTAGAAACTTTCTAACAGGCACATCAACCCTCATCTCTTGTTTCTTCTCTTCCAAGCTTCACAATTCAAGTTATCTTCTCACAACAGAAATGTACTCACACCATTAAACTACTAAAAAACTATTTTCAAAGAAAAAGTTTAAGTTTCCTATGAGAAACTTGAAGGCTGTTTAAATCCCTTGGTTTTCCTTTAGCAAAGTCAATCATTTCATCCTCTACATCTCATTAACATTTTGTAATTCCATTACTGAAACAAGGCAAGAGAGAGAATGGGAAGAGTATACAGATTGGGGCCAGACAGGCCTAAATTCAAATCCTACTACCAGCGCTTATATTAGTTCCATGGCCTGAAAAATTATTTGAGTTTCTCTTTCCTTATCTGTAAAATGAGAGTAATACTTCTATCACAGAGGTCAAATAAAGTACAATGGCACTCAGGAATCCTCAACGTTAGTTTTCTTTCCAAATTTGTATTTATATACTACTTTATATTTTTATACTGCTCTATATTAATGTTTACATGTCTGTCTCACTAAACTATGAATTGGCCAGAAGCAACACTATACAAATGCTCCTCAACTTACAGTGGGGTTACATCCTGATAAACCCATCGAAATTAAAAACATCTTCAGTCAAAATACATTTAATATGCAAGATAGGATTGTACAACTAGCCTGGGGAAAACACTGAAATTCAAAATGTTGTCTCTAATGAATGCTTATTACTTTTGCATTGCTACGAAGTCAAAACCATAAGCCAAACCATTTTAAGTTTTCCACTGTGAGTATACGGACTCCAAAAAATTATTATAAGGGTGCCACACAGACTAAATAAAGCACATGGGCTGCAGCTACAAAATCAATCAACTCTCAACCGTGGAGTGGGTATTAAGTATTTATTGATGGAGGAATTTAAGAATTGAATAGTTGTACTTAGTAACTTTCTCAACATTTTATTTGAAAATAATCTACTTGTCTACATAGAGAAATTTAACTAGTAACCTTGATTCATTTTATATAATCACTTATTAAATTTTATGAGGAAATAAAAACAGAAAAACATAAGGTAAGCAATTCATTTCAGCAAAATGTACTTCTACAACTGCAGGGATGAATCTCACTGAAGGAAGTGAGACCTAAAAGACTACTATACACTGCATGATTTCTTTTACATGAATTTCTTGAACAGACAAAACTAGAGATAGAACTCACATGAGTAGTTTTCTGGGGCAAAACATGGGGAGGCAGACTGTAGAGGTGCAGAGAACAACTTTTAGAACAGAGAGAAAAGTTCTGTATCTTGATTCTGGGTTAAACCTTTGCCAAAAATCATCAATCTGTACACTTATTATCTGACTTTATTATAGGTCAACTTAACCTCAAACTTTAAAAAGTATGACCAAATATAGCCATTTTTTTCCAAAGCAGCAAAAAAACCCAAAATGCCTTTTCTATATATTGCTAGTAAAAACTGAAAAAGAGGCTATTTTCCTGCCAGAGCAAAGAGATACCAGAGATGAATGGATATAAAGGTTTCTGTTTTAAGGAAAACATATACACAAAAAAACCTCAATTATTAATTAAGCACACATCTGGGGTCCTTTAGGCTGTACAGTGGGTTTCACAGGAAAAAACTTTTAGTCACTAAAACAGAAAATGTTCATATTAAGTGTTATTATCAGAGTATTATCCACAGTTAACTTTATTCACTACCATAATTATAACTGAGTAATGACATTTAACAGACACTGAATAACCACAAAAGTAGTTTCATGAAAAATAGTTACTCCTTCACAATGTTAACAAATTAGAAGGTACCCTACTAATAAAAACTTCTAGGAAATTGGTAACATTTTAATAGCTAATTCTTAGGAATCTATCAACAGGTTAGTTACATCACTTTTAGTTATCTGAAAAAAAAAACTGCTGTCTAAAAGTAATGACGTTCACAGCTTCTGAAAAGAAAAACTCGGTTTATAAAAAAAAAGTTGGTGGAGCTTCTTTCTTTAAACATTCCTTTTGATAATTCTGTACATTATATTCCAAAAACAGTGCTGAGAAATAACAAGGGTAATGACATCAAACTCACGGAGTTCAATTTAAAATTTTTTGTATTTCTAACAAAACATAGGTTCCCTTACCTCTTCATCATCATCAGAATCATTCCCAAACACTGATGGTTTCTGCAAAACAGCGTGCAACTGCTGTGTTTTCTTTGGCAAAATAAGCCCATACCTGTGTATTTTTTTTGAAATAGAAATTACACCATTATCTTCAAATGTTAAAAAATACATCCACTACCTCTTGCAAATGAGGCTACCAAATCAAAACACGTTATACAGCCTATGAACATAACACTTTCTGATTTTCAACGGTCTCAAAATCCTAATATGCCGTTTTTGTAATTATTACTCATTATTGTGTTTGTGGACCGGGCCAACCTCAAATACCATTTTTATCAAGAGAAGTAAATGAAGAGTTCAGAAATGTCTTGGGTGGGGAAGTGACACCAACGTTTTAAAAAACAAGTGAAAAGCTTAGTGAAAAGCTTAGTTCATGTCTGCTACCAATAAAAGCGCTCTAAATTATCCTTGTGGTCTAAAAGCATCAAGAAAACGGTTAGGGTTTTTCCCCCTTTAGCGTGTACTGGCACAGTTTTTAAGCAGTGAATGGATATTATAACCCACAATCTTTCAAAAATTAACTTAACTGAGAAACTCAACTATCCGTGAGAAAAGTTCCCATTACACGTTATACGCTCACTTGCGTTTGCCTTGCTGCATTTGAGAACCATCCCATTGGCCTCAACTCATTGGCCTTTCAGAAAGTAAGGATCACATCAAAGGTAAAATTTCCAAGAACGCACGATATGTGTCTCTTCTGCGGCCACGTATACCCCAATTCCCTACCATGCCTACCCTTTTCTGTGGCTCCTCGCATAACACTCCTAAAACGAGAAGGGAGGGCGGGAATCAGGACTTGAGCTTCTGCCAAGGAGAACAAGGCCCTCTAAGGAAATCAGGAATTGTCTCTCTTCTCAGTGCCCCTGAGAGCATCCAACCGGCGAGAAACTCAAGCGCGGGGTAGGAAGCAAGACTGAGGGGCCTCAGACCGAGCTTTTGGAAAATAGAAAAGTCTCGCTCTCTGCCCCTCAGCCTAACTTCCTTTATTTCCTCACAAGTTTCTCCCTCAAACTTCGGACTTCCATCCTGGAACATGTATGGGGGAGGGGAAATCTAGCCTGCTCAGGAGTTCTCCTTTTCCCGTCTCTATCTCTGCCAACACAGCCCCTTCACTTCCAGCGCACTTTAACTCCTCTGCCAAAGACACAGACGCCGTAGCTTCTCGCTCCCAGCCTGACCCTAACTCCCAAATCACTCACTGCCTGCCCGGAATCGCCATCTTGCTCCCGTCTCCGCTGAACGTGGCCGACGCCGTCGTGACGCTGACGCTGACGCAGCCACGTAGATTCTCGCGCGGTTTTGTGCGCCCGGAAGCTGTTTAGCGAGTTGCTTTCATGTTCGTGAGGAATGTGTGCTGGCACGTGTGCTTTGTTTTGAAGCCGACCTGTTGACTAGAAATCAGAGGGAAGAAAGGAATGAAAAGGAGTCCAGTCCAGGGCGTGTCAAAGTGTGCTCCTGGGTTTAGCAGCATCACCAGAGATAGTGTTAGAATTGCACATTCTCGGGCTCCACCCCAAACCTGCTGAATCAGAAATTCTGAGATGAGACAGAGACATCTAAATGTCAGTGAGTCCTCCGAGTAATTGTGATACTCTAGTTTGAAAACCACTACCTTAAGCTATCGATTTCCCTTCTTCTGAGGTATTCAGTATAAGTATATAACTGTCTCAGAGTAAGTAAGCAGAAAATGAAAATCTATATGCCAATGATTTCTCACAGAGGACTGAAATTATTAATTAGCAATACTGTTCATGGTGCCTCTAGGTATAGCCATGAAGAGTATATATGAAGGCTGACACGGTGGTGTACTCCTGTAATACCAGCACTCGGGAGGCTGAGGATTGCCATGAGTTCGAGGCCAGCCTCCACTATATAGCAATACCTTGTCTCAAAAAAAAAAAAAAAAAAAAAATCATAAATGTGCTGTGTTTTTTTAAAACTCTAGCCACATTCCATCTTATGTATCCACTCAGTCCTGGCCCATTACAGCCTAATCTTAGAGCAACAAAGAGGTCCTTTCAATTACGAAAAGAAGGATATTGAAATATCCAGTTATAAATGTGTGTTTCTCCTCTCAATTCTGTCAGTTTTTGTTTCACATATATTGAAGTGAGGTATTTAAACATTTAGGATTGTAATGGCCTCGTGCATTAACTCTTGTATCAGTAAGAAGTGACTAGCTGGGAGGGGTTATGCCTCACTGGCAGAATGCTTGCTTAGCATGCCCAAAGCCGTTAGTTCAATCTCTAGAAATCCTCTTTGTGTATGTTGATGTAACTAGGTTTCCTCTAGTTAAGGATGGCATATCTTTTAGGACGTTGTTACATTTAACCTCTTTTAATCTATTTGTATTCAAATTGGGTCACTTGTTGATTGGGTATAGTTGAGTCCTTTTTAGCCAGACAGTCTCTTCCTTTTGTGTTTAAAACATTTTCATTAAAGTGATTGTGGCAGGTGTGGTGGCACATGTCTGTAATCCTAGCACTAAGGAGGCTGAAGCAGGAGGATCGCCAGGACTTCAAGGCCAGTTACATACAGTAGGGACCCTGTCTCCAATGAATGAATGAATTAATTAATGGGATTGTAAGTATGGTTGTTATTTTCTCCCGTCTCTTTTTTGTGTCCCCCATTTTTTGTGCTCCCCTCCTTTGCTCTTCTTTAGGATTAAAAGAGATTTGTATGATTCAGTTTATGATTTAACTTCCCTTGGTGGTTTGTTAGCCATACTTCTTTGCTTGTTTCTCTAAGGTGTTGCTTTAGGGTTTTTAACACACATCTTCATTTTGTTACAGTCTACCTTTCAAGTAAAAATATAACACTTTAGGGAACATAGCTTTGTGGTAGAGTCCTGGCCTAGCGTGTTTGAGGCCCTAAGTTTGACCTCCACCATGAAGGGAGGGAAAATAATACCACTTTATGTATAGTATAAGAAGGTGCAACAATATGCTTCTATTTTCCTTTTATATTGCTGCTGTTCTCATACATTTTACATCTACATATATTATAAATGCAAAATAAATCGTTACAATTTTTGCTTGAAACTTTTTCTTTTAGGTAATACTGGAGATGATGACCTCACACATGCCAAGATGCTTCATACTAAGCAACATCCCAAGCCCTTTTAATTTTGAGGGAGAGTTTCATAAGTTAATGCTGAACTGGCAATCCTCCTGCCTCAGCCTCCTTAGTAGCTGGTTTTTTGTTTTTGTTTTTGTTTAGTTTTTTGATACAGGGTGTTGCCTTATAGTTCAGGCAGGCCTTGAACTCACTTTGTAGCCCAGGCTGGCCTCAAACTCATGGCAATCCTCTTGCCTCAGCCTCCCAAGTGCTGGGATTATAGACATATGCCACCATGCCTGACAGCTGTAATTATTTTTAAAGTTATTTCCCAAATAAGAAAAGTATTATGTTTACCCACATATTTGCCATTTCTACTGTCTCCATAACTTTGTGTAGATTCTGATTTCTATCTGGTATGATGCCTCTTTAAATCTCTTTCTAAAAACAGCTTGAGGTAGAACTGACATGCAGTTTATTCATTTACAGTGTACAATTCGGAGCTGGGGATATAGCTCAGTGGCACAAGTGCCTGCCTGGCAAGCACAAGGTCCTGAGTTCAATTCCTGGTACAAGAGAAAGAAAGAAAGAAAGAAAGAAAGAAAGAAAGAAAGAAAGAAAGTAAGTAAGTACAATTCATGGACAAATTTTCAGAGTTGTACTACCTCACTACAATCAATTTAGAATAATTTAAGAGCCAGAAAAAAAAAGCCATGTACTCATTAGTCACTGTCATTTTCCCTCAAATACTCCAGCCCTAGGGAACTAGTAAATCTACTTTCTGTCTCTGTGGACTTGAAACTTCTATCAGTTTTTGCTTCTTGTATTTTGAAGCTCTAATATTAGATGTATAAATACTTAATGTTGTCATGTTTTAATTAATTGACCCCTTTTCATCATGAAATAACCTCCTTTATTATAATAAAGTTCTTTGCTATGAAACCTACTTGCATGATATTATAGCCACTCTAATTTTTTTGATATTAATTTCAAGCAAAGTGAAAAGATGTACAGGAATGAAAAATAGTTGTAATTTACTACATGGCTAAGCCCTAAATAGCATATATAGTTATGGGAATATGAACACTGAACATTGATCTATTCTAATTTAAATGATGTAATAATTTTGGGAAGAAACGAGGGATAGGTGGTGCGTGGAGTGTGTGGTGAGGACTGAGGAAGGAAATAGATCCTTGTATTGCATATTGGAGGTTAATAGATATTGACTAAATCAGGAGAGATTTTTTTTAAAAGTAGCCATATAAACATGTTATTTAGCAGTATAGAGGTAAATGTTGAAATTACAGCCAAAGTATGGATGGTAAACTTTTCCTGTAAATAGTCTGATACTGAGTGTATTAGGCCTTGTGGGCCATATGGTATCTGGCAACTACTCAACTGCCCTTGTAGTGTGAAGCAGCCACAGACAATATGGGCAAGGCAGTTCCAATAACAAGAAGCTGTCAAGATTGGGCCCATAGGCTGTTTACCAACTCCTGAGCTAAAAGAATTGGAAGTATTGGCTCAGAAGTATAGAAAATAAGGGTGAAGTAGGACTGGGAAATGCTCTGATCTCCACAGACCTTGTGTAACAGCATGACTTTAAACTATGAACATGTGTTACTTTACTTAAAATAAAAAATCAATAAAGAATAAAAAAAAGCCCCATGCCGGGACTGTCTGCCTCTTGCTTGAGAAGACTGAATGGGGAATTGGTTGCACAAAATTATCTAGAGGAGAGCTCAATATGCTTGATGATATGTGTTTTTGAATTGCTAAACTTCATTCTGTGTTTTCCCATTGCCCTTGGCAGATTGCAATGAATCAGTCGTGGGATTTTCTGAAAGCTATGTTGTAGGGAGGATTTACAAGGAAAAGGAGTTAACACAGGACACATCATTTATAGGATTATTTTATAATGTTCACCCAGAGTCAAATGTAAAAGAGTACAGGCGATCTTTCCACACACTAGAGACCCAAGGAATCCAGCTGAGGGCCTGGGTCCCACAACAATGTCCTGTACAAGTCCAGCTGAAGACCTAGAGCCCATGGCAATGTCCTCCTCTGATGTAGATCACTATGAAGCAGCTCTGAGCAGAATTTAAAATTAACCAATTGGCTTTCTATGTTTACTTGTGAGTTTGTCCAAGGCCTAGGCCTCTTGCCTGGAGATGGGCAGTGGACTCATAGTAAGTGAACCTCTGTGAGTCACTAGTCCCCACTGAGGCCTGTATTGGCCTGTGAAGCTATGATAGCTCAAAAGACAAGGCCACAGCTGAGGATGTTTGGAGGCAACTCCAATTAACTAAAAGGAGACTGCAACTGCAGGCTCTACACTCCTACAATAAATGTCACCTTAAAGATAGAGCAGTTCTCTTGATTGACACTAATTTACTACTTGGGAAAATATTTTCCAAAGTCCTGCCAAGATTCCCACTTTTTCTTCGGTATCCCCTCCCCGCACCTCCTTTGCTTAAAAATCAAATAAATATGAGTTGCCCAGAGAAGTTCTTTGTCTTAGCCCCCAGAGAATCTTGAATTCTGTTAGAGGGTTTTGAACCTCCTGGAACACTAAATTCATATCGCTTGTCTCTTTTGTTTAAGCCTTCACTGTCCATGCCTTTGGGAGATTGCGCGCCTGATCAGTCTGCAGTAACTAAGGGATAATATTAAGGTGTTTCTCCACTAGTCCAACTGGAGTCGTACAGCCCATGACAATGTCTCACGCAAGTCTGTTTCGAGGATCTGTGCTGGGAAGACCCAAAGGTCAGTGGTGGAAGCTAGAAACTCTGCGCCAGTGGGATGAAGAATTTGTGTCAGCAAGCTGAGGGATCTGCACCAGAGCCGGAAAGTGACACTCAAAGTAAAAGACAGAGCTCCACCCAAAAAGAACTTCAGCCATCCTCAGTGATAGGTCCTGAGCTCCTCTGATGATTAGCTCATATTCCTGACTTCATATCAGGAAAGATGGCAGGACGAGCTTCTCCAGGAGAATCAGCAGCACCACCTCTTCCTCTCTAGTTCTCCTTTTATGCTGTTGGCAACAATCCTCAGGTGGGCCCTCCACGCCCAGCACCACGCTGATTCAGTTCCGCTGAGTGTTACATGTTGACCATTCGTTAATCCACCACAACTAAAAGGTTCTCAGGTTCTCAGTGTTGCAGAGAATCCCTTGTTAGGCAGAGTCCGCAGTAACAGTGGTTAGTGGGAGCGAGTCAAGGACAGGGAAACTTCCTAACATTTTAAAATCCAAGTTTGGAAACTTTAACTAAAAATGACATAAGGACAGAAACAGGGTAAGTCGGTGAAAGTTTCACGACCGCCCTTCTCCTGATGGTTACACAGCAGAGAATTCCCACTTTCTTAGATTTAGGAAACAAGATTCTGAGAATAAGATAGTGACCTGGAACTGACTGCAGGATTACTGTGAGAACCTCTCGCAGCACCCAAACTCAGGGGTTGTCCATTGTTGGACAATCTTCTGCATCCATGTTACTAGTGTTACCTTCTCTACTGAGAAGCCTCTGCTTCTCTTTCTGGCCAGTCTTTTTCTCTTCACCAAATACTCTCATATCTTTTCCCTGCCAACAACTCCTGCCAACTTGTAGTGTTTTAGAAGCAATATTCTTCCATTTTAAGCCCTGCCACAATACCTTTGCTTTTCTAAACACTTACTGTCCTTTTAGATAATGTGTCACTTGCTATTTTCTAATCTGGTTTGTCCATGGTTTGGAACTTTTTATATTGCTCTATTTCACAAATTTGCTAGCAGGTGAACCCCAATTCAACCAGCTATACCTAGAGAATCAGACTTCCATGGAATAAAATATGACTGCATAGAAGTATATCATCATTTGAGTTTGTAGGCAGGACAGTCTAAATTTAGGCTGTATTTGGAGGGGAGATAATATATGATTAATGACTAGGAGATAAAACACCTATCGGGGTAATTACTATGCTTAAGGAAAGAGAAGCAGGCCTAACTGTAATTAGTTGATCATGTCAGTTGAGAGATATCTTTATAATAAGTTTATGTGGGGGAGAGCAAGAACACAGAGTTGATGATGTGATGTAGGGTTTTGTAGGATTGCATAAAACCTCATTTGGAATAATGAAACTTCCCTAAATTACCTAGAAATGGCCTTCTGAGTTAGTGGATTAGGCTTACCTATGCAATCTCAGGGTAACTGATTGCTTGATTATATTTGCATTAAGAGGGAATAGGAAGCCATCACAAAAGGCTACATATTCTTATGGTTCATTTATATGAAATGTTCAGACAGGCAAATCCACAGACAAAGAAAGTAGATCAGTGGATGCCTAGGCAGGAGGTAGGGGAAAGTGAGGCATAACTGCTAGTAGCTGTGATCCTTCTTATTGGGGTAGTAAATTGTACTAAAATTGATTGTTGGGATGGTTGCACAGCCCTATAAGCATACTGCACATCCATTGAATTGTACAATTAAGGAGGATAAATTATATGGTATGGTATATGAATTTTATTTCAATGAAACTGTTAAAAAGGCAGTTGTTTTTTTTCAGAGGTGTTTTGTTTGTTTTTGTTGTTTTGTTTTTGTGGTGCTAAAGATTACACCCAAGGCCCTGCTCATACTAGGCACTCTATCACTTAGCTATCCCAGCCCCTGGAATTGTTTTGAGATTCAATTTTCTCTTTTTTTAATTAATTATTTTTAATTTTTATTTTTATTAGACACAATTGCAGTACACAAGGATTGCATTCAGTGTTGGGAGTTGGTATATGTACCTAATGCATCTTAGTTCTTTTTACCTACCCTTTCCTTCCTCTCCTCTCCTTCTCCACTCCCTCATCTCTTGGTCCCTTCCAGTATGCAAAAAGCTATCTCTCTGTTTCCTATTATCTATCTTTTATTTTGGTCTTTATTTATACTTTTGGCTTCTCATATATGAGAAGCCATGTGATAGTTCAGCTTGTATATCTGATTTATTTCACTTAATATGGTCCTTTAAAGGACAGCAGTACTTCATTGTGTATAAATATTACATTTTCTCTTTCTTTTTTTTTCTTTTTTTGAGCCAGGGTCTCGCTCTGCAGTTCAGGCTGGCCTTGAGTTCACTTTGTAGCCCAAGCTGGTCTCGAACTTGCAACGATGCTCCTGCCTCAGCCTCCCAGGTGCTGGGATTACAGGCATGTGCCACCATGCCCGACTTTTCTCTTTCTTATTTTTTATTTTTGCTTTTTGGTTTTTTGAGCCAGGGTCTTGCTATGTAATTCAAGTTGGCCTTGAATTTACTACGGAGTAGCTCAGGCTCCAGAGTTCTGGGATTACAGGCATGCACCACCACCCCTAAATATTACATTTCCTTTATCCACTCATCTATTAATGAAGTAAAAGCTGCTTCCAAGATTTAGGTATTATCAATTGTTCTGCTATAAATGTGAGTATATATGTGTCACTGTAAATGATGTCTTTAAGTATTTGGGGAAGATACCCAGAAGGGAAATAGCTGGGTTAAACTAAAACTAGAAATTCCATTTAACCCAGCTATTTCCCAAAATACATTTATTATTTAGAAGTATTTCTATGGATGAATTATTAATTTTAATTTTATGAATTTTACTGTATTAAAGAGTACTTAACAGGAAAATAAAATATCAATAAAATATTACATTTTTAATATGTAAAGAGTGTAGAATAAACATCAACATTTTCAACATCAACCCTTTACCTGCTTATAAGATCTAAAAAATTATAGCACAAATAAATTCCTATGTGAACTACAATGAAAATCCAAATAAAACTCTACCACAGAAATAATCTTTGCTTCAATTATCACACCTCAGGCAGTCTTCACACATGACAACAGCATGTTCCATATGTAAGTCTCACTCACACTGATAGAAATTGTGCTTGGCTTTCCTGTTTGGCAGGCCATACTTGTCACCTCTCTTGTCTTCCTCTTTTATTGGGAACTCCTTATTATAGTGTACAATGTGCACTTACCAGGAAAATGAAATATCAACAAAATAAAATATCAAATATGTAATGAATATTTAGAATAAACATCATTTTCTATATCAACTTCTCATTTGCTTACTAAATCTAAAAAACAACAAGAGAAATAAATTCCTATGTGAACTATAATGAAAATGAAAATACAAATAAAACTCTACCACAAAAAGAATGTTTATTTTAATGATCACACCTAAGGTAGTTTTCATAAATGAGAAGAGTATGTTTCATACACAAGTATCACTTACACTGATAGCACATATGTTTTGTTTTCCTTGTTTCGTAGGACATACTTGACATCTTGCTGGTCTTCCTGTTTTCTGCTTTTTGTTTGTTTGTTGTTGTTTTACTTTTTTTGAGACTGGGTCTTGCTATGCAGTTCAAACTGGCCTTGAGCTTACTTTGTAGCCCTGGCTGGTCTTAAACTCGCAACGATCCTCCTGCCTCAGTCTCCCTAGTGCTGGGATTACAGGTATGTGCCACCACACCTGTTTTCTTAGGAGGTTCTTTTGATGTTTCTTTTACCTGTCTGTTCCCTAGTTTGCTTTGGAATTCTTTTGTGGAGTTCTTTGGGCAGATACCTATGGTTCTTCCTCTGTTGTAATTGATTATTTATCAATTCCAGTCCCAATCCTCTAAGGAAATTTCTCTGTGATATTTTGTGCTCATTATTTTCTTTGTAAACTATGAAATTATTTATGTCTGACATGTTTACAGTTGAGTAAAATACAACCGTTGGCCAATGCGTGTGTTTCTAGTGACATCATAGTTGCTGTATAACTTGTCAACATCTATTTCACCTTTCTTTTTGTTGTAAAATGTGACCATTTCTGACTTCATTTGTGTTGAAGATTCACTATCCATCTTATTTGTTTGGTTTTTTGAGACAAGGTCTCCTATGTAGTCCAGGCTAGCCTAAAACTCACTATATAACACAGGCTGACCTTGAACTCACAGGATCCTCCTGCTTCAGCCTTCTGAGCATTTGGATTTATAGTTGTGTAACACCACACGCAGCTGTGCTATCAATCATATCATCATGGTGGAATGTTGACAGTATCAGTACTACTTTGTTTTTCTTCATTTAGGAGGTCAATGTTATGTCTTTCTGAAATCCAGATACTGTAACAGAAAATGCAACCTCCCCAGACAGTATACTTCAGTTTGTTAGTTGCCCCGGTAATAGTTCCTATTCCAGTTCCAGTTACTCCTGTCTCTTAGAAACAGCTGGTCACTGTGATGTATAGCTGGTCACTATGATGAACATTGTGTAAACCAGTCCCCAATTGACGAGTCATTCTGCCTCTGTTCTTCCTGCTTGCTTATCTCATATAAGCCCTAGACCACCAAAGATCAGGTTCTGATATTTTAGGAGTGATCCCAATTAGTGCCTGTTGTTGTAAACTCTGCCTCCAAATCCTGGGGATTGTTTCAGTGTTTCTGCTGGCCATTGCATCTGGTGCACCGGCTAGGAAGACTGACTGTGCTGACCTCTTTAGTCACTGGTTGTGGCCCTCCAGGACAGAGCAAGAACCTCTCTAAGTCCCGATGGGAAGATATTCCCTTGAGATTTCTTGAGTTCCCTTGGAGGTCTGGAGAAGGATTCCTGGCTTCCCACTCTAGTGGCTCACACTGGATTCGAAAGAGAGGAGGATGCAATCTGCCTGTCAGTCTATCTGCCTGCCTGCTTGATTCTGGTAAGACCCATGGGGGCACTCTTCTTTGTCTGTCAGTCCTGCTCAGTTTGACCAGAAGAAGAGCTCGATCAACTCTTGTTAGTTAAGTCCATCCTCAATGGAAGAGAGGGTTAGAATGTTTAACCTCTGAGTGCCCGCTGAATGATTGTGTGAATGAATGGAATGGACAATGTAAGCAATAGGCTGCTCCATCTGTGCACAAAGACTGGGAAGCACTGATCACAGTGGCTGATTGGGGCCTCACCTGCGGTTCCATGGTGATGGACATATGGCATAACAGAGGCCTCACACCCTCCTTAGCTAAGTCATGCGTAAGTCTCCAATAGTCGGCCAGGCAGGCATCTGAATGGTCTCTCTCTGAGGGGCACCCACCTTTTGTCTGTTGCATCATCATTTAAGGGTACACAGCATACACTGTAAGGAGCTAAAATGGGAACTAGTTAATTAAAACCCACAGACCCTGACTGCAGGAAAAGAGGCTTTTATGGAGTTAAAAATGAAACTAAATGGCTTCCTGCCAAAGGAAAAAAAATGAAAAAGGAAAAAGAGGACCATTCTTCCCGAGAATCCCACCTTGGTACCCTTGTCAGCTGTTGCAGTTGCTGACTTTCAGCCAGTTGAACTAGTTCCAGCTAATCATTGCTTGCATTTGGCCACACAGCCAGCCCTTGCCTATCCTGGTCAGATGGCATTATCTAATGTCCACCCAAGATGACTGTCGACAATCCCTTCTGAGTTCTGCATTTTGACTGAGAAAAAATTGGCCTGTCAGCCCTGACAAATGAATTGTGCCCCATCAAGCCTGAATGGATTAGACAGACCAAGCTCTCTCAAATTGGGTCTCTGGGAGTCCACAGTTATTGCAAAATCAGGAGCAAACCTGTGACTTTCTTGGTAGACAATGGAACAGAACTCTCTGCCTTCAAAAGTTCCCTCTGTCAAAAAGTTGCCATCACTGGGGCAACAGGGACTGTTGCCTTTTGCCACTTCAACCAGGCACACACTTGCAGTCTGAGAGGACATCTCACCAAATAAGAATTCCTGAATAAGCCAGTCCCTGTACCACTTCTGGGAAGAGACTACCCCTTCAAGTTAGAAGCAACCATCTCCGTTGTACTAAGCCAGTCAGCCTCCTCATTTAACCATACAATTTCACCATTGGCTCTTCCCCAAGAGGAAGATGATGCCTGCATCAGCCTGAGACAGATAACTGTAATCCCAAAGTTCTGAAAACTCTTCTCCCAGAGGTAGAGACTAAAGACTTGCCTCTGGGCCTGGCTATCAACCATGCCACCTCCCTGAAACCCCCATTGCTGTCAGAAGTCAGGAAACACAAAAAGGCATCCAGCCACATAACAGCCTAATAGACTGTTAATCACCTTGGGCAAGATCTCCATGCATCAACAATGCAGCCACAAGGGTGTGAGAACTCCTACTATTTTCAAGGAGGCTCTGACAACAGATGTGGCCATTCTGAGTCAGCCTGTTTCTGTGCCCCTTCCAGCTCCATCACATTCCCCTGAGCAAACAGTGTAGACTGTCAAACTGCTAAAATATACCTCTCCTGCCTATAAAGCCAGCTCAAGATCTCTGAGCTGCCAATACTGCTGTGATTGCCCTCCATATACATTGCCTCAGTCTTCTGCCATGCATAGACTGCTGGTATACCTGCCTAAAAAATGCCTTCTTCTGCCTTTGATTGGCTCCTGTCTGCCAGCACCTCTTTGCAACTGACCTGGACTCAACCTCCCAGAGGTTCAAAAACTTGTTCCCTCTTTAAAACGCATTTCTGATTAATGACACTTCCAAGCTGCCTGCTGGAAAGGCACAAAAGCTCTGCTGCAATATCTGGCAGAAACTGGTTACAAGAAAAAACTGCACAAATTTCTTGGAGCTGCTGGCTTCTATAAAATCTGGATCCTTGGGTTCACAAAAACAATAATGTTCACTTAGACTGTCAGCCTCTGGAAGCGCCCAGTGGCCTACCTGTGCAAATATTTATACCCAGTTACTCAGGGATGCCTCCCTGCTTTGCCTCTGTGCTCTAACAGCCACCATACTTCTGATCAAGAAAGCTGACAAGCTCACCTTAGACCGACACTTAACTGTCCAGGTGGCACATGCTGTACTGGGATGAACTGTTCTAAAAATGTACCCCCTGATAGATGCTGAGTGCACCCTGTTTACAGATGGCAGTAGCTCTTTTAGGAATGAAATCTGACAGGCTAGATATGCTGTGGTCACCTTGGAAAAAAACTATCTTGGCCAAAACTCTCCTGTGGGGATGATCTGCACAGCAAACTGCTTCCTGCTGCTCTTTGGAAACCTGCCACCAATGACACAAAATAATCCAGTCTGGAAACCTAAGCCCCCTGTAGGGATCAGACTGACTGAAACATCAACCCCAGCCACCAGACCTGCCCCCACCATTTGTTCTGCAAGCTCAAACTGCAGCACTGGCACCCATACCCCTGCAGCCAGCTCAGACTTCAGCATCTGTGTCACTGGCCCTGACTTCATGCATGATAGTGGACTTTCCCCAGTTAAAGATATATACATAAATCACACAAAAATAAAAAATAACCCTATAGAAACAGCTTGTAACCAGTTAAAAGACCGGCTATATCTTTAACATTTCTTGCATACATATTAACTACAAGTTTTAGAAATCCAGCCTTAGATCCACTGAAAAATTTACCTTGGACCAGAAAGCTCACTCTGAAGAGAGAACACACTCAAAGCCCTGCTCTGGTCACTCTGGATGCTGACCAGTCAATGCATGGCTGAAGCCTGAGGACATTGTTCACTGCATTGCTCCATACCTATTCCCCTTGATTTTTGATACATCCATCAAAACATCATGTTGTAAGACAATCTTGGAGAGCTTGGCTAGGGCCCATCCTAGGATCACTGACTGCTAGTGGGCCTTGTCTCAGAAGATCACGTGTAATATGCCCAGCAAAGATTTGCTGGGGAAATGAAAAGAGAGGAAATGTAACAGAAGATGCCCCCAGCCAGTATACTTCAGTTTGTTAGTTTCCCAGGTAATAGTTCCTGTTCCATTTCCAATTGCTACTACACTTGATCTTAGCCAAAAGGCTGAGAAGCGATTCCAGTTGCTACTATCTCTTAGAAATAGCTGGTCACTGTGATGTATAGCTGGTCACTATGATGCACATTGTATAAACCAATCCCCAACTGAGAAGCCTTTCTTCCTCTGTTCTTCTTGCTTGCTTATCTCATATATCCTAGACCACCAGAGATCAGGGCCTGATATTTTGGGAATGACCCCAATTAGTGCCCATTGATGTATAATAAATCTGCCTCCAAATCCTGGGTGTCATTTTGGTGTTTCTGCTTGCCCTTGCAATAGTATGTATTTCTCTATTGTGACTTTGCAACATTTTTCCAGGTATCTCCACTTTATTCTGGTGAATAGTTCCTGTGCTGGTCAACTGATTTTTTTTTTTTTTTTTTTTTAGTTTTTTTTAGCAAGTATAATATCAATGGGTAACTTGTGAACCAATTGTTGAATGTGACACTTGGCTTACTTTTTATTTTATTTATTTATTTATTTATTTTTTTGGTTTTTCTCCGGTACCAGGAACCGAACTCACGACCTTGCGCTTGCCAGGCAGGCGCTTTGCCACTGAGCTAAATTCCCAGCCCCCCTGGCTTACTTTTTAAATAGGAGCCACAAATCTGTTCACCACATCATATGTTTTATCACCGCATGAATAAAGACCTTGGCCAAATTCAAGGATAAATTTCTAAACTCAAGGTGTAAAATGTCTTCATATCTACCAGGGCATGTATTTTTATACCATATTTGAAAGGCTTATTTGACACATATTTAAAAAACCTTCAACAACCACGAAATGATGCAATTTGTTTATCAATTGTCATGTATTGAGACAGTGTATAAATTGCTTGACCATTCAAAACAAAGCTTTCAAAAAATGAGCAAATAGCAGCCAAATTGTTGGATTTTTTTCTTTTTTCTTTCTTCTTTCTTGGCTGATCTTTGTGTTGTCTAAATGTAGGCAATTTTGAAAGAAACCAAATTTCTCGAGTGTCATTATTCTAAAAATCTCAGTGCCACACCTGTCACTTCTCCATAGAGCCTTAGATTCTGACAATTAGAATGAGTCCTGCTATGAATGCTTCTGGTTCACACAGTGAGATGTCACGATAAATATATTTTTGAGTATTGATGTATACCGAATGTTTTACTTGTATTTCATTATTAGTGTTTTTCAAAACATTTTGTAGCATATCATCTGTTACAAACAATTTCCAAAATTGAATCATGTTACTGGCATTCTGTCCAATAGGTTTCGCCCTGGCAAGAACCTAATAACATTTTCTGACCTAATTCTAACATTGGACTGGCCCGACTATTTTGTAACATTTCACTGTCAAATACTTATTTACATTACTGTTTTCTTCCTTATCTGAAACAAAGTCTTCATTCTGTACTTCTGCATCTGTCATATCTTGCTAACTTTGGTTTACATGATCTAAGTCATTATTGGTAGATGAATCACCTGATGATGACTCACTTTAAGCCTCCTCCTAAAGTTGTACTGGGAGGATTTTCATATGACATTGTACTCAGCTGGGCTAATTCTACAAGAAAAGTAAAAAGAAAATATGTAAAAAAAAGTTATAAATACACAAAAATGTAACACAGCACACAACGTGGGTACAGCTTACCCATCAACACTTTGTACACCTTGCTGTTCATTGTACCAAGTCAGTGAACATAAAGATTGCTTTCTGTATTAACCCAGCACAGCTATGGAGACACACAGCTGGCTACCATTATGCTAAAGTACACATTTTCATCAGAAAAACATGGTTGGGGGTATCCACCATGATGCTCCTTTAACAATGAAATCAATGGATTTAGATATAACCTGTATCAAAATTTTTGTCAAAGTAACATCCTTTTCACTAAAAAAGTAAACTCTAGATATTAAAGGATGGTATTTTACTTTTATATGATAGATTATATTTTAAGCAATTTGGCTTGTTGCTTGCTTAATTTTAAAGTAGTTTCCAAAAAGATTGATGGTGTGGTCATTAGCCTAAGAAGAAATTTGAAAGCCTCAACTAATTTGGGTCGCTGGTTGCTTAATTTTAAAGTAGTTTACAAAAGACTGATAGTATGGTCATTAGCTTAATAAGAAACTTGGCGTGGTGGCACATGCCTGTAATCCCTGTACTCAGGATGCTGAAATGGGAGGATCACTGCCATGATCAAGACCAGCCTGAATTACACAGCAAGACTCAAAAAATTAGACAGTGTTAGCGAGATGTCTGGGGTGCTGGCGAAGGCAGTAAACTAGAAATTAGGATACATGGGTGTTTCTAACCCTGTTTCTTACTAGCTGTGTGAACTAGACCTCATTCTTTGAGCCTGTTTCCTCTTTTGTAAAATAGTCTCAGGAATATCTACTTTATAGATTGTTGGGAGGATCAAATGAGCTAGTGGGTGAAAATACTTCAAGTTAAAGTGTCATGAAAATGCATGGTGTTTGTTATTCAGCTACAAGTCATTTATTTAATTTAATTTCCAGGATAATGGTTAAATACAGAACGTTCTGCAAAATCTTCCCTTGCTGCCTTAAATGTTATTTGTATTCACAGTGAATTTTTCATAAGCCTGTTCTGAAGCCATCAGGATATATGGCTATCAGTTTAATATCTTCAAGAACATTGTTCCTAGAAATGTTGCTGCAAATGCCCAAAGATGTCCTCCAAATATGAAAGAGGCTGATAGGTTAAAACTAGGCATGAGATCATCCGAAAGATGAGGACTGGTAATAACACTGCAGTCTTATCAGAAAAGGTTAAAAAGGGACTTTCAATCTCCAATTATAAGATTTTTGCAACACATCACATTTTGTCAACCTAATAAAATACAGTTTAATTTCCCAAAATTTTATTAAAAATGGACTCTGTCATCAGATATCTTATTGCAAAGATGAAATCTCACATAGAGCAGTAGTTTGCCATAATAACAAGCTTTAAACAAATTTTTTTTGTAGTTCTCAAACTTGAGAGGTTTCTGTCATTTTTAAAAAACACTGTTTTCACTTTTCCCTGAGTCATGGCTCAACATTTTCCCGCAAGAATTTCTGTTTATTAAAATGACTTTAAGTTGTTAAGGAGAGGGGAGTGGAGGAGAAGGGGAAGAGGTGGTATTCAGATAAGTCTTTGGAAAATTAGGAAAACAATTCCAAGTCTATTTCTTAAAATCTTTATTATTTGGTACTCTTTTGATATTAAAAAACCCCTGCCATCTTTTATATAAATCCACAGCTTTCTGTACTTTGTACCTAAAAAGAATGAAAAATACCCAATCAACCATAGTAGTCTCATGGCATATCCAAAGCTCATACCACAAGGGGACTACAAACATATTTTATAATATTCTTAAGTACATTTGGTTACAGCTACCTTAATCAGATATTTCTTAGATAAAATTTCTGCATAGGTCTAGAGCTTCTGGTATTAAACATACTAAAGTAAATGTCTAGGAGTCAAATATGTCTATGTGGTGTTCCTTGCACTTGAAAATATTTTAAAGTTAACAGCAATGAATGTGATCAAAGTACTGTGTTCTAAATAGAGTACCAGTTCTACTAGGATTTTCCTGGCAAAGTTTCCCCTGGCATTTTTGCATATATATAGTTGTCAGACTTGGAGGGCAATGGAGGTCTAATAGTGCTGTTTAGTTTTTTGGTTAGCTTCATGAGAGCTGAACAGATGTGCAGCCAGTGGTACAGGAGTTCAATGACGATATCACCAAATCTCCACACTTCGATTCGGGAATGATCTGCATCAAGAGGAAAAAAAAAAAGTGAATACTTTTGTACTTTTATTATTAAAATAAATTCTAATATTATGATTAAAATAGGCTTTGAGTCAAAACCATAGCAGAATCTTATTTAAATATGGAGTTACAAGAGTATGGATAGATACACTTTAATATATTGAACTAATAAAATACTACACAGTACTTACCAATTAAAGAATTAGTTATATATGTATATACCATTATAGATAAACCTCAAAACATATGGAACCCCAAAAGTAAAGTGTAGGGTATTCTGTCCATCTGGATATACTCAAAAAGTGGTTTATAAACCTGCAGAATAGTATTACGCTGTTTATGAATTCATGAGGATGCAGTAAAAGGAGGAAATCATGCATAAAACTGATAGCCAAATTCATAATAATGTTATGGGAAAAGAGAATGGGATCAGGGAGAGGTAGAAAACCTCAGCTGATCTTATTATGTTTTATTTCTTTAAAAATGTCTGACTCAAACATGGTATGTTAAGGTTGAATACAGACTGTAGCTTTGTAATGATTACATAGGTGTTATTCTCTATACTTGTATATTTGAAATATTCTCTAATTCAATTTTTTTTGGTCTTTTTGAGACAGGGTCTCACTATGGAGTTCAGACTGGCCTTGAGCGCACTTTGTAGCCCAGGCTGGTCTCAAACTTGCAACAATCCTCCTGCCTCAGCCTTCCGAGTGCTGGAATTACAGGCATGCGCCAACACATCCAGCTCTAATTCAATTTTTAAAAAATATACACTACTGCCCATCATTATATAGTTACATTTGTTAAATTGAAAATTGCTAGACTGCTATTCATAAAAATTATTTTTCTTAGGAGTCAATACTAATATTCAGAAAGAATGGTCCAGTGGAAAAAGTATATAGCTTAGCATTGAACGGATCCTGCATTAGGGCTCTGGTCTTGCTTCTATCTGAACTAATTTTGTGACTTGAGCACACCCTTAAAACTCCAAGATCTTTTCTTTTTTCCATAAAGTAGGTATAATACTTCAGGATTTTGATGAGGATAATGAGAACTATCTGTCACAGAGTAGTTGCTCAAAAATACTAATTACCCTCCTTCTTTCAAGACATGCTATGCTCAGGTCTGTGTTTTATTCATTTTTGTTATTCTTAGCATCTAACTCAGTGCCTAACCAAATAAATACTTGCTAATTTAAATTGAATAAGCAGGGCCATGGATATAGCTCAGCGGCACAGCACCTGCCTGGCAAGTACGAGGTTATGAGTTCGATTCCTGGTACCAAAAATAAATAAAGTAAACATTAAATGTAATTGGGTAAGTGTTTTAAATATAAAACTTATCCATAGCTTATTAACAATGATAATTATCTATTATAATTTAAAAAACAGAATCCATTTTATTTCCTGTCTACCAACACAAAGAAGATTTCCTGCATTAGGTTTAGCTTTCCTATGGTTTTGAAGGTATTACTACAACAAAAGTTATAATATGTGATAGGAAAGGCACATAAAACATGGACAACATTCACAAGTCTCTGTTTTATTTGAAGATGACTTTAAAACGTGTGTACAATTAATTTTCTAAGATTCTCAACACAGAGGCACTGTCTTCTCATTCAATTTTAATTGTTCAATGAATGTTGAATTAAAACAACATTGAATAAAGGAATAATTTAATTTGATTTTCAAATAATAAAAGTTTTTCTAGATTATAGCCCAACAACATTAGCAACAGTTATCATAAAGACAAAAACAGATGCTGGTCATGAGAACATATTTAATATTCCTGATTTATCTCATTTTATGAGCACTGTTAGATCAATCAAAATACATACATAAAATATTGAGAGTTCATTTGTTATACTGCCGTCTCTTGGTGTTAATTAGCTGGAAACTTTAAAAGATAATGCTATAGGCTTTCAAATATTACTTTGATTATCTTATTGTTCCAGTGTTATGAATCTAAATAAAATACAAATTTACCCTAGGAGACTCCTAAAATTGGTCCTAACTAACTTTCAGAGATAAAACAGTTCTGCTGTTCCTCACAGCTTTATTCTGCCCTTTCTGAATACCCAGTAGGATCTCTGTACCACTCATGCCTGCCACAGTGTTCTTAGCTGAATATCCAAATGAACAGGCCCTATCTGAAGCCATCACCATGGTGATTCAAGGACACCAGGATAGAGAGAGAGATTGCTTCTTTACACAAAACCCTGTAGCTTATTTCCTGTCTTATTGTTGTAAGGGACAAAAACTCCAAGCCTATCTGGGATGTGATTCCTGTTTTCTTGTCCTTTTAGAGATTGATGTGTTAAAGATGGCTCTAATAACAATTCTAAGGAGATCTCTGGCACTCGGCAGTATTCTTTATTATCAGTTGAGTGCTACCGTCCTCTTGTGGTGGAACAGATTCTAGCTCTTTGCAAGGGGGCCGATGACAGACCCTAGTCCCATACTTAGCAATTCTCAAATCTTTCAAGCTGGCGTACTATTTTTATTTCTTGTATATGCTTTTATTTTTGCTTTGATTTGGCAAAGGTTAAAATAAATTATTGAATACATCTAAGCTATAAAGATTTCTTGGCCACGCTGTGAATCTGTTCAGGGATCTCTGCAGAAATCTTTTATTATGGTATCTTTGTAGGCTCTAGTTTAATCAAACTTTTAATTATATAGGGAATTCATTATGCTGGAAACATTAGGTTATAAAAATGATATTTTAAAAGTAAAACTCCATTTATGGATCCTTGCTTTAACACTGGGTTAATTAAGTTAAATCCTTTAGGAATTATAGATAATTAGCAAAGATGGGCAAAGCAAAAAGAATGAAGTATTTAAGTTTCAAGTCCAAAAGCTGAGGTGCAACCGTTCTTTTCAACTACCAGTTAACCAAGGTCAACAGCTTTTCTTGACTGCTCCTCCCCATCATTTAGTTTTTTTTTTTTTAACTTTTGTTGCTTTACATTCCTTAACATTACTGCCACACATGAGCTGAAGGTCCATGGAATAATATATACTTAAAAGAACGTATGTGTGCAAATTTCAATTTTTTTTTGAGACAGGGTCTCATTTTGTAATCCGGGCTGGCCTTGCACTCACTGTTATGTAGGCTGGGCTGGCCTCAAACTCTTGTCGATCCTCCTGCCTCAGTGTCCTGAGTGCTGAGATTACAGGCATGCACCACCATACCTAGCTCAATTAGTTTTTATGTAGACAGGGGAAATTATATTTGCTGTGGAAGCCAGGCATTTAATAGATCCCTGTTAATGTAATGGGCTCCCAAGATAAGTACTAATACAATTATGATGGCAGTAAAATACTACCTCCCAGGTTTTTCAAAAAGAATCAATGTTAAATGAGGAGACAAAACACACATTTTTCTTGAGTTATCAATGTTTGGGTGGAAGTTTGTGCCAAGATGCACACTGCATTCTTCCAGGTACATTATTTTCATTCCTATTACAAGCATGATTTCTTTTTAAAAATTTATTGTTAATTAATTAATTAATTTTATTTCTTTGTGACAGAGTCTTGCCGTGTAGCTTAGGCTGGCCTTGAATTTGTGGCAGTCCTGGCTCACCCTCCAAAGTTCTGGGATTATAGGCTGTGCCATCACACTTCGCTTTGCAAGCATCCTTTCTGTGCACTATTACATGTACTGACTTTTTTCATTATGAATAGCTATAAATCAAATGCGTGAATTAAAATCAATGCAATTCATCTCTTAAAAATTGATAGTTTAATGCAGTAACTGCCAAACTTTTGATTAGTATACCTCTATCCATAACAAATGTTGACCACAGATTCCAATATGTATATATATTTATAAATTATTTATTTTGAAGAATTTATAAACAAAAACTAGAAATTAAACTCTGATGAGATAAATGGCCTATGATATTTTTCTGTCATTCAAAAGGATAGTGTTTTATTCAACTGTCTTGGTTACTTTTCTCTCGTTGCTGGGACAAAATACCTGACGCCCAAAATTAAGGAAGGAAAGGTTTATTTCGCTTACAGTTTGTGGAGGTTTCAGTCCGTACTTGGCAGGTTACAAGGCAGAGTGGCACATGGCAGAGGGCTACAGCTCATGGCGGCAGAACACAACAACCACAAAAGCCAGGAATCGCCTCAAGCAGCCTCTTGCTCTCCCTTACATATGCAAACTATCTACCCCAGGGCGGGTGCAGCTCTCACACCCATAAGCAATCAAACTCCAAAAGCCTGCCCCATGACCACATGAGGCTTTGGGGGGACACACAGACACAAACCATAACAAAACCTTCTGGATGCTTGCATTTTACTCTGGAGATCACCAAGTTAAAATCCAAAAGAAATGGAATAGATAATCCTTCCCTAGATGACTAACATATGTTCAGTTTTGCTCCTTCCTAAAATCCTCCTACTAAATGAAAGGAGAGTACATAAATCACAAGGATGGAAAGATCAGGAAAAGAGGAACATCGAAATTTCACTACTACTTCTTTGTCTTCCCAATCTTCAGTCTAGATGATCCCACTTTTAACTTCACTGTAAAAACTGAAGCAATCAGAACTTCCACAGTCTCTCACCAGTACATCTACCCACTCACTCTCATCCATACCCATGTACTCTATCCTGTCATCATAAGCCAATTCCTCTATTGGTGCACTAGGTCCAGGAAAGTCATATAATTCATTGTTTTTTGGACAGTGCTATAACCTTGAGAGAGAAAGCATGCTAACTGAATAGGCCACCAGGACAATAAGCAAAAACTGAGACTGTCCCAAGGTAAAAAGAATGTATGGTTACTTTAACAAGACCCCATTCTCTCTCATTTGAATGAAGACACTGCTTCAGAAATTCTTTACCTCCAACACTATCAACTTCTTGCTTTCCATAAAATTATTCCCATCAGAATCAATCCTGGTATTATCTCTCTCATCTGAAAAATAAAACGTTGACCACATTTCTCCTTGCACTTACTACACCATTTCTTTGGTCCTATTGGTGGCAAGACATTAAATTTTTTTTTCCCTACCAAAGGAGGTCACTACATACTTGTTAAGGTAACAATCTAAGAGGAAGAGCTATCATAAGTGAGTATACACGAAATACCAGGGCATCCAAGTATATAAAACAAACACTAATAGATATAAAAAATCAGATAAGTACTAATACAACTGTAATGGGGGACCTCAATACCTCACTGTCACAAACAGATCAACTAGATAAAAAAAAATCAACAAAGAAATATCAGAGCTGTATGAAACCTTTGAACACATGGACTTAGTAGATACCTACAGAACGTTCCACTCAATAACAACACAATGCATTCTTCTCAGTAGCACATGGGACTTTCTCCAAAACAGACCATATCCTAGCTCACAGAACGTGTTTAGTAATGCAAAGGAATTGAAATTATCCCATGCGTATTATTAGATCATAGTGCAATACAATTGGAACTCAATGGCAAAAGAAACCACAAAAGCTACACAAACACATGGAAATTAAATAACACCCTTCCAAACAGCCAATGAGTCACATGAAATTAAAGAAGAAATTATTTCTACAATTAAATGATAATGCCAGTACAACATGCCAGAATTTATGGGACACAATGAAAACGGTCCTGCAAGGGAAATTTATAGCAGTGAATTCCCACATCAGAAACACAGTGAGCTCAAGTAACATAATATTGACCCTCAAGCTTCTAGAAAAAAGAAGAGTAAGTTAAACCCAAAGCACATATGAGAGAAGAAATTATAAAGAGCAGAGCAGAAATTAATGCAATGGACACTAAGAAAACAATACAATGAATCGAAGAGCTCACTGTTTGAAACATCAAATAAAATAGACAAACCCTTAGCCAACATTATCAAATCCATGCAAGTAGGAATAAAAAAGAGTGAAATCACAACAGATCCTGCAGGAATCCAAAGATTATAAATATCTACTTTGAGAACCTGTTCTCTAATGAGATGGAAAACTCATGAAAATGAAAAGATTCCTATATACATATGAATTACCAAAGCTGAATCGAGAAGATATAAAAATTCTAAATAATCCAATATCAATGAAATTGAAGAAGTAATAGACAAACTATCAACAACAACAGCAAAAAAGTCCAGGTCCTGACAGATTCACAGCTGAATTATACAGGGACTTTAGAGAAGATCTAATGGCACCACTCCTCAAACTCTAATGAAATTGAAAGAGAAGCAATATTCATGGAGTCATTCCTGGAAGCAAGCATTATCCTGATACCAAAATCAGAGAATGATCCAATGAAAAAAAGGGAACTACAGGTCAATCTCCTTAATGAACATCTTCAAAAATCCTCAATAAGAAACTGGCAGATGAAATTTGGGTGTGGTAATGCATGCCTGTAATCCCAGTATTTGGGAGGCTGAAGCAGGAGGATTGCCACAAGTCTGAGACCGACCTACATGGTGGGTTCAAGGGCATCCTGGTCTATATAGTGAGACCCTGTCTCAAAAAAAAAAAAAAAAAAGATAGTGGGAAACAGAATGTAGCAAATCATCAAAAAGATTATATACCATGACCAAGTAGGATTCATCCTAGGGATGCAGGAATGATTTAATGTATGCAAATCAATAAATTTAACACACCACATTTACAGAACCGAGGGCAAACACCACATGATCATCTCAATAGATGCAAAGAAAGCATTTGACAAAGTCCAACATCCATTCATGATAATAAACCCTCCAGAAAATTGGAATAGAAGGTCTTTCTATCAATATGATAAAAGCCATCTATGACAAGCCAATAGCCAGCATCTACTAAATGGACAAAAACTGAAAGCTTTCACTCTATAATCAGGAACAAGACAAGGATGGCCACTATCACCACTTCTATACAATATAGTTCTGGAAACATCAGCCAGAGCAATTAGATAAGAGAAAGAAATAAAATGAATATGGATAGGAATGGAAGAAGTTAAATTATCTTTATTTGCTGATGAATGGCATGATAATCTACTTAGAAGACCCGCAAAACTCCACCTAAAGACTTCTAGAATTAATAACCAAATATGGCAGTGTAACATGATACAAAGTCAAAAATCAAAAATTAGTTGCATTCCTGTACATGTATAATAAACTTACTGAGAGAGAAATTGGAGAAGAAATACCTTTCACAATAGCATCAAGAAAAATGAAATACTTAGAATGAATTTAACAAAGGAAGTGAGAGACCTATCCATTAAAAAAACAGTTACTCTGAGAAAGAAGATGGAAAGATATCCCCTGTTCTTGGATAGGCAGAACCAATGTAAGGAAAATGGCCATACTTCCAAAACCATTATACAGATTTAATGCAATCCCCATCAAAACATCAGTAGCATACCACACAGAACTAGAGAAAACAATCTTAAAATTCATATGGAACCAGAAGAGACTTAGAATAGCAAAAGCAATTCTGGACAAGGCAGGGCCATCACAATCCCCTTTTTGAAGTTATAGTACAAAGTTACAGTGATAAAAACACCATGACACTGGCAAAAGTAAACAGACCTGAGGATCAACGGAATAGAGTAGAAAATGCAGGAACAACTCCAAGCACACTGAACTACCTGGTCTTTCACAAAGAGGCCAAACATTTTCACTGGAAGAAAGATATTCTTTAATAAATGGTGCTGGGAAGAGTGCTTTTCCACGTGGAAAAAAAATTGAACCTAGACTCATATCTCTCACTATGCACTAAGCTAAAAAAGTGGATCAAAGATCTATACTTTAAAACAGAAATACTTCATTTGCAGGAAGATAGACTAGGTAAAACTGTTGAAGATATAGGTGTAGGCAAAGACTTTATGAACAAAACTCCAGTCACACAGGAAATGTTACAAAGAATCAACAAGTGGGATCACATCAAAATAACAGCTTTTGTACACTAAGGAAACCACCAACAGAGTAAGGACACAACCCACAGAATGAGAAAGTTTTGTTTTGTTTTGTTTTTCTACTAGTTACTTCTCAGACAAAGGATTAATACGTAAAATATACAAAGAACTTTAAAAACTCAGATCTCCCAAATTTGTAGACCCAATCAAAAACAGGGCTTCTAAAATGAATAGAGCTGGGCATGATGGCACATGTCTGTAATGCCAGCATGTGGGAGGCTGAGGCAGGAGGATTGCTGTGAGTTCAGGACCAGCCTGAACTGCACAGCAAGACCCTGTCTCAAAAACAGACACGTCTCAGACACGTCTCAATAGCAAATAAATATATGAAAAAAATATTCAACACCACTGCTCATTCAAGAAATTCAAGTTCAAACAACTCTGAGATTTCATGCCATCTAGAAAGAATGGCTATCATCAGTAAAATAAGCAATAACAAATGCTGGTAAGGCTATAGGGAAAAAGGAACCCTTCTCCATTGTTGGTGGGTGTGTATACTGGTACAACCATTGTGGAAATCAGTATGGAGATTTCTCAAAAAACTAAAACGAACCTGGCATGGTGGTGCATGCCTGTGATCCCAGCACTCAGGAGGCTGAGGCAGGAGGATTGTACAACAACAACAAAAACAAACACAAAGCTATTCCCTCTCTAGGTATCTTTTTGAAGGAGTTAAAAGCATCATACTATAGTGATATATGCATATCCATGTTTGTAGAAGCACAATTTATAATAGCTAAATCTGGAAACAGCCCATCTGCCCATCAAAAGATGAATGGATAAAGAAAAGGTGATATTTATATAGAATGGAGTACTACTCCGCCATAAAGAAGGGTAAATGAGTCATTTGTAGGAAAATGGATACACCTTGAGACTATAACCTTAAGTGAAATAAACTGGACACACAAGATTAAATATTGCATTGTTTGTCTTGTGTGAGAAATCCAAAGGGTACATAGGGAGCATAATGGAGGATAGATATTGGGAAGTAGGAAGAATATATTCAAATGGGAAGGGGAACAAAGGAGGGAGGAAACAGAAGGGAAGGAAGGGAAAAAGAAAATAAAAGAATGGAAGGAAAAGATGGAAACAAAGCTTTCGTAAAGGGGGAGGAAAAGAAAGGTTAAAGAGGAAGGGAATAAAAAAAAAGAAGAATTAAGATATATTATGTACAGGTACAAATTCCCTGTGATGAATGTGATCAATATGTATGACAAATATGTTCTAATAAAAAATATAAAGATTAAAAAATTGTTTCTACTCAATCTCTCCCCACTTTGCAAATGTCCTGTTCACCAAGGAATCCCAATTTTGTACCTCCAGCCCAGAGCTTTCCTCCAAATTCCGTATTTATTTATCTATTTACATATTCTTATCTCTACCTAGATATATAATAGACATCTCAGATGCAGCATGTCAGAATCTGAACGCTTCATCTCCCTGTGCTAAAGCCTGCCTTGCCTATGTTTCCCATTTTAGTTGACAGCAACTCTACCCTTTCAAGTCATAGGATCAACCCTGCGTCTCTCTGCTTTTTTCTTATTCTGTGCCCAAATTGTCAAGATATGTTTTCTTTTTTTTTTTTTTTTTTTATGTCTTTTTGAGACAGAGTCTTGCTGTGCAGTTCAGGCTGGTCTTGAGCTCACTTTGTAGCCCAGGCTGGTCTCAATGCAACGATCCTCCTGCCTCAGGCTCCCGAGTGCTGGGATTACAGGCATGTGCCACCATGCGCAGAGATAATGTTTTCATTCTAACTCTCAGGTACATTGTATATAATATGAATACATCTGTCTCCACTGGTACCACACTCATCTCTCATCTGACTTTCTGTAACAGCTCCTCTAATTGTTTTCTCTGAATCTCCTCTGCACTGGGGGACTCCAGACACAGCTGAGAGAGAGAGAGCCAGAGAATGAGTGAGCGAGTGAGAGAGAATATCATACTGGAATCAGACAGTGTGAGCATGCATACTAACTATTGAGATCCTGTAGGCATCTCCCACTAAGCCCCTGCTCTTTGGAAGAGGGGCTATTTCCTCTCCAGGCAGAGTACTGGAAGGATGGAGGCAGCTGATAGCCCGAGATAAAGAACCTAGAGATTACAGATGCTGGAAATTCCCCACGAGGGCCACTGACCATTGCACTCTGAAGCTTGATTAACAAACCCCTCCCGCAGAGTTTAGTTTGCTTATTTATTTCAGTCTCACTCTTAAATATAAACAATCATAGATTACCAGACATTTGAGGAAAACCTCTAGCATGAAACATGAGACCTAAACACTAAAACAGAAAGAAAGAGGAAAAACAGGAAGAAGAAAACTTCAAGAAATAATTAGCATTAATGGCCTCAGAGAGAGAGAAAAGATGAAATAGGAACAAGATGCCATAAAAGCAAACTAGGGTGAAATGGATTGGGGTTGGGAGCAGAAACCCTAAGACAGTATGGACATATCACCAGTCTTAATTCTATTCTCTTGGTAAAAATCATTAATTTAGAAGATATGATGGGTTAGGAGCTCTGCTACTTAGTACAGCAGATCTTCCCTATTCCAGGCAGAACCTATAGATATTGTTGATGTAATTTCATGCTAGGAGCAGTCATTAATGAGGAGTCTTAGCTAAAGCTGCTAGAAGGCCAGGTAAACTTCGAGCAATAATACATTGCCCCGCTAGGAGACTCCTCTCCTGGCACAAATGGAACATTGCCCCCACAGAGCTCCTCTCCTTTCCCTACCCCTGGAGTTTAGAATTTTCTAATAATTACATCAGAAAAGAAGAGAAGCTTTGTTATCGGGGTGGCCTATGAATTTTCTCGATTGCTACAGGGACTGTGATAAAAGTTCACCAGGGGACTCCTGCTCTGTTAATTGCAGTTATAATTCCTGCCACGTGAGGGCACTACTGGAAAGCAGAAAGTGGTCGGGGACGTTGCAAGCTCAGGCTGCTCAGGAATCAGCTAGGATAGTTCAAAGTTAAGGCAAGCAGAGAAATAGAAATTTTCATGTGTTTTGAGATAAAGGAGCAGCACATGACAACAGAATAGGTAGTTCATATAGGCAAACTGGAGGCAGATCCTGGAGAGAGTCTCTTGAGGCATTGGTACAATGCCACAAATGGTACCCCGGCCTTTCCTGTCGCTAGAGATTAGCCTACCAACTGCTGAGAGCCAATTCCTGTGCACACCTGCAAGGTGGAAGAAGAGAGGTCTGCTCCTCAATCCTCTGTTCTTATCTGACAGAGGGGCTGAGGTAGATATTGGTGGATGCCTGAATTCTTGCCCAGGAAGGGGAATATAACTTGGAGAAGATGTAAGGAACCCTGGAAGCAGGTTCTTGGTCAGGGGCTGACAGGCTGGTGGGGACCAAAGTGGAGCAGGGGCCTTGAGAGAGTATTAATTTGATAAACCGCTCACACACTGGGGATGGTGAATCCGGGCTTCATGGCAGAGACTAAAAGACTGCTTCAAAAAGAAGAACAGCGGGCTGGGGATTTAGTTCAGTGGCACACTGCCAGCCTGGCAAGCATGAGGTCCTGAGTTCAATTCACAGTACAAAAAAAAAAAAAAAAAAAAAAGAATAGCAACCAGGTGACGCTGGGTATGGGAGTTAAGCAAACCAAGGGCACTGCTGCCAAAAACATTTTCTTCTGAGCCTTAAGTCCTCCACAAATGGTGGACAAGTATAGGTTGAGTCTATAAAAGTATACAGTGAAGCTGGGCACGGTGATGCATGCCTATAATCTCAGTACTCTTGGAGGCAGAGGGAGGAGGATTTCAAGTTTGAGCCCAGCCTGGACAGCTTAGTAACTTAGCACCTGTCTCAAAATGACAAAAAATGAAATAAAAGTCATCTTAAATACAATTGTCTTCTATTTCTATTGGTATCGATTTAGACTATGAGTAAGGGGAAATTTACCTCTAATATTTTCATCAATGAGCTGAAAATTAACTTCCACATGGCTAGCAGTTGGGTCAAAGGCACAAATAAGCTCCACTAAGTATCTGTTAACATACTATGAACAAAGAACAAAAGAAAAGTCACAGAGTCACTAACAAGTAGAGACACAGTGCCCAGTTCACATGACTACATTCATATACATTTTAAAACAGGTCAAAGCAATCTGTAATGGTAGAAGTCCAGATCATGGCTAGCATTGGGATGTGTGAGTTGGGTGGTGGGAGCTTATGGGGAAGGGCACAAAGGCAGGCTCTGGGGATGTCACCAATATTCTAATTGGTTTTTTTAAAACCTAGGTGCAGGTTACGTGAATATGTTCATTATGTGACAATTCTTTCTTTTGTACACTTATGAACTGTGCCATTGTAATTCATACATGCAAATTTGTATAAGCCGTTATGCAACAAAAAGAGTGATTAAAAAACGTACAAGTTTATACTTATCCCAGTTTTCCAAATCATCTGAAAATTCCGACTTTGAATAAAAGAGCAAGATAACTCCTTTCAGGATGTCATGTACTAGGTTTACATCGGGTTCAAACTCCTGGGACTTGCTGTCTTGAGGAGACTTTGACTCTGCTTCAACTTTATGGTCATAGAGCAAGAGTGACACAAAGTCCATGGGACTGAGTAGCTGGAGGCATTCCCGCAGCTCCTGTAGCATGATTCGGAAAAAGAGAACTCCTGCTCGCTGGACTTCACCTGCGTTTTCAATCTCTGGAATAAGAGAATAACATCTCCTCTTGATGTTCAGTCACATACATTCTGAGCATATAGGATTCTGAGCATAGTCTAGTGAACATTTTTCTTCTTCAGGAAAAAGGATCAGGTCTTATGATTTTAAACAGTCTTAAATTTCTTTGGCAATAAAATCAAAAGAGAGATGGAATTACCCCTAGTGCCGTTCATAGGAAAGAAGTTTTAAGAAAAGACAAAAACTTGGGCTTTAGGGTTAGACCTTAGTTTAAATGCACACTCTTTCACTTATCCTATTTTTTTTTAAATACCCTTTTCCTTTGTGTGAGAATGAGGTTAATCCTTACCTCCCAGGTGAGCTGTGGGAATTAAATGAGATGATGTACTTAAAACATGATATACATAAAAGTGTATGATCTTAGGCTTTATATAGAGTGAAACTCGGGAGTTTTCTTCTCTTCCTTCTCTTTTTCCTCTTTGTCCTTCTCCTCTTCCTCTTTTCCTCTTCTTCTTTTCCTTTATCTTCCTCCCCCTCCTCATCCTGCTCCTGTTCCTCCTTTTCTCCTCCTCCTCTTCCTCCTGAGACAAAGTCTTTTTTTTTTTTTTTTTCCGGTACCAGGAATCAAACTTACGACCTCGCGCTTGCCAGGCAGGTGCTGTGCCGCTGAGCTAAATCCCCAGCCCCCAAGAGACAAAGTCTTACTATGTTTCCCAGGTTGGCCTCAGACTCTTGGGTTCAAGTGATCCTTCTACCTTAGCCTCTTGCATAGATGGGACAACAGGTGACTAACACAATGCCTCATTTTCCTCTTTCTTATGCTATTCTATGTAATGATTAGAAATTGGCCTGTTTAATCTCAAATAGTGTTACTCTAATTCTATCCACTTCGTTCTATGCTTTCTTCTTCTTACCTCCCTCTCAAGCTGGTACTGTGCTAAGAGTAGCCTAGTAGATACGGAGTCACAAAAACTAGGATCTAATCTTGGCTCTGTCACTAGCTTGCTGTTGGACCTTGGAAAATCCATTTGACTTTTGGGTTTTAACTCCGTTATCTTTTCTTTTTTGGTACCGGGAATCAAACTCAGGACCTTGTGCTTGCCAGACAGGCGCTTATGCTGCCGAGCTACATCCCCGGCCCATTAACTCCGTTATCTGTAAGATGAGATTCTGGTTGATTAATGCTGTGTAATGCAAAGTGCCCCTAAACCTAGGTTCAAATCCAGTCTTCACCATTTTTTGTTTGCTTTCTCTGAACAGCACTTTCTTTACCTGTGAAATGCGGAATCACCATTTAGATCATAAGATTATAAGGAGTAAATGAAAGAGCATACTTAAAGTGCTTAAACCATAATAGGGCATTTAATAAAGTTAGTTCTATCTTGCCTTTATGAGTGCTTTCAGTTCCAAAACTGTGTGGTTCTAACCAAGATAATATGATTCCATGTCCTTTGCCTTAGCTTGTAGACCATACTCATGAGGCTAAGACTGCAAGGGGAATTCTTTTCACATGGAAAGTTCTATATATTGAAATAATTGCTGTTAGAAAGGGAATCCTTCCTCACATTGCCTGTGATTTCTTCCAGACCTATTAAACCCATGAACTCAGACTGTTACCACATTAACCATACCTAAAATAATGTTTTTCTTTATCTCGCCAGAGAATTCGCCCAGTATTTCAGAGCAGGCAGCCTGGATCATCTTCATCATTTTCTGTAGATCTTTATATTCTTGGTATAACAACATTCTGGTGTGGCCAATGTTAACATCAAGGAGTCCCAGAGCCTCTCCTGTTCTCTCGCGAAGTGGAATTACTATGTGGGTTTCCCCACAGGCTGAGGCCAAAACAACTTCCGAACTGTCTATACACTTAAAAAGGAAGTCTCTGAAACCAAACCCAAATAAGCACAGAGATGTTAAACATCATCCTGTTCACAGTGTTCCAGCAGAACAGAGAATTACTCTCTTTTGCATCCACCTCACTCCCACCACCAAGCCCTTGTTGCTATTTCATCTGCTTACCATGCTATTGATTTTGATTTTGCATGGCTCTCAGCTCAGCTTAGCTGGATATTTCTCTGCTCAAACATCCTTTCAGTAGAGAAGCCTTCCTTACCACCCACTCTAAAGTAGCAGTGCCCAAATCAGTCTGCACTTTCATGTCCTGCTTCATTGTCTTTAGCACATAGGTACTTATATGGAAGCATTTTTCCTTTGCTTATTGCCCAATCAATATTTGTTGTTGAATACCAGAAGGAATAAGGAGTGTGTTAGGTCAGGTTCCCTGAAGCAGAGCCTGTCAAGGATGATTACGCAAGTAATCGAATGAGGATGTGTTCTTTGGAGAAACCTAAGAGGGACTGAGGGAAGCAGGGAAAGGGGAGAAGCTAAGTAGGAATGTAATTTCAGGTGAAGCTTAGCCTCCATCTGAACCTAATGGGGAGATCTGGGAGGTCCACTGTCCTGCTGTGAGTAAGGGGACGGGTCGTTTTCATCCTTGTATTAGTTAATCCTTATATTAGTTAATTATTGGCTGTAAGCTGCTTTGATCTGTGGTGCCAGTCCTGGGGTAGAAGAGCGTTCACTGTAACTCTAAGGTACCTCTGGGGAGGAGCACCAAGTCCTTAAGGGCACACCTTCAAAGAAAGTTACAGTATGACGTATTACCTGCAGCAGTACCGACAGCAGCTGACAAAAGGCATGTTAGGGATCTGGGCAGGGCTTCTACACCATTTGCTTTCATCAGACACTGAGATTTTAGTGCAAATGTAGTGCCTGCTTCTCTCTCTAGTGAGGCATAGACACATCTCTTTTTATTTTTTCCCCATATATTGATACAGGGATGCTACTCCTTTAATCTTTGACAAAGAACCCAAATACCTTCATTGGAAGAAAGATGGTCTCTCTAAGAAATGGTTCTGGAAAAACTGGCTTTCCATATGCTGAAGATTGAACCTACAGCCATATCTCTCACTATACAGTAAACTAAAATGAAAAGATGTTCAACATTGCTGGTCGGGGCTGGGGATTTAGCTCAGCGGCAAAAGCGCCTGCCTGGCAAGCGCAAGGTCGTGAGTTCGGTTCCCGGTACCGGAGAAAAACCAAAAAAAAAAAAAAAAACAACAAAACATTGCTGGTCATTACAGAAATGCAAATTAAAACAACATCCGATTCCATGTCACTCCAGCAGAAATGGCTATCATCATGAAATTAACCAATAAGAGAGGCTGGTAAGGCTGTGGGGAAAAAGGAACACCTCTCCATTGTTGATGGGAGTGTAAACTGGTACAGCCACTAAGGAAATCAGTATGAAGATCCCTCAACAAACTAAAACTGGGTTCCATTTGACCCAGCTATTTCCCTTCTAGGTATCTCCCTCAAAGAGTTAAAGTCATCATATCACGGTGATACATGTGTACCTATGTTTATAGCAGCATAACTTATAATAGCTAAATCTTGGAAACAGCTCACAGGCTCACCAGCAGATGAATGGATAATGAGAATGTGCCATTTATATAAAATGAGGTATTACTCTGCCATAAGGATAAACTTGAGACTTTTTTTAGGTAAATGGATGCATCTTGAGAACATAATCTTAAGTGAAATAAATCAGACACACAAGTTTAAATATCACACTATTTCTCTTGTGTGAGAAACCCAGAGTGTAAATAAGGGGCAAAACTGAGGATGAATAACAGAAATTAGGAGAAACATGTTCAAATGGAAAGGGGTACGAGGGAGGGGGGAGAAAAAAAGGAAGGGAAAGGGATTTAAAAAAAGAATGGAAGGAAGAAATGGAAGTAGAGCTTTTGTAAATGGGGAAGGGAAGAAGGTTGAAGGGAGGGGAAGGGAATGGGAAAAATAATTAAGATATATTAGGTACAGTACACATTCCCCATGATGAATATGATCATTATGTATGTCAAATGTGTACTAATAATTAGTTATTTAAAAATACTAGTGCTAACCAGCTATACATGGTGGTATATGCCTATAACCCCTGATATTTGGGAGGTTGAGGCAAGGGGATCCCAAGTTTGGAGCCAGTGAGGGCATCTTAGTGAGACTCTGTCTCAAAATAAAAATTAAAAGGGCTGGGGATATAGCTCAATGGTTGATTACTTGCCTAACATTTGTGAAGCCCTAAGTCAATCTGCATCACTGCCACCACCAAAAGCAAACAAATAAACAAGTAAACAATGAGTGCTTCACCTAGCCTCATAAAGCACATTTACAATTCAGAATACCAATCATGTAATGACAGCTAAGACTCTGTCTTTCTTCTGGTATTCCCACCCTTTCCTGCTGTTGAGCTACCACTTTATATATTTATGACAACCATAGTTATGATGTATCATACTAAATTTTCCAGGCATAATAATAATAAAGCTTATCAGCGGAATTCTTCCAAAGCATCTGCTCTAAATCACACACAGGAATCCAGAGTTCTGGGTATTATAAGGACTCCACTAAAATTCTTTTTTTTTTAATTTTAATTTTTATTATTACATGTTTGCAGTACATATCCAGTAAAACCCTTGACTAGCACAAGGAATACCTATGTAGAACACAGCTTGAGACAGAATGAATAGTCTAGTATGAGGCTAAATTAGAATTTAATAACATGTGTACTTACGTGTCAAATTAGCCTACTAGTCTGAGTAGCTAATGCCCACTCAGGTATGTGGACCCTCCAACAGAGCAGTCAGTCCCGTATACAAGACATATGTTCTCAGTTAAGATCTGTTCAATTTAGTAGAATCCCCTGTCTTCCACAGGTGACAGCCCTTCTAAGTATTTTAAAGCTGGGTCTTACGGAATATAATATTATCTACTTTATCCTTCTCTTTTCCTCTGCTCAACTTCTTTAAATAAAAAATAAATGCTCACAGGCTACTTAACATTTCCTGTTGAGCTTTGGTAAGTGATATGGAAGGATTATTCCTAGTCACATTAGGGTTTTGTTGAATTAACTGTTTACAAGAAATTCATAGGAAATAAAACACTGTCATATCTCCAAATGTGCAATTTTTTTCTTTTCTTTCTTCATCCTTCCTTCCCTCCCTTTTTCCTTTCTTCCTTAAGGTAGTACTAGGGATTTAATTAAGGTGCACTATATCAGTGAACTATGTCTCCAACATCCTCAGCCCCTCTTATATGTTTTGTTTTGAGACAGAGTCTCAGTAAGTTGCCTAGGCAGTCTTGGAACATGTGATTCTTCTGCCTCAGCCTCCAAAACAGCAGGGATTACAGGTCTGTACAACCACACCCAGGTTAAAAAACCATACTTTTAATATAAAATCCCTATGAAATTTGTTTTAAAAAGGGCCTTAGGGAAAAGGAGGTAATATGTCTAGGCAATGTTCTATAAGAATTTTTCTTTAAAAGCCAATCAGATGGAGAACAGATCAGTGATTTCCACATCTAGGGATCATAGAACTTAAACAAACAAAACTAAGTGATTTTTGCTGCATGTACATTTCGTGTATGTAAATCCTAAGTTTATTAGAATGAGTCAGTGGTAGTAATAAGCACAATCTGTGTCTTTCAGATCTACTGTCACACAGAAAAGATGTCTCATACCTGAACATGCATGACTTCCTGATAATGGTAGGAGGATTTGTGTGGATTTCTGTTAGACCCAGGTGCCCTGTAACCATCATATTGCGTAAAACATAGTCTGAATCCTTGAAAAGAGAAAGAGATTTCATTAAAGAGTAATACTTAGACTTCATATTCTCATAAAAGCTTTCAGAGACAGAAATGCAGGGGAGAATCAGGAAAGTTTAAAGGACTTCTAGCTTTAAGAACAGTGATATTTTACTTATTCAGTACCATGAGGGCAAAAAATGTTCTATAAGAGAAAATTTTTAAAAGAATAGGATTTTTTAAAAAATGCATAACCTTTTCTTTAAGTACTGGAGACTGAAGTCAGGGCCTTCAAACTGGGCTACATCCTCAACTCCTTTTGATTTTTATTTAATTTTTAAAATTTTGGGACAGGGTCTTACTAAGTCACTGAGCTATCCACATTGGCCTCAAACTTGTAATTCTACTGCTTCAGCCTCCCAGAATACTGGTATTACAGTGTGTTTATAGTTTTTCTAATGTTAAAAGTGCATTTAGAATATTGAGAAAATATGGAAATGCCCAAAGAAAATCAATGCAAAAAGAAAATTCTTCAATGAGTCCTTTGTCCCTACCACTACTTCACCAATGCTGTTCTTGTCAAGATTACGAGTGATTCATTTTCAAATCATTGGTCAAGTCCTAGTCCCCATCTTCATCTACTGCTTGGTACAAGTTCATTCAATGAATTACTACCTTCTTGAAATAATTTTCTTCTGTTGCCTTGTAGGACACCATTCTTTCCTGGTTCTCACTAAACATTCCTTATGATTCTTGTTTCTGATTTATCTCCCTCATGTCTATAGGTTTTCAACCTGTAGGTCATAACCTACTTGTAGATTCTGAAAATATTTTAAAGAATCTTGATCAACTTTTTGTAGGCACCAGCTTATAAGAAAGTAGTATTATTATATTCTGTAAAATACACTAAACTTTAGGAAGGCAAATTCAGTTAGGAGAAATAAGGTGGCGTATTTATGAACCCTCTTTAAAAAATAAAATTTGGAATAAAAGAGAAACTAGGATAAGAGGATCCATTGAGGGTGTGTGCTGAATGTTGCTTGGAAGTTGAGTAACTACTTTGTAGGGTAAAACTTTCTTTTGTCTCTCCACTCCACGACCACAGGTGTTCTGCCAAGCTCTTTAGATGAAAAATGTTTTCAACATTATATTTAGTAGCTTAGTCGGATGTATGTTGCCAAACAGAATACCACATATTGGGTAACTTATAAAAGAATAAATTTAGCTTTTCATGGTTCTAGAGGTTAGGAAGTCCAATATCAAGTTGCTGGCTTCCTGCAAAGGCCTTGTTGCTGCATGGCCTCATGGTGGAAGGGAAAATGATAGACGAGGGCTAGCAATCAAATTTGCAGACCCCAGTTGCTTTGTAACCAGTGTTAATTCATTTATGAAACTGGTGCTCTCTCGTGACCTAAATACTTCCTATTGGGCCTTACCTCCCTGAAGTGTTGCTTTGGGGATTAAGTTTTCAGCACGAGCTTTTTGGGGGACACATTCAAACCACAGCATTTGGAAAACTGTTAAGATTATCCTGCATTGGCTGGGTGTGGTGGTGCACATCTGTAATCCCAGCACACAGGAGGCTGAGGCAGGAGGACTGCTGCTAGTTCAAGGTCAGTCTAGGCTACATAGTGAGTTCAAAGCCAGCCTGGACTACATAGCTAGACCCTGTCTCAAAAAACCAATCCCCACCACCAGAAGTATTAACCTGCATTGACAACTCGGTTTCTAGCTTCTTTCTGAATTTCTTCCATGGTTTTCTATTTAGTATATGGTGATCCCTCACCTATCGCGGGAGTTATGTTCCAGAGATCCCCGCGATAGGTGAAAATCCGCGAAGCAGCTGTATTATATTTTTTTCATTATTTATATATATTTTAAGGCTTTATAAACCATTCCCACACTCCTATAAACCTTTCCCACTCTCTTATTAACTTTTCCCACACTCTTATAAACACTTAATATACTCTTAAACATTTTAAACCTACGTAATTTTAACAACATGTAAAATTTTATATGGGTATTTGATGTGAAGTGGACAAGGAGAGATGCTAACATATGCGCACAATGCAGGAGAGTAAACAGACCAGTGCTACCGTTACTGAGCCAATCAGCACCCAGGATATAGAACACAGTGCTGTGGTTGGTTGCCTTTCATTCCATCAGCCAATAGTGTGTTGTGTACAATCTCATGTTAGCAAACTTGCACAAATGGTAGTGGTATACTGCATTTCCATTGTGTACAGTATGGTATTCATCTGCTGATGAAATGAATACTGTATTTTATTTCAATTTAATGTTCTTTTAATGTTTGAATTAACATTTTTATATTTTTATATTGTTTTAAAATTCTTAGGCAAAAATAATTAAAATCATAAATATTATATAAATACCTATATACCACAAAATTCTGCGATATAGTGAAAACTCTGCAATACAGAATTAGATGTTTTTTTAAAAACCTGTGGTACAGTGAAGCCGCAATAAGTGAACCACGATATAGCAAGGGACGACTATATCCCCACCCCATCTATCTATTATCTCTCTCACTCTCTCTCTCTTTCTCTCTCTACCTATCTATGAAGCAGGGTTTCAGTAAGTCTCTAAGTTGCCCATAATGGGTTCAAATATGAACTTGTCCTTCTTCACCCTCCCACAGTGCTAGAATTACAGGCATGCCCCACCATGCCCAGCCAAATAGTTTTAAAAATCTCACCCTGGCTGTGTTTCTAGGTTTAAATCTTTAGCCAGAACCAGACATTTCCTTTCCTGCTTTTCTCTCCAAAATTGTATAAATTGGCCACTCTTGCTGTTAGAGCAGAAGCAAATGAAAGACTCATAATAATATGCGAATACTATGCTTAAAGATAAGCTTATTTTTCATTATTTTAGTTAGACCAAAAATCTATAAATTAAGCAAGCCCCTCAGTGATTACCCAGTAGTAAGATAAGTACTCTTAGTTAAAATTTCATAAGAAAACTTTTCAGCAAAATGCTCCAATTATACTCTTCTCCCCAATTTTTTTCTGTGACTCACTTATTTTTCCCCTTACCTTTCTAATGTCTATCCATTCTCTTCTTTCTTATTATACATTGTATAACTCCTTTGCTTCAGCTTTTAATCTTTTGCTTTTCAATTTTTTAAAAAAAGAATTAAATAGAATGACAATATTAGAAAACACCACATGTAGTAAAACTAGGTTTACTACGTGTGTTATTGTTTTGTGAAACTTTTTGTGTGTGTGAGTGGGTGGGTATGTGTGTGTTTAGGAGCTCATGATATGAAATATTTTTCATGTTGGGGGTCACAGTCAATACAATTTTGAGTCACAGTGGCTCCAAACACTTTGAGAGCCTCAGAACTCAATCCTCAACATTTTTCTTTTCTATCCGCAGTCATCCCTTTGCTCATTCCATCCATTCTCATGGTCTTATTCTTTGTTATTCATATTTATTATGGAGATATATATAATAAAACTATCTTTTTAAACATTCATAGGGGTACAGTTCCATAGGATTGAAAACATTCACAATGTTATTTAGCCCTGCCTGGATTTCTCTCCTCTCAGCTCATATACCCAACTGCCTAGTCAGTATCTCCACCTAGATGTCCATCTTCAAATTACAGTCTTAAAATCCTTTTCTAATTTAGTAGTAAAAAGTTACCTTGCAATTTGTATTTGTTTTTTTTTGAGAATAATCAAGTATTTTTTCACATTTACAGACATTTTATATGAGGTTTTTTATGTTTAAAATAAACATGTTCTATGCTTATTTTCCTTTCTGATTAAAAAATCTCTTTGTAGATTAAAGAGGATTTCAGAAAATGGAAATATATTCTTTACTCATGGGTAAGAAGAACTAACATTGTGAAAGTGGCCATACTCCAAAAACTGTTGTACAAATTCAATGCAATCCTGATCAAAATACCATTAGTATACATCACAGGTCTAGAGAAAACATGCTCATGATTCATCTGGAACCAGAATAAGCCTAGAATAGCCAAAGCAATCCTGGGAAACAAAGGAAAGGTAGAAGGCATCACAATCTCTGACTTGAAATTATACTACAAAGCTACTGTGATAAAATCAGCATGGTACTGGCAAAAAAAAAAAACAAAAAAAAAAAAAACAAAAAAAAACAGACCTGAGGATCAATGGAACAGATTAGAAGATGCACACAATACTACAAACACACTCAGGCATCTTATCTCTGACAAAGGGGCTAAACATGTTCACTGGAAGAAAGATAGCCTGTTTAACAAATGGTGCTGGAAAAACTGGCTTTCCACATGTTGAAGACTAAAATAAGACCCACGTCTATCATTATGCACTAAACCAAAGTCAAAATGGATCAAAGATGTAAATATTAAAACAGAAACACTAAATCTACTGGGAGGGAAAGTAGGTAGAAATCTTGAAGACATGAGGGAAGGCAGAGAGTTCATAAACAAAAACCAAACTGCATGGAAAATATTTCAAAGAAGCAACAACTTGGATCTCATCTTATTGAAGTCTTTGCACATCAAAGGAAATCACCAACAGAGTAAAAAGAAAACCCACAAATTGGGAAAAAATTTTAGCCAACTGCCCCTCAGACACAGGACTTCTGTTTATAACATATAAAGAATTTTTAAAAATCAGGTCTCCAAAATTCAAAGACCCAATCCAAAAATGGGCACCTGAGCATGAGAAAAAAATGGGCATCCAAGATACACACACAAGTCTCAGATGAAGAAATACAAATGGCAATAAATACATGAAAAAATGGTCAACATCATTAGTCATTCAAGAAATGCAAATTAAAACAACACTGAGATTCCATCTCACCCCAGAAAGAATGGCTATCATCAAGAAATCAACCAATAACAAATGCTGGCAAGACTGTGGGAAAAAAAAACCCTTCTCCGCTGTTGGTGGGAGTCTAGACTGGTACAACCCATGGGGAGACTCCTCAAAACACTAAGATTAGAAGTCCTATTCTACCCAGCTATTCCCCTTCTGGATACTTTTTCAGAAAAATTGAAAACTTCATACCATAGTGATATATTTGCACCCATGTTTGTAGCAGAGTAATTTGTCATAGCTAGATTTTGGAAACAACCCAAATACCCATCAACTGAGAAATAGCTAAAACAGGTGTGTTCTTTCTATACAATGGAGTACTACTCGACCATAAATAAGGATAAACTAGAGACTCTTACAGGTAAATGGATGCAACTCGAGACCATACTCATAAGTGAAGTAAACCAGACTCACATGTGTAAACATTGTGTTGTCTCTCTAGTGTGAGAAGCTGAAAGAGTAAATAAGGTCCAAAATGTACAATAGATATTGTGAAATGGGAAGAAACAGCTCAAAGGGAAAAAGAAACTGGAATAAGGGAATGGAGAAAAGAAAGAAGGAAGGGAAAAAAATATATATATATATACACAAGATAGTTAAGATAATTGTATTAATAATTTCTATTGGTTTATTGAAAGGAACAGTTAATGCTTAATTGTGTGATCAATTTTGCATGTTTATGTCTGGTAATCTGAACAACTATTTTGAAGATAATAATATGCAATATAACAGCCATTGTTAATTTCCTATCATCTTGTTTTGAAATTCTGTATCTTTTTATTGTTTTTTGTTTCTTATTTTTTATTGTCTTATAATAAAAAAATCTCTTTGATTTGTCTATCATAGTGATTTCACCCTAGTTTGTCATAAGCTAATGAACTAATGCAGTGCTGGAGTTTGAGTCCAAGTTTTGTATGAGCCTAGCAAATGCTCCAACATTGAGCCACATCCCACCAGCTCTAATTTTATTTATAACTTTGCTGCAAGAAAATTTTACATTTTTATTAGGCAATATGTCAGTCGTTCCAACCTTTGATGTAAGCTTAGCAGTAACTTTCAAACCAAGACTGTAAATTTTCTCTTAACCTTCATATTCTTAGCTATTTTATGAAGCTTAAAATCTTCTTATCAAATTTTAAAAAATCACTCTGGGATTTCTTTCAACCAATTTTGTTAAATTTGAAAATAATTTTGGGGAGAACTTATACCTTTAAAAAGTTGTCTTCTTGTGAGAAAGACTTTACTTCATAAAACTTTTTACTTAATTAAAATATTTATGTTCCTTGATAACATTTTGTAGTTTGCTTCATAGAGGGTATAAGGGTGATAGAATGAAGTGGAGAAAACCTTCTGAGGAGAGTTACAGAATTTTTGAAGTCCCTGAAGTAGAAAATCTTTGTTTTCTATTATGGACGGCAGAATGTGAAACATTAACTGTACTATTGCAGTTTTCTTCCTCCGGCTAGTCTCTCCTCTCATTCAAGCAGAAAATCTGTAGGAAAGGAATGTTATGAGGTAAAAGCAGAAATCACTGGCTAGTCTCTGATGTTTTTTTCAAAAGTGAGATATGAGTTAAGATAACAAACCTGGCACACATGTTAGCCACTTAACCTTCTCAGGACCTTAGGGAAATAAAAGACTGAGCTCTTAATTTCCCCATTAGCTGTCAGCTGGGGGCTGCTCTTGCCTCCTAGAGACCTTGAGTCTCTGTACATAGACTTGTGCATCTCAGAACAGGCAATGAGGTATCACCCTTCTCCTGTCCTCTCATCTCTCAGGGACCATAGCCCGAGAAGGCGCTCTGGTTTTTTAAAATTTTATTTTAAGGAGAAAATAATAAAACAAAATTTCCAAACAAGATAACAGGAGAATAACAATGGTTAATACACTGCATATTGTTATCTTTAAATTAGTTACTCAGAGTACAAGATATAGGCATTTAATTGTCCAAACAATATTAGCACAAAACTTTCTTTTCAAAGAATTAAGAGAAATTAATAGTATAACATCTTAACTAATATATATATATTTGCTTTTCCCTTCTTTCTTTTCTCCTTTCCCTTATTCCAGTTTCTTTTTCCTTTTGAACTGTTTCTTCCCATTTCACAATATCTATTGAACATTTTGGATCTTATTACCCTTTCAGCTTCTCACTAGGCAGACAATACAATGTTTACACATGTGAGTCTGGTTTATTTCACTTATGAGTATGGTCTCGAGTTGCATCCATTTACCTGTAAGAGTCTCTAGTTTATCCTTCTTTATGGCTGAGTAGTACTCCATTGTATAAAAATACCACATTTTTTTTATTCATTCCTCAATTGATGGGCATTTGGATTGTTTCCAAAATCTAGTTATGACAAATTGTGCTGCTATAAACATGGGTGCACATATATCGCTGTGGTGTGATGTTTTTAATTCTTCTGGGAAGATACCTAGAAGAGGAATAGCTGGGTCAAATGGGACCTTGAATCTTAGTTGTTGGAGGAATCTCCACAGTGGGTGCAGCAGTCTACACTCCCACCAATAGTGGAGTGGGGTTCTGTTTTCCCCACAACCCCTGCAGCATTTGTTATTCATTGATTTCTTGATAACAGCCATTCCTTCTGGGGTAAGATGGAATCTCAGTGTTGTTTTAATTTGCATCTCTCATATGACCAGTGATGTTGAACATTTTTTCATATTTTTTTTGCTGTTTGTATTTCTTTATCTGAGAAGTGTGTGTTCATCTCAGATGCCCATTTTTGGATTGGGTCATTAAATTTGGGAGGTCTAGAGTAAAAAGAAAACCCATGAACTGGGAAAAAATTTTAGCCAACTGCTCCTCAGACAAAGGACTTCTATCTAGAACATATAAAGAATTTAAAAAATCAGGCCATCAAAATTCAAAGATCCAATCTAAATATGGGCATCTGAGATGAATACACACTTCTCAGGTGAAGAAATACAAATGGCAAATAAATACATGAGAAAATGTTCAACATCATTAGTCATTTGAGAAATGCAAATTAAAACAACACTGAGATTCCATCTGACCCCAGAAAGAATGACTATCATCAAGAAATCAACCAATAACAAATGCTGGAGAGGCTGTGGGGAGAGAGGAACCATACTTCACGGTTGGTGGGAGTGTAGATTGGTGAAACCACTGTGGAAATCAGTTTGGAGAATCCTAACAAAACTAGGATTAGAAGTCTCACTTAACCCAGCTATTCCCCTTCTGGATATTTTCCCAGAATTAAAAACATCATATCACAGTGATGTATGTGCACCCATGTTTATAGCAGCACAATTTGTTATAGCTAAATCTTGGAAACAACCCAAATGCCCATCAACTGAGGAATGGATAAAAAAGATGTGGTATTTTTATACAATGGAGTACTACTCAGCTATAAAAAAAGATAAACCCGAGGCTTTTATAGGTAAATGGATGCAACTAGAGACCATACTCATAAGTGAAATAAATCAGACCCACATGTGGAAACATCATATTGTCTCCCTGGTGTAGGAACCCGAAGGAGTAAGTAAATCTCAAAATGTACAATAGATGATGATATGAAAGGGAAAGAAATTGCTTAAGGGAAGGAACAACTGGGATGAGGGAAAGAAGAAAAAAGAAAGAAGGCAGACAAAATATATCTACATATATGTCATCTATGTCTATATCTATATCACCTGTATCTATATAGAAGAATAGCTGGGATAACTATATTGCTGATGTCTGATGGTATATTGAAAGAAACAGTTAATGCTTAAAATTTTTTGTAATCTGACCAGTTTTGCATGCTTGTATCTGGTAATCTAAGCAACTGATTTGAAGATAACAATATGCAATGGAACAACCATTGGTGAATTCCTGCCATCTCGACTATTGAAACTCTATTATCTCTAATATTTTATCTAATAATTTCTTTTATTCTCTTCACTGATTTGAACAATCTTCCATTCTTGCATCTGGTAATCTGAGCAATGTAGTTGAAGATAACAATATGTAATAATAACAACCACTGTTAATTCCTATCATTTTGTTTTGAAATTCTGTATCGCTTTTAATGTTCTTGCTTTGTTTTGTCTATGTTTGTGATGTTGGTATGCTGCTATTGTTCTTTTTTTTCTTTTACTATTCTCTTTAAAATAAAAAAAAATACCTGTTGCCATGTAAGGACAAATATTCGCAGGTTACAGGATTTAGGACATGGAAATTTCTGGGGTGAAAGGTCCATTATTCTATCTACTATAGATTATTTATTTAATAAGTTCATTATTCCAACAAAAGACATAGATGTCTCAAAATAATTTATTTTGAGCCATAAAATAAATTATCCTGGGTTCCACACTTAAGAATACTTTGAGTCTCTTCCATTTCTCATTTATGGTTATTATCAATGGAACGAGATTTTTTTCTCCATGACTGTCTACTTTATAGGCATGTGGCCACGAGGTGAGTTTGAGCATCTCAGAATGTATTTTGTAATTTGTACAGGTCAGAGTGGCAGAAAGACGCAAATGGCATAGCAGAACTTGGTAATTTGAAGAGAGTTTAATGAAGGGAATATTTATGAAGTTTCAGGCAGTGTTTAGAACCCTGGCATAGTAGCAGTGAACAGTTAAGCACTCTTAGCCTGAAGAGGCAAGAGGAGGAAATGACTATGGGAACCTAGAGAGGACACCCATGTGGGGAAGACCCCTGAGTAAAGGTGCAGTGGCTTTTAGCAGAACACATCCAACCCATAGCAACTTGGCAGAGAGTCAGAAGCAAAATATCCCATCTTCAGTCTCTTTCTGCCCTCCAACCTCTGCTTGTGGCTCTCAGTGCCAAGCCAAACAGAAGCCAGAGGGCTATGGAGCCCACATTGATACTTGCATACGTTTTGTGAAACAGAACAGGCTGGCAAAGATGAGGAAGTAGATTTGTGGGGGGTGCAGAAGGGGAAAGGGTTAGCTTAGAAAGTTACAATAGTTGAATGCTTGGAAAAAACTTATCCCTTCGGTCACATTTTGTCATTTTTAACACCAAAACCTCATCATGTTGTCTTGGACCAAGGATTCAGCCTTCTTTTTGTCTTCTTGAGACAGTATTTCATTACGCAGTTCAGGCTGGCCTTGAACTCACTTTGTATCCCAGGCTGGCCTCAAACTCACAGTAATCCTTCTGCCTCAGCCTCCCTAGTGCTAGGATTACAGGCGTGTGCCACCATGCCTGGTGGAGGATACAATTCTTAACTATAGCCTTGGACAAGCTATTCTATTTTCACTCAAACCCTGGCTTCTAGATGGACCTCTTCTCCCTCCCACCCTTCAGCATTCTTCTTTACCACCATAAAATGACCTTGGGCCAGATAAACTATCATCTTTGTAGCTCTGGCCATGTTGTAGCAATTCTGAAATTACATATTATGGAAGCCATGCTTCTTTCTGACTGCTTTGGGCTACCTTTGCTTTTTCCATGGTGCTCTAGGTGCTATTTTCCTTAAGACCCTGAAAAAGTACTCTTGTATCTTCTTCAGGCCCTGTATGCATTTGCCCCACCACTGTAGAGGCCTATTAGATGTGGCACTTTGCTCTAGCCCCAAGGGTACTTGGAAGCTCCTGTTGCCACTCCTACCCTCAACTCATCCACACCCCCACTGCAGGGCCAATAACAAGGTATTCACTACCTCCATAAGCCTGGCCACCTGCCAAGAGTTCTGCAATTAAATTTTCTATGGCCAAGGCTTTATCAACTTGCTTCAGCCACTGACGGAGGGAAGGAGGACTGGTGGTAAGGAAAGAATAGAAGAAGTCAAGAGAGATGGGGATAGGTGCCTTTTGCAGACCAGCCAAGGAACTGGGAGACAACAAAGTTGACATCCTACTTGATTAGGCACGTCACAGGATTGTTTATTTTTTTGAAAAAAAGACAATTTTCCATCACTCTCATCATATAACAAATCCTAATGTTAAAATTAAATGTAAAGAAGCAAAGTAAACATTCAACAAGAATTCATCATATTAACTCTTACCACTCCCGTACAATATAGTACTTAAAATCTTACAATCAGGAAGAGAAAAAAATAAAAGGGATCTAAATAGGAAAGGAAGAAGTCAAATTATCCTTGTTTGCAGACAATATGATCCAATATTTAGAAGATGCTAAAGACTCCACTAAAAGACTTTTAGTGCTGATAAATGAATTCAGTGAGGTAGCATGATATAAAATCAACATTAAAATTTTTTAAACCTTTTTTCTTATACCTATATTGATAGCTGAGAAAGAAATCACGAAAACAATTCCATCCACAATAGTTTAAAATAAAACGTATGGACCAACCTAAGCAAAGAGGTAAAAGATCTCTACAATGACAATTTCAGAGATTACCGAAGAAAATAATTGAAGATGACACTAGAAGATAGAATGCTCTTCCATGTTGATGGGTCAGCAGAATCAGTACTGTTAAAATGACCGTATTTACTAAAAGCGATCTATAGATTTAATGCAATCTCATCAACACACCAATGACATTCTTCACAGAACTAGAAAAAAGCATCCTAAAATTCATGTGAAAACACAAAAGACCCAGAACAGCCAGAACAATCCTAGGCAGAAAAGGCAAGGCTGGAGGCATCACACAATCCACTTGTAAATTATGCCACAAAGCCATAGTAGGAAAAACAGCTTGAGATAGACACAGAAATAGACACATAGACCAGTGGAACAGAATACAGGACACAGAAACAACCCACAAAACTACAATCTGATTCTGGACAAAGGAGGCAAAAATATATGATGGAGAAAAGACAACTTTTTCAACAAATGGTGCTGGGAAAATTAGATATCCACTTGTAGAAAACTGAAACTAGATCCCTAGTCTCACCTTGTACAAAAATCAATTCAAAATTAAATATGTAGGTATAAGACCTGAAACTTTGAAATGCCTAAAAGAAAACACAGGGGAAACCTTTGAAGCCATAGTCAAGGCAAGAACTTCCTGAACAAGACTCATTTCATAAGAAATTATAGCAAAAATCAACAAATGGGACTATGTCAAATTAAAAGATTTTTGCACTTCAAGGGAAGTAACTAACAGAGTGAAGAGATAGCCTAAAAATGGAAGAAAATATTTTTCAGACAATCTTCTGATTGAGGATTAATATTGAGATTATGTAAAAAGCTAAAAAATATCATAAAATAAAATAGCCCAATCAATAAATAAGCAAATGAACTAAACAGACATTTCTAAGTTTTTTTGTTTTGTTTTGTTTTGTTTTGAGACAGGACCCCATTATGTATTGCAGCCTGGCTTTGAACTCACTTATGTAGCCCAGGCTAACCTCAAACTCACAGCAGTCCTCCTGCTTCAGCCTCCTAAGTGCTGGGATTACAGGCATGCATCACCATGCCTGGCTTAAACAGACATTTCTAAAAAGAAGTACAAATGGCCAGTAAGTATATAAAAAAATGTTCAACATCTTTAGCCATAGGCAAATGCAAATCAAAACTACACTGAGATTCCCATCTGAATGACTCATCAAGAACACTACCCCGCCCCCCAAAAAAGTGCCTGAGGATGCAGAGGAAAAGGAACACTTCCACATCCCTGGTGGTAATGTAAATTAGTACAGCTACTGTGGAAACCAGTACGGAGGTTCCTCAGAAAACTAAAAATAGAGTTATCATTTAATCAAGCTGTACCATGCCTTCATATATACCCAAAGGAATTAAAGGCAGTGTACTACAGAATACCTACATACCCATGTTTATTCACAATAGCCAAGATAAGGAACCAGCTTAGATCCCACCAACATATTATGAATAAAGAAAATGTGATATATATATATGTATATATATATATATATATATATATAAAATTTAGCTGTAAAGAAATTTTGTTATCTGCAGGAAAATGGATGGAACTAGAGATCATCATATTGAGCAAAATAAACCAGGGTCAGAAATACAAATCTCACTTGTTGTCCTTATTATGTGGAATCTAAAAATGATGACATGAAAGGAGAACTATTATTATAGGGGATGAAGAGAATAAGGGGGAGCAGGAGGGGACTGTATGAGAGGGTAGTAAGGAGGATATGATCAAAATATACTATATGTAATGAAACCCTCTCAAAATAATTAATCATATTATACATAGTGACCCTTTGTAAAAAGCATTATTGGTGTGATATAATTGTGTCCTTCCAAAATAGGGGTCCCTTATCCATTTCCATGTCACTCATGGGGGTATTGCCTCTTGGGAGATATCTCAGGATGAGTCGAAAAGAGTTTTCTTTCTTGAATTTTCCAAACTGGAACATTTCACCAGAAGGTTTACTAAGCATTTGACTTGCAATGTGGAGAAAGCCCATCTTTATTTGGAGGAACAAAATGAATGTCAGAGGGAAGAAAACATGAGAATTGAGATGATAAAGAACATGAGAGAGCCCTGATGGTACTGAATCCCTGGATCTGGTCATTCTGGAAGCCAGCTTGACTCCTGTGCTTTCTTCATTTTGGTCGCGTGAATCAGTCACAACCAAGGATCTTGGGTTGAAGTCCAGAGAAATATGTTCTCCAGGTAGCTTAATGGCTAACTAATATAGTTTTTTTTTTTTTTTTAAGAGTAGAAAAACACTAACGTCTAGTAACTTTGTTATATTGAAGAGATCTTGAAAACTTATTTGGAGGTTCTAGCAGGGGAGTACAGCAACTCACATACCCTTGACTTAGAAATGGTCTCCACTGCTGGTACAGTTGTCCTCTCTGAGCACTCAGCTTCAGGAAGGATGCACATGGAGCAGTGAGGGATGAAGAAAACACTTGCCTAGTCAGCTAGAAGAGCTGAATCAACTTGTGTGATCATTTTGGTCACATGATGTCACAACCAGACTGCCCTCACATCTGACACTGAAGAAATCTAACACGTTGAGCCTTACTTACCTGGTCTGGGCTAGACTCAACAAAATAGGTAGTGATGGAGGTAATGCCGGATGTGATATTGAAGAGCCAGCCAATACCAGTGATCACAACATGCAGGATATGCTCCCTGCTGTGAACATAGTGATAGGCATTGCTGAAGACATTAGCAACACCCTGTAAAAACAGAAAATTCAAATTGCTTTTTCTTTTTAAGATAGCAAAATAATTAGCAATGTATTAACTGTACTCTTTTAAATTAATGATAATCTACTTAGTACAATTTATTCATCAGTGGCGTAACATATTCTATTATGTAACAAGAATCATCAAGAACTCAAAGGGTTGGGAGGCATAAGTACACAAGTAAATCCTAGCTACTTGGCAGGCAGAGGCAGCATTGCGAATTCAAGGCCAGCCTGAGCAACTTCATGAGACCTTGTCTCAGAAACGTAGGGAGATGTCTGGAGATGTAGCTCAGTGGTAGAATGCCTGTAGGTTCAGTTTTCAGTATTGGAAAAAAAACTAACCAAACAAAAAGAAGTAAGATAGGAAGGCAGAAAGGGAGAAAGAAAAGAAAGAAGGGTACAGGCTGGGTGTGGTGGTATATTCCTGTAGTTCCAGTTAAAGGGGAGACTGAGGCAGGAGGATGGCAAGTTCCTGCTAGCCCAGGAAATTTAACAAGATCTTTTCTCAGAATAAAATTTAAAATGTGGAGGATAGGTTCTTGGGATGCATCTCAGCGGTGGAGTGCTTACTTAGCATGTGTAAAGCCCTGAATTCAATCTCTAGTACTTCAAAAAATATCAAATGTGTAAAGAGAGATGTGCAACATATGCTTTTAGCCCCTTTGTTAAAAAGCAGATGGCTGAAGGTAGATATGCTTGTTTCTCTGTCTTCTGTTCTGTTCTATTGGTCTGCATATCTACTTTTGTACTAGTGTCATGCCTCATTCAGTGCAGCTCTTGAGAAACTCCCAGGGGTAGGACCACGAAGAAATCAAGGCAAGAGTAAAAATGCAGAAAGCTGAGATCAGGTGGAGTTCTCAGAGAAAAGAACCAGTACGTTTATTTATACACTGGGCAGCTTGATGTCAGGTGAACCCTAACAACTAGCTTGCCTCTCACACCCTGTGGTCTTTGGGGCCAGTTTACTTGGCTCACCTTGGCTCACCTTGGGTATTTCATGTTCTTGGTGCTGAAATAGCTTGTTCACGTGGCTCACCTTGGGTGCTCTGTGTTCTCGGGGCTGGCCTTGCTCCAGTTCACACGTGTAATCGATCTCTAGCTTTGATTGCTCCCCACAGTATCATGCTATTTTTGTTTACTATAGCTTTGTAATATAACTTGAAATGTGGCGTTGTGATGCTTCCTACTTTGGTGTTTTTGCCCAGAATTGCTTTGTCTATTCTAGGTTTCTTCTGATTCCATATGAATTTTAGTATTATTTTTTCTAGTTCTGTGAAGAATGTTGTTAGTATTTTAATAGAGGTTGCATTGAATCTATAGATTGCTTTTGGCAAGATGGTGAAAAGATGGCAATGGTTCTGGGAATACTGGTTTACCCACATGCAGATGATTGAAACTAGAACCATACCTTTCACCCTGTACTAGTATCAAATCAATGATCTAGATATAAAAGTAGAAACTTTGAAATTGCTGGAAGTTAATATGGGCAAATATCTGAACCCATACCCACTAGCAAGAACTTCCTGAACAGTTCCTACAGCACAAGAAATAGTATAAAGAATTAACAAATGGGATTACAAACTAAAAAGCTTCTACACAGTAAAAGAAACAATTAGCAGAGTGAAAAGACAACCTACAGAACAGAGGAAAAATTTTGCTAGCTACTCATCTGATAGAGGACTAATATCTAGGTTATATAAAGAACTCAATTAAATTTATTCCCCTCTCCAATGAATGACCCAAACAAAAAATAGGCAAATGAACTGAATAGGCACTTCTCAAAAGAAGTACAAATGTCTAATAAGTATACGAAAAAATATTCAAGATCTTTAGCTATTAGTAAAATGCTAATCAAAACAACTCTGTCTTTTTACCTTAACCTCATCAGAATGGTTATCATCAAGAACACAAAAGTAACCAGGCATGGTAGTGCATTCCTGTGATTCCAGCACTCAAGAAACTGAGGCAGGAGAATTGCAGTGAGTTTGAGGCCAGCCTGGGCCAAATAGTGAGTTCAGGGCAGCCTGAACTACATAGCAAGACTCTGCCTCAAAATTTTTTTAAAAAAAGCAATGAATGCTAGAAAGAATGAGTAGAAAAAGGAACTCTTTTATGCTGTTGGTGGAAATGTAAACTGGTACAACCACTGTGGAAATCAGTATGGAGACTCCTCAAAAAACTAAAAATAGAAATTCCATTTGACCCAGCTATACCTCTGCTGGGTATATTATTAAAAGAAAGCAAGACATTGTATCATTGTATTATAGTGATATATGCATACCAATGTGTATTATTTATTCATTTTTATTAGTATAATTTTGAGATACATAATGAATACATTCATCATGAGGAACTGATACTTACACATATAGCATCTTAATCCTTTTTACTTTCACTTCTCCTCCCTTCAGTCTTCTCTCCTTCCATCCCTTGATCTCCTTCTCATCTCTAAAAGATCTACTTTCAGTTTTTTATAATCTATATTTTATTTTGCTTTTTAAATTACTTATACTTTGGATTTCTCATATAATAGAAACCATGAGATATTTAATATTCTGTGTCTGATTTATATTACTTAGCATTATGGTTTCAAGGTTTATCCATTTGCATACTCTTGTTTATAGCAACCCAGTTTACCATAGCTAAGCTTTGGAAACAGCTACATGCCTCTGAACAGATGAGGTATATGTACACCATTCAGCCACATTGAAGAATGAAATCGTGTCATTTGCAGGAAAATGGATGGACTTTGAGACCATAATGTTAAGTGAAATAAGTCAGACTCATAAGGTTCAACATCACATGGCTTCTCTTATATGAAAACTCTAAAATATAAATTATTAATGAATAAAATAAAGGAGAGATGGTAAGAAATAAGAAGGCAGACTTTTTGGAGATGATGAAGGGGATCAAGGTAGGGGAAGTACAGGAGTGGAGAATACAAGGGAATGAAAATGATGAAGCTATGTTATATTCATGTAGGCAATACCCCAAATATAAACCACTACACTTTGTTTTTTTAAAAAGAAAGATCTATATAACTTTTTAGCTTTATGAAAACAGTCCAGCAAAATTTGTGATATGTTCTATTAGATAATAGAATCACAAGAAAAAGATAAACATTAAAATGAGAAAAAATATTTAAAAGCCAAGATTCTAGTCCTGGGAAGATGGGTAGGAGCTGCCTTCATCAGATGCCAATAGTACAATAGACATCTGTGGCTAGTGTCATCAGATAAACAGTTCATGACATGCTTAGTCCCAAGTCTTGCAACATGCTAGATTACAGTCTTTTGACAGTCATAAAGAGATCTTGTTCTACAGAGAAGGGATGGGAAGTCTATACAACACATATGTGGTCTTGTCAAGAAACTCTTGGATAACCACAAATTCTTCAAAATCATATGCATTTATATATTAGGACTCAGGCCATTTAATGGTAATCCAGGGGCCTTTATCTCTAAGGGCTAGAAGGCCAACTTCTAATTTATTTGGATATGCTAACAAGACTATATAATTCACCTACTGATAACTCCTCTATTTTACTGCTTAATTTCTTCATGTTATTTCTATGTCAGATGAGAATGAATCTTATACATTCAAGGATACAAGGAAGAGAAAGACATTCAACCACTTTTCTCAGTTATCTATTCAGTAAGTGGGAAAAGAACATGAAAAACAATGATGAATGAACATGCACAGTTAAGGGTTTATAGGGGAATAAATGACAAGGACACAGCATGCTCCTGACTTACTGCACTACTACACAGCCCACTGCCTCCAGAAAGGCTTTAAATCTTCCTTCATTGAAATTTCTGTCCATAGAATTACATAAAAATGCATGTAGAAATGTTTTACTTATTTCATGGTCTTAAAAGTGCCTATTTTTTTGTGACCTACTTTTAGAATATAAACAAATACTCAACAAACATTTGGGGCTTTTTCTTTATTCTTTGTTCTTAAAAATTGTAATACTGAAAATAAAAGCTATGGAAATGCATATCATATTTAGTACCCTTCATGGAAAGAACACAAGATTAGCAGGTAGCATTATTAATAAAACAAACATATATCCCTTCTAAAGATTCATTCCTACTTTGTAGGTTTAATTGTTGGATTCTATTCTACAGCATACATTTTATTCTTGTGATTAATACTATGAGATATGTATTAACCATATTCCCAGAAAGGCTGATGCATGAATGTGTAATTGAGTCTAAGAGTACTTACATAAATAAAGGGAATTTTCTGAAAGACTGACACAGGCAGCAGGACCAAGCATGATAACATATATACATAGCCTTCTTTTCAACTGGTTTCATTTTCCAAGAAATATAGGAAAGGCCATCCTACCACTGCTCTTGAAGACTTCTACATCTTACCTGGTAGAATCTGATCTCATGAGGTAGGAAGATGTTTATTTCATGGGGATCTCTAAGAGTGTCAACAGCCAGGACCCCAAAGACCCTCATATAGGCATCCTGAAGAGGCACAGCCAGGAATGACCCATTGTGATCATTTTGCTTGCGGGATTTGTTCCAGAAAAAGATGTTCCCATGATACTGAACTTGGGGGACATGAATTGGCTCCCCTTCAGCCACTACTGTAAAGCTGAGAAAAAAGGATACAAGGATAGGAATAAGCCACAGGAGGAGGCTTTAGATTAAACCACAGAAGAAACTAGATCAATTTGCCACCCATAATCATGGACATTATATGTAAAAGAAGCAAACTCAGATAAGATTACAAGTTTGTAGGGCCAGACTTGAGGGAGATATTTAAAACACAACTGTAGATCTTACCATAGAAGACATACAAACAGGGTGAAGAGATATAACTTACAAAGCTGATACTGTGAAGAAGAGTCCCTGGGTGATTGCTTAAAAGTAAGCTCTAGAAATGACCAACTGAAATCATTTGGGACTGGAAAGCCATCAGGTCCTACTCTAGATTCACTGGTGAAATTTCCCTCCTGAGCTGCTCACTAGGATTTGGATGCCAGTTTACTTCAGAAGGGGAATTACTTTTTAGAAGAATGAAACCAAACTCTTCAAGAAGTTCTTACCTGATTCCCTTCATGTCCTGGTAGAGCACTTTGTTCAATACAAATGGAGCATCATCTAGGGTACAAGCCACATTTCTTAATAGAATAGTCCCTCTATCTGGTAGTAGTAGGTTTTCTTCTAAGAGGGAAATGTGAGCACTGATCTTCTTATTTCCGTGGGCTTCAGCATCCTGTAGCAAAATGTTTCTATGTATTTGCAAATAGTTAAAGAATGTCTTAATTGTTTTACTAGCCAATCGGTGAATTTTCTGAATAAATTATGCCACTATGTATTGCTATTCATGGCAGTAGGGAAAGGGCTGGCACCACAGATATCCTCTAAATCTGAGTTTTAGTGAGTGGAATGGGTTTCCTATATGCCACCTAGACTGCTTTACTGAAAACTAAAACAAGAACAAAAACAAAACAAAACATCTCAGGTTGAATTAAATTTACAGGCTTAGATCCCTCTAACTATAGTCGTATTTTGGGGGCTTAATTAAAAATATTGATTTTAGAGAGCTGGAACAAGAAAATGCCTTCATCTCACTCACATCTCTTTATCATTTATATATGAATGTGAAAAAATGCTCTCAAGGAACTCGTAACATAGTTTGGATATTTGATCCATGTAATTTAAGAAAAAGATTTCTTGAAGTCCCAAACTATACTTTCCACAACCACTATTTCTAATAAAAGTAACTGAAAGTTCTCTACATTTATAAATCCTAAATAATTAATGATATTATGTGTTAACCTATAGATTGAACATACTCATGAAGTGAGCACATGAGAGAGACCTTTCTTGATATTTGTCTCTCTTTCTATATATTTGGGTTTGCTTTTGCATGCCCTCCCAGTGTCAATATTGTATGACACTGGATTCTATTTTATAATGAATTTACAGTTTAAATACTTTCTTTAAAAAGTAATTACATAGTTTCTAAAGTATTATGCAAGGAAAATGTAGCTTACACTCTGCATCTCCTTAGTGGTATTTTTCATTATCAGCCTATTTTCTGTTTTTAACTTATTTGACTCTCACCACAAATAAAATTAGAAATCCCAAGATGTCATTTTCACATCTCACCTTTCTACCTTTCTTCTCTGCTTCTATATTGTCACCTGGTAATTATTCCAGTTGTATTTCACTTAGGTTTTGGGTCATTTATTCACTGTAATAATGAATCAAACATCTATAGCTGCATCCAATGCCATGTGCTTCTATGAAGCCATTGAAAGTTACTTACTGTCAGGATTTTTTTCTTATATATCACTTTAGAAAACACACCTGGGTTAGAGCCTTGAAAGTCTCAGTGTATACTGGCTCCAGAGATATCCCACTAGTCTCTGCAGCACGTTGGATTTGATGCAGCCATTTCCACCTTGCACAGTTCCTCAAACTCTCAATATGGTTCTTCTCGACAGAGTTCATCAGAAATTCCACAATACTTTCCAGAATTTGACCTTCATCACCCCTGAGTTCAGATACAACCAGTTCTATGTATTTCTGAAACTGCTTTGAAGACAACTTTACTTCATGACCAGAACGTGGCTTTGGAAAATGTATATGTAGTTTAGCTAAAAGACATAAATGCAAAACCAACAACTAACTAAAAGTTAATTTACCCATGAGGGAAATTTTCATTTTCCTCTTAGAGCAAGTTGAAGCCATTAACAGCCACTGTATATGGAAAACCAAGCATATCAAAGCCATGTCTGAACCCTATGGAACATTTCACAATGACTTATATTAAATTCAATATAACTCCTATGTCATGTTTTTCTTTGCCTTTCTTTCATTTACTTATTTAGTTTTTGCCTTTCTTTTAATTCTCCCACTTATTTAGGTGAAACTCTCAGGATCTAATCTGATTCATCCCTATATTTGGCCTTCCATGTTCAGTAAACTACTTAATTCCATCCTGTTATTCTTTGACAATGCATTGGGTGGCCCAGTCTCTTTCATTCCTACTCTCATAACCCTAAACCAGCTTTTACTGGTTTACCAATAGTAAATGCTCCATAAATGTCTGTAAAATTAATTAAAACACAATTTATATTGTGTATTTCCCTATTTTAAAGTCCTACCATAGTTGGATCTAGTTTATTTCCCATCATATATGTTCTTAATGCCATGCAGGAATTATTTGCTCCATATCCCCATTCTATTCATAATCTCTGACATGCCTTGCGTACTTATGCATTCCACCACTTTTATTTTTTCTAATGGTACAATGATGACTCTATCAAACCTGAACATTACCAGTAACTTACATCTTCACTCTGTTTTTCCATATTCCTTCACCTGCCTCCTTGCACCCCTTACTAATATCCTGAATTTGGCTTTATCTTTTTCTCTTTTCTCAGTAGTGTTAGGGTTATATAAAAATATATGTGTAACACATATATACTTCTTTTTTTTTTTTTTGGTTTTTCTCCGGTACCGGGAACTGAACTCACGACCTTGCGCTTGCCAGGCAGGCGCTTTGCCGCTGAGCTAAATCCCCAGCCCCACACATATATACTTCTAAACAATTTGTGGTAGGCAGACACTCACGCCACTGAGCTTATATCCCCCGCCCTTTATTTGTGCTTATTTTTATCTATTTGTAACCTTTAGGAAAAAGTTACTAAACCATATACAGTTTTGTGGGACTTACTTTTCATTCAACATTATCATGGTATGGTAACTATCCATGTTCTATAGCTGTGACTCATTAATTTTCACCCCTGTATGTCATTATATGAGTATACCATTTTTGATTATTTATTCTCCTTGCAAATGATGTTTAGGTTGTTTTCAACATTTTGCTCTTAGGAACAGCACTACAAACATTTTGAACATGTCTCCTGTGTAAATTTATGTAAATTAACAAGCCATTAGAATATGCACCCCTTTCCTTTAAAATATGGTTGTAAGCCTTTTATTCCTCAAAAAGTTTTCCACTTTAATTCAGTCTTCCCCCAAAAGATAATGGCATGCATTCTATATTTGACAATTAACAAAGACTACCTGGAACTTGTGGTCATTTTATCATGTGTAAGCATCTCACTTATATAGTTGAAGATCTCACTTATAGTTGAATATTTATTGACTTTTTAGCATCCACTCATTTTTCTGTTGGTGGTTGTATTTCCAATTTTGCTTTGGAGAAACCAATCCCTCTCTTCTCAGTTTATGTGTGGTAGAGCATGCCTCTCAGGCTTATCCCAGTCAGAGCACCTTATTCCTCTAGCCAAAATGGATGGGTTAGTGAAGATTAATACCAGACACTTTGCTTGCATGATTAGAAACAGGATATTTTCCATTTTATTCTTATTAGACTTGAATGAACCTGTGAAGATGTGAGACTGGACCTGGTCACCACAAAGGGGTAGATTATATGACAATGGAGCTAAAACACAGAAGATAGTAAGGTTAGGCTGAATGCAAGAGAAGGAGAAAGAAAGAGACACCTGTTTTAATGTTGTTATTTACAATCCCAGGCCTTTTCCATTAAATGAATATATTTCTCTTTTTGCTTCTTTTAACCCCTTTGGATTGTGTTTTCTATTATTTGAACTAAAACAGTCCTTAAAAATATAATACTCAATTATTAGGTTAAAGTGCTTCTTGGATTCTTCTTCTTTCAAATCTTTTGCATTTTCTCTTTTCATTCCTTTCTCTTCTTGAACAATTTGGTTCTAAGGCCATTAGGTAGGGGAGAGAAAGGTGAAACCAACATGACACAGAGCAGGGTATATCAGTTCCAATGGGTTAAGGTGTGCATTTGTGCAGGGGTGGCTTGAGCCTGAGCAGGGTGAGGAGGGTATTCACATGGAAGGGAAACCTTTAGCTCACGTGGATTAAGAAAGTGGTACTACAGAGAGGTAGTTTAGGTTGCAATGTGAAAGCCTAATGTGGATGTTTAATACTATGCAGAGTGAAGAGAACCTTCAAATGGAGGGACATCCTGGCTTGGGGGGTCCTAACCTAAGCAGGGTAAAGATGCATCTATGTGGGTGGGAAATCCAGAATGGAAAATTGGAATCCAACAAATTAAGAACTTCCACACAAAGAGTCAGCTCAGCGTGGGGATCCAGAACCTGAGTAGACTGAGGAGGGCATTAACACAAAAACCCACTTGGCATGGAGTGTCAGAGCCTGGGGAATATATGAAGAGCATCTACTTGGAGGGCTGATCTGGTGTAAAATGTCAAGGCCCAAGCACAGTGTGGAGAGCAGCCAAGTGGAAAGAGCAGGTTAGTGTAGGGTGTTGGATTATGAGTGTAGTAAGGACATCAGTGTGGGAGAGAGGACAGCAGAAGTGATGGGTGATTTGTTCCATATAGAAGTAATAGATTTATTGATCAAACAGATAAATATATTTAGGATATCATGAGCCAGAAAGAAGAGAATTCCAAAACTGGAAAGGAAGAAAACTAGGATGAACGCTATTGTTTTGGATTGGATTTGGAAGTAGTAGTGTGAACTCATGGCTTTAAACATTCATACACAGAGAACTATGTACAGATATAAATGTTTTATACCACATGCACATCCATGCACGTACACACAAATTCACTACTTTTGTACATTGAGAAACCTGGCAACAGAAAGTTGCAAGCAAAGAGAACATGGAGAATCCTTATCTCGGCTTCTAAATACTATTTTCCAATAAAATAAACCAGATTTTGCTGCAGACATAGATTATTTCAGGGTTGGAATAGGGAAAATATAAGATGAACCTGGAAGATTTCATTGTAGTAGAAAGCAAGGAAGTGCTCAGTAAACACTGGAAACATGTTTAAAGGGCAGAGGGAACTGACAGTTCATCATAAAACCAAAACTGCTCATCTTGTGGTCCAGAAATTATGCCCCTAGATATTTATTAATAAGAAATGAATACATTTATCCACAAAAAGATTTGTATAAGATTGTTCAGAGCCACTTTACTCATGGTAATTAAAACCTAGAAATGGCCCAAGTGTCCATCAACTAGGGAATTAATAAGAAAGCTATGGTACATTAATACAATGGAATGCTACTCATCAACAAAAAGAAGCCAATAGTTGATATATGCAACAAAATGTAAGAATCTCAAGGAAAATATGCTGGCTAAAGAAGTCTTACACAAAACAGTAATTTAATGAAAACTAATCTATGGTGGGAAAAATCCCAGAAGAGTGATTGTCTTATGGATTTGTGTGGTGGGGATTGAATGGGAAAGGGACATGAGGGAGTTCTTTTGTTTTGTATTTTGCTGTCATTGTTCTTTTATATTTTGATCAAGACATGGAGTACACAAATTATGCATTTACCAATACTAAGCAAAAATATACTTTTATGGAAATTTTACTTAAAAATAGTTAATAAATAGAAAGTCTAATGATACACATGCTACAGTACTTAGGGAGAAGGATATAATTCACTTTCAAATTGGTAAAAAAAAGAGAGTGATGGAAAGATGGATGACAGACAAATATATAGGTAATATGATAGTGTGATAAAATGTTAATGGTGGAATCTAGCTGTGCGTATATGTAGGCTTCACCACACAATTCTTTCAGCTTTATTCTATGCTCAAAATTTTTAATAAAATGTTGAGAGTGGGGAGGGAAGCACATAGTAGCCATATTGCAAGGGCTATTCTAAATCTGAGACAATATGAACATCAAAACAAATAATGATAGCATTGGATTATATCTCATTGAATAAAATAGGAAACCATTACATAATGTTATAAATGAATAAATGAAAAGTTTTACAAGAAAGGGAAGGGCTGGTTTTAAAGTTTCAAAGTACATTCATAAAAATGTATTAATTACAAAGGGGAAAGGAGTTTCCTTAAAGTGAAGTCTGACACATATCCTCTTAAGCAACTAGACAGTTATTAGCATGGGATTTCTGATAGATTTTCAACAAGAAAATACAGCATTGATTCTGTGATATACTCCTGCAGAAGATGAAAAACCTGAATTTAATCATGAGGAAATATTAGAAAACTATAAATAAAGGGCATACTACAAATAACCAGTTTATAATCTTCAAAAGCATCAGAGTCATGGAAATCAAGAAAAGACTTGAGTCTCTTCAAGTTTCTTATTCTAGAGTTCCAGAGTGATGGAATAGTAGTACTTTACGCTACCTACTTGTCCAATTTTCAATTTCTTTAAAAACACTTTGTATCCTTTCTAATGAGACTTTAATAATGTTCAAGGTTTCTGGAATTAGATCACAGAATTTATTACCAAAACGGTGGCACCCTTATCTCTCTCCAATTCACCAACCCCATTTTTTCATTTTTGTTGATATTATGAATCTTAGCTTATGTTATATTAATTGAGGTTATTAGGTTCCTGTACATGGCATTGCTTTACTCACTTCCCCTTCCCCTCCTCCTTAAGTATTTTTCCCTTGGACCACTTCCCTATTGCAAGAGAGCCATGTCCTAGTCTCCTTCTACCCATCTTTACTGTTCTCTTCATTTGTACTTTGCCTCACTCAAATGAGAGATACTATATGGTATTTAAGCTTGTGTGTCTGGTTTATTTCATTGAACATTATATTTTCCAGGTGCATCCATTTTTTTACAAATGTCTCAAATCTGTTATTCTTTATAGCATAGTAGTATTCCATCACATATAGATACCACATTTTCCTTATACAGTTATTTGCTGATGGATATACTGGCTGGTTCCAGGATGTAGCTATTAGAAATTGTGCTGCTATAAACACTGGTGTGCATGTATCACTATAGTATCATGTCTTAAGCTCTTTGGGGAAGCAGTGAGATTTCTGGATCATACGGAATTTCTAACTTCAGTTCTTTGAGAAATCTCCATACTGATTTCCATAATGGTCGTATTAGTTTACATTCAGACCAACAATGAAGAAGTTTCTTCTTCACTACAGCCTTGCCATCATTTGTTATTGTTTGATTTTTTTTTAATGATTGCCGTTTCTTCGGGAGTAGGGTAGAATCTTAGCATTGCTTTACTTTGCATTTCTCTAATGGCCAGAGATGCTGAGTATTTTTTATATATTTGTTGACCATTTGGATTTCTTCCTTTGTGAGGTGTCTGTTCATTTCTTTTGCCCATTTCATCACCTGATCTTTAATTTGAGGTGGTTTAATTCTTTTGAGTTCATTATATATTCTAGATATTAGTCTTTTCTCTGAAGAGTAGCTGGCAAATATTTTAGGTGGCAAATTCTGTAGGTTGTCTCTTCACTATACTGACAGATTTTTTTGCTGTACAGAAGCTTTTTAGTTTGGTATGATCCCCCTTGTTGATTCTTGCTGTTATTTCTTGTGCGATTGAGATTCGGTTTAGAAGATACTTTCCTATACCTATGTCTTCAAGTGTCTTGCGCATTTTACCTCCTAGTAGGTTTAATATTTCTGTCTTAATGTTTAAATCTTTGATCTATTTTGATTTTTATTTAGTATATGGTGAGAAATAAGGGTCCAGCTTCAACCTTCTGCACATAGATGATCAGTTTTCCTAACACCACTTATTGAATAGGCTGTCTTTCCTCCAAAGTTGGTTTTTGGCCCCTTTGTTGAAGATCAAATAGCTGATAATGTGTCTGGGGGAAGTTTCTGCACATCAGTTCTGTTCCACTGATCCACAATCTGTTTTTGTTCCAGTACTGTGCCATTTTTATCACTATGGCTTTGTAGTATAGCTTGAAGTCAGTTATTGCTATGCCACCTGCTTTGCTCCTGTTGCCCAAAATTGTTTTTGCTAGTCTGGGTCTCTTCTGGTTCCATATGAATTTTAGGATTGTTTTTTCTAGATTTGTAAAATATGCTATGGGTATTTTGATTGGGACAGCATCGAGTCTGTGTAACAGTTTTGGGAATATTTGACCAATATTTTGACAATATTGACTCTGCTTAACCAGGGGATATCTTTCCATTTTCTGATGTCCTTTTCAATCTCTTTTTTCAGAGTACTGTTGTTTTCTTTTTGCAGGTTTTTCACTTCCTTGGTTAGGTTAATTCCTAAGTATTTCATTTTTCTTGAAGCTACTGTGAATGGTATTATTTTAATAATTTCCTTCTCATCCCATTAATGGTTGGTGTACACAAATACTAATAATTTTTGCGTGTTCATCTTGTACCCTGATATATTACTGAGGTGACAGTAGACATCCTTGTCTTATTCCTGATTTGGGGGGGGGATACTTTTAGTTTTTCCCTATTTAGTATGATGCTGGATATTGGTTTGTCATATTTAGCCTTTATCACATTTAGGTATGGTCCTTTTATACCTGTTTAATTCAGGGTTTTTATCATGAATGGGTGTTGGATTTTACTGAAAGCCTTTTCTGCATCTACTGATATAATTGTAAGGGTTTTTTTTAACCTAGCTTCTCTTTATGTGTTGTATAATATTTATTGACTTTGTTGAACCATCCTTGCATTTCTGGGATGAAATCTACTTGACCATGACATATAATCTTTTTGATAATATTTGCTAATATCTTGTTAAATGTAAGCATCATAACAACTCTAGTCTTAAACCATGGTAAATGTGCACTAAATGTGATTGCTGTGTCTTCTTTGATGGTGAAAAATAGCATTCACCAGCAATTTTATAGAATCAGTTATCTAAAGCCCAGAAGACTGGGGACTGGGTAATGCCAGAGGGGGAGAGAAGAGAAAAAAGGAAAAAAAATTTTTTTAATTCTTCTGTTCTGTGGTATGGGAAGGAGGAAATGAGGGGAGGCAAAGGAACCTAGTGATAGTAAGGTATGTGTGCTTCTCTTTCTCTTGCCTTTTTTCTATATGTGTGCTTCTCTTCCTCTTGACTTTTTCCCCTCCCTATATAGTTTATAGAGAGTAAGAGAATTCTCCCTTGCCCCTTTATGTCCTTCCTACATTTGTATGTGTTTGTCCACTTGACTTCTTTCTCCTGGGTCTTATTTATTCTCAATTTTTTTCTCTCCCTTTTTCATGTGCTTCTCTGTTTATCTTTTTCTCTAATATTTATATCAGTCATAGAATTTTTTCCCATCCCCACTTCTCACTACCATTTTGTACCAAATTTTCGCTGTTATCCCCTTCTAAATATACATCATACCTTACTATCACTAGGTTCCTTTGCCTCCCCTCTTTTCCTCCTTCCCATACCACAGAACAGAACACTTAAAAAATTTGGCACCAGGAAACAGAGTCCTCCTCCTACAGTTTCTTAAATTATACTTTGTATACTTCTATATAATTGGATTCCCTATAGTCCAATATATGGAACTTTGCAACATCATCCTTAGGTTGCTTAAATTTTAACATGTCTAACTACTTCATTTTACAAATAAGGATAGCTGAGTCTATGGAGGTTAAGTAACTGGCCAAAGGGCATATGACCATTTGTGAAGATCCAGTATTGGATGCCAGGCATTCTGATCATCATATAAGATTTTCTGTAGAACATGGTTCTGGGTATGAAATTTACCCATCTTCTAAATAGAAATCACATCATTAAGCCTTTTGAATTTTCACTAAGTAAATCTTCTTTGGATTCAGTCTTATAGTATAGTATGATATAGTTTGAAGAAAACATAGTTATTGAAGAGACCATAACAACTGATAAGCCTAATTATATTTGAAGATTAATCAATATGATGATGTTTTGAAAGAACTGAAGGACTTAACCAATCCTGACAATTTTTCAACCATGCACTACACACTTCAAATATTAGAAATCTGGTATACAGAAGTCATTAGATAAATCTTTAAACCCAATGAAGATCAAAATCATACTGGGACCTAGTGAAGAAAGGAATTTATTACACTGGAATGAGAACTGTAGTAGCTTTTGTTTGAGAAGTATTGATCAGAAGGAAAAAATATAGTATAGGAGGAGAAAAGAATAAGAAGTCAGTAAATTGAAGAGAAACTTGCAAGCCAGTCAGACTTAAATAATAGTTCAGATCTTGTGAAGGCCAAATGGAAGAACAAGAAAAAATTCTAGGCAGAAATGTGGCATAGTTTGGATTCTTTTAATTATAACAATGAGGGCAACTAAGTACACAAAAAGAATTTTACTATGTAGAGTTAAGGTGTTGGACACATTCCACTCCCAAATACACTGACAAATGTACAAAAATTCTGATTTCTCTGCATTCTTGCCAACACTTATTATTTTCCATTTTAAAAACTATGGCCATACTGTTAGCATGAAGTGGTACCAGAAAAAGAAAAAGTAAAGTGATATTTGATAGTTTTAGTATAACCAGTGTTTGTTTTTTAACTGTATATATGTCACAGTAGTGGGAAACTTGAAGCAAAGTTGTTACCACAACTTAAATAGGTACACTTTTTAAAAAACTTTTAAAGAGAATTAAAAAAATAAAAACAATATACAATTTCAAAACAAGATGATAGGAAATTAACATTGGTTATTATATTGCATTCTTTTGTTGTTGTTGTTGTTTTTTTCTCCGGTACCGGGAACCGAACTCACGACTTTGTGCTTACCAGGCAGGCGCTTTTGCCGCTGAGCTAAATCCCCAGCCCCTATATTGCATTCTTATATTTTACCTTTCTTCATAGATTCTTTTTCCATTCCATCCTTGTATGCGTATAAGAGTTTATCAACTTCCTCTAGATCCAGGAAGCCTGAGCCATCACTGTCCCACTTCTGAAAGAGGGCTTTTAAGAGAAGTCCCTGTCGGATTCGGAAAGCATTTTGTCTAACCTAGGATAAAAACAGGATAACAAGGCACAGAAGACATGCTGTTCATTGTGCTAGCTGGGACCCTGTGCTTAAAAGCCTGGCATATTTTATAAAGACTACTTTACTTTGGGGTTAACCATGATATTAATGGAAAATTCAGTGTAAAATTTTAACCCTGTTAAATATAATTTCTTTGTTTCACTTCTAAACCAAAACTAAAACAGAACCAAACCAAACCAGGAATTGTCTGCACTGGACTAAAACATACTACACTGGGAAGGGTAATAACCTTCTTAAGAATTTCTTTCCAGTCCCTCCCTCATTAATAAAAAATGTGACAAACACATGCGGTGCTCTCCCTGGCTTTTTAGGGGATGTGTTTTGCAGTGAAAGGGAATGAACACAGTGTTCAAACAATGAAAAGTGGTTTTATGCTAAAAAACCTTTTCATATTTAACATTGACTGAACTTGACATCAATTTACTTACCTTTTAGATTTTTCACTAGATGAATTCTATTAACTGGATTGTGTAGTGGATTGACAACTGGTGGTCAACTGTTAACACCCCACTGAACTTAATAGACATGGTTCTAGGTGTGGGAGGCCCACCTAAAGACTGCTGCCAGCAGCATAAGAGGCAGAACTGGAGAAGAGAAAAGGCTGTTGGGAGCTGGTAGAAACTGTTGAGAGCCTGTTGGAAGCTGTTGAGAAGATGTAAGAAGCTGCTGGTTCTCTTGGAGGACCTTGTCACGCTGGCTTTCCTAATGAACTTGGCTGTTCTCATCTTCCAAGGAGCTCAGGACTTTGTTGTCACTGAGAATGGCTTCAGTTCACTTTGGGGGTGCTCTGGTCCTCACTCTGAGCATTGCTTCCTGGCTCTGGAGGGGAAGATGGTACACTGCTCAGTCTTCTGGAAAAGCTTGTTGCATTGGCTTTCCTGACGGAAACTCAGCTGTCCTGATCACTGGAGGAGTTTGGGACTTCACTGTTGCTGAGGATGGCTGTGGTACTTTTCAGGGGAGCTCTGGTTCTTCTTTTGAGCGTCACTTTCTGGATCCAGTGTAAGTCCTTTAGCCTGCTAGCACAGATCCTTTATCCCACTGGCATAGGCTTTCTAGCTTCCACCACTGACCTTTGGGCCTTCCCAGTGCAGATCCATGAAACAGGCTTACATGAAGCATTGTCATGGACTCTAGGTCTTCAGCTGAACTCATGCAGAACATTACGGTGGGATCCAGGGCCTAAGCTGAATTCTTTGGCCTTTAGTATGTGGACATATTTCCTGCACTCTCTTGTATATGATTCTTTGAGTGATTATTATAAATAATCTTATAAAATATGTGTCCTGTATTATATTGTTTCTCCTTGCAAACACCCCAAACCATGACAGATTGTAATTGAATTAATACCTAGAAAGACTTAGCTGCAAAAAGAAAATAAATATGTACCTTTTGGCTAAGTGGGTGGACCTACAGCTGAGGAGGCAAAAAGGATATCAACCCTGGAATTAGCCCAAGAAGACTCATAAAACTAATGAGATTATTGAATAATCTTGGTGAAAGTAATTTTCATTGCACATATGAGAGGATTAGTTGTTTATATAAGTTAATGTGCATGCATTTATCTATCACCCAAGAAAGTATTAAATTCTTAGGATATAGGTGCTACTTGGGGACCTGTAAATGAAAATACATAATCTAGCCATAATCATATCCCTATGTATTTGGATTTGTAAAAGCACTCACACACAGACACATATATCATTGCATACCCATATATCCACTCAAATTTCAGAGGAAAAAAAAGCTATATGATAAGCCACCTCCTGCCAGGAACAATCATGTTATCACTAGGGAAATGAGTTCTGTGGACTGTGACCTTTGAACATTTGCCAATAAAACAAGACATTTAATGGTTGTGCTTGTTGAAATAAAGTGATATTTGGTTGTACATTTTTAAAATAACAGTCACAATGGCAGCAACTAAGTTTGAGAGATTGACTTATCCTAGTGACCTAACTTGTTTCATTGATAAATATTACCCACCTGTTCTAAGGCATTCATTTTCTCTTCTTTTGTTTCAGCATAGCGCCTCTTAAAAAAAGAGGTGAGGGTCTCACTGGCACTCAAGGGGGCATCTTCACCAACAAATGTCTCTAGGAGTTGCACAAACTGGAGCATATCGAAGGAAATTCCATTGAAGGTACTCCTACCTTTTACTTCCTTGTAAGACTGAATATTTCTGATAACTGAGTGTAGTTCTGTGAAGCAGGAAAGAGATACCAAGCAGTAAAGGGGACAATTCTAATCTTAGATAAAACAAATGAATGCCTATTGCAATAGATATCTGCTATTGTTATGATGTGTTTTGTTTTGGTGTTAGGGATTGGACTCTGGGCCTTGCACATACTAAGCATGCACTTTACCACTGAACTAGACCACCAGCCTCAACATCTACTATTTTTGTCTATCAGGAATATATGCTTTTTTAGTCAGGTCCCTGGTGGTCTAATGGCTAGGAATATATGCTTCCTTCATGAGGGCAGCATCTATCTTTTTTACTTTGGGAAAACATCTTTCTGCTGTTCAAAGGAGTTACATGGTACTAAGCCACCTCATTCTTTTTCCACCAATGTGTAATACAGGTTTAGCCAATAATTCATGTATAACAGCAATGTAACCTACAAGCCAATGAACATTAGCTCCAGAATGTTGGGGAGAACTATTAGGGGAGAATTGCTGATTACTGAAGTAGTAGGATGTAAGCTCAGAGATGCTCTTGTGGTCATTTCTGGCCAAAAAAAAAAAAAAGAGAAAACTGGCTAAAATTGAAAGTGACACAGAGAAGAACAGAGCTGAGAGGAAGAGAGAGTGCCCTACTACTGCTGAATCCTTGCTATGGCTAGTATCTAGATGTTCCTCAAAGCCTCATGTACTCATAGGTCAGGCTTTTCAGAGCTGGCTAGATCTGGGGCATGTAATACTGGGATTAAGGGTGTGTGGTACAAAATTAGTCCACTGATAAGAAGTAGCATAGTCCTGGGTGTGGATAATGAAAGCCCCACCTTGACTGTAGGTGGCACCAATTAATAGGCTTATAACCCGGATGCAATACAAAGGGAGAGAGGGAAAGAAGACTTGCTGCTGTTGCTTGCTGCCTTCTGCTTGCCTTGCCATAGATTGTTTCTCCTCTGTGATCCTTTTCTACCATGCTGCCCTGCCTTGGAGCCAGCCGGCTATGGACTGAAACCTTTATAAACCATGAGCTAAAACAAGTCTTTCTTCCTTCGACTTTGGGTATTGGGCATTTTGTCTCAGCAACAAGAAACAGAACTAAGACAATCCTGTTGTGCCTGAAGCCAGATATACTCTAGACTTCTTAGTTGCATGAATTAGCCAACATTTCTTCTGAGAGTTTTGGCTAATGTATTTGTCTTTAAGTTTAACGTTACAACATGAAGCATATTTCCTAAAATGTTAATCCAATTACTTGTGTTTGATTTACTCATTGATTCACTCATTTATGTTCTTATATCTTCTATATGAGATCTGATGTAATTTAAAAATGATTACCCACGCAATTTTTAAAAGCTAGCAAGGCAAGCCCAGCACAGTGGTACATGCCTATAATTCTAGCTATTCAGTAAGCTGAGGCAGGAAGATTTCAAGGTTGAGGGCAGCCTGAGCAAGTTAATGAGACCCTGTCTGACAATAAAAAAGTACAAAAGGCTAGGGATGTAGCTTAATGGTAGCTCTTTAGCATGTGTAAAGCACTGGGTTTCCTCATATTATAGGGGTTAAAAAAAGAAAAAGAAAAGGAAAATAGAGTGAAGCCTGACCATAGAGCTTGACCAATGAATGCTATGCATCTTCACCAGAATATTTTAAACATACAAAGTTTGATATTTGGATATTCTGTTTGCTTTTGTAGTGCTAGGGATAAAAACCTAGGTCCTCATGCATGGTAAAAGTTTGTTATTTGACCCAGGTTTAAATTTTTTAAAAATGCAAATAAAAAGAAAATAATCTTGATCTAATTAGTTCTACTACTTGTTGATATGAAGGGGAAAATGATAAATCTGCATTTTAGTAAAATATGAGTAGAATTTAACAATGACTGTAGTTAAATACATGGCTTAACTGAAAGCTAAATTCTGCTCTTTTTTCTGTTGGACAGAACTTGTTTACAAGTCTTTAAAATATATATATAGACTTTCAAGTGTCTCACATGTTGAGATATGAACCTACCAGGAAGAAAATAGCTGGAGTGATTTTTATTGAGTTCTAATATCTAATATCTGCTTTCCATTGTATGCTTTGGTCATACCTTCAAAGCAGTTGTAGGGTCATGTAATGGTTTTCAAAAAATATACTAAACCAGGCATGGTGGCTTACACCTGTAATCTTAGCACTTATAAGGCTGAATCAGGAGGATCACTGTGAGCTCAAGGCCAGCCTGGGGTAAATAACGAGTTCGAGACCAGCCTGAACTACATTGGTAGACCCTGTCTCAAAATAAAAGTATACTAATGCTGTAAATTTTAAAGTAGAAGAACATTCATCAATAGTACATATCACCACCAATAGCATACCACTACCAAAAATATCCATCTTGTATACATTTGGATTCATTGGCTCTCAGAGATAAAATAATGTAAGGATTTCTTTGTGTCTTAGCAAAACCCAGTCTTTATCATGAGGTACCATGGTAAATTAAAACCATCTATTGTAATTCCATCTATGCTTCCTAGTTTTATTGTTAATATCTACCTGCAAACCTGGAGTTACCATAGATTAAGTTTGCTTGTTCCTCATCTTCAAATTTGGCATACTTCATCCTCCAGTTAGAAGACAAAAATTCGCCTATAAAAAGCACATTTTATACTTAGCCAATTTAACCTCATTTTCACGATGTTTCTACTCTAGGTTATAAAATGAAAGGAAGATTAAATGAAGAATTACCTGACCATGACTTTCCTTCTATTTTAGGGGACTTGGGTTCACAAGATTTGTCTTTCTGAACATCCTTCTTTGTCATTTCTAAGAGGCACAAAATAAAATGCTTATGAATTGAACATTATATGTTCTGTTAGGTATCTTATTAATGAATGAGAGAAATGCCTTACTATAGAACACCAAGAACATGAAGCACTTCCCCATATGTGTTCTATCATAATTGACCACAATAAAGTCACTTAATAATGTCAATTACTGAGAGCAGCTCTGTGGCAAAAGTTGTTTGTTGTGTCCCAATTTGGTCATGCAAAAGGAGGGATATATTTCCCAGCCTCCCTCACAGTGAAGTACCACTATACATGTACCTAAATTCTGACCAAGGAGATACGAATAAATATCTGAAACACAGTGTTTTCTGTCTGAAATATGACTTTCAGAAATTCTTCTAGAATAGATATCCTTTAACTAACTGAAAAAAATGCAGTCCATTTCATAGCTGAAATAAAAAAAATTTAAAAAGTGGTTTCTAATATCAGATACCACATTGAAAGAAAAAGGTCTTCCTCTACCTTTTCAAAAACCCAGTTAAAACAAATGCACATTGCACATTTCTAGCTTTCCCCCTTTTTAATAGGCTTCTACTGCACTTGAAATTCTAGATAAACTGATGATAGAGACATTTTAGTTTGCATTTAATTGGGTTTCAAGTCTAGCCTGATGTTGAGTACCAAAATATGCCTGAGGCTTGCATGACCTGATAAGCCAAAAAAGATTGCAATAATAATGACTATTTTCTGAAAAAACTTTAAAAACCACTCCACACAACAGGGAGAGGAGAACTGAACTGTTTTCTAAAAGATGATCTTTTCTACTTGATGTAGGAACTTCCTCTTGCAGTTCAGAACCCATGAACAGTTCCTCCTCCTATGTTTGCTCCCACAAACTTTCTTTTTGTGAAGGGATTTTAAAGTACTTGCAAAGAGTAGCCTCCCAAGATTTTGTCTTTTTTCTAAAGACTCTACCTTTTGATGATGGTGAAGCTGAGTCTCTGTCCTGCTGTTCTGAAGTTGTCTTTCTGGGTGGTATTTGTTCTGACTCTTTGTGTGGTCCTATCACTGACTCTCTGAGTGATCCTTGCTCTGCAGTTGACCTTCTGGGTGATCTTTGTTCTACAATCGTTGGTTGTTGTGACCCTTGCTCTGCAGTTGACCCTCTGTGTGATTTTTGTTCCATCATTGACTCTCTGCGTGACCCTTGATCTGCAGTTGATCCTCTGGGTGATCTTTGTTCTACAATGGTTGGTCTACGTGACCCTTGCTCTGCAGTTGACCCTCTGTGTGATCCTTGCTGCATCACTGA